>NC_057807.1:418112538-418434310 GCF_018294505.1 Triticum aestivum
GAGTGGTTTCGGGGAGGGTGGGCCGGCCGCGGGCGGCAGGGGCGGGCGGTTCGGCCAGTGGTGGCTGGCGGCTCAAGGGAGGGGTGGAGTTTGATGATAAACTGGAGGCCCTTGATTTAGTATCTAACAGCTGGAAAAATCTAATGACCAGAGATGAAAAAGTCAGTCGACTGACGTGTAGCCTCACCCCGCACGTGCACATGCACGCAAGCAAGACACGCACACATGTAGGCGTGCAACACTGACACGTACACATAACGTACACACGCAAGCATGCTGGCGTGCAGCACTGACACGTAAACATGCACTCACGAACACACGCACGTACGCACCTATGCATGCAACACTGAAACGCACCCTTGCACGCACGCAACACTCGCACGCCTGCATGCACACAGCACATGACGTAAGACACACGCTCAACCTATACGTGCACACACCCTTTCTTAAGGACATGGATTGTTACGGATATGAATCAATCTTATCTGTGATAAGCAGAACATTGATGTTTGCAGCGGTCTTTATGAATCACAACGTATCGAACGGGCTATCAACATAGTAGGCTTAACTACATGAAAAAGATGATGTCACACTCAATGAACAATCATCGGTTTATGAAATGCCCCCTTCTGACCGCCTTGGCCCACCAATGGTTCCTCTGGTGTGCGCTGCCTGCGTTGGGTCACTGACATGCAGGCCATGCACCCAAAGAGCCCACATGTTAGTGGAAGAACGGTGCGGTGTCCTAGGTCAGAGTCGAGGGTGCCACTCGCGGCATGCCCGGCTGAACACGCCTCCGTGCCGCATTCAAACGCCTCCATGAAACCTGCCCGTGTGGAAGCCGTGAAACCCACTCTGGACACACGTCCGTTCATGACCGGGCCGGCATTAAACGCAACGCCGAACGAGCTCCTCCCGTCCGCCGTCTATTTAATCTCCTATTTAAACGAGGCCAAACGCCGGCCAAGAATCGCACACCTCTGCCGCTCCCCTATCTCCTCCACCATTCTGTCCACTCTTACAATGGCTTATGAAGAGTAGTTATTCCGCATCCAAGTCGGCTGGGTAGCCCGCCAGATACGAGCTATGCAGCTCGCTGATCCACCTCCATCCCCTCGCCCGACGGAGCCAGTTGCCGCCCCAAGCCGGCACGCGGTTCAGCAACTCGCCGCTCCAGGCCAGCTCGACGAGGAGCAGCACATGGGCGTCGTTGCTGCCGTCCACGCCGCCGCCTCGTACCGTGTCTCCCGTTTCTGTGGTCGAGACTCCCATGCCGGAGGCCGCGCCATGCAAGCAGCGACAGAAGCCGGGTGCGCGGAGAGCGATGAGTCGGTGGCCAGCGCCTCCGTGTCCGCCGCCATCATTGAGGAGAAGTAGAACACGGGAGGCCGCCGCCGCTTGGGTCCCATGAAGGCCACCGCGGAGGAGACGCCGGCGTACACAGCAGGTGTCTTGCTGGATCCTTTTGTTGTGAGGACCTTCGTCGACCCTGCATGGGCTCCACGGAAGAGAGGAATGTTAGGATGAACTCGAGCTGGTGCCGGCCATGGCGAAGTAGTGGCCGGATGAACTCGAACCGGTAACGGCCACCATCATCTTCGGCACTAGCCAATGATATCAGTTGGGCAGTGGGGAAGCGAGCCGTCCTTTGTGCTGAAGCATATACCTTCGGGGCTCCCGGCACTCCGGTGATCGTGCTGCCAGACATGAGGAACACAAATCGATCGGCGGGCGACCATTTAGGCTAGGCATTATATACCTGTGTTGTCCAGAACTAGCACTGCGTAGTTCATTTGAATGTAATGAAATCCTTCATGTTTGTGTGAAAATCCAGTATTTTATATGATTTCTGTCGTTGTTTATAAGAAATATCAGTTTGTCTACGTGTTTGCGTGAATTTCGTCCGGTTGGTTGTGTTGCTGTCATAATGTGTGTGGCTACGGTTGGATGGCATAATTTGCGGGTCGTCGGTCGGTTTGCGGGCGGCTCGGGCGGCGTTGTGGGACAAAAAAATACAGCTCGTGCGAGCTCGTCTCCAACATGCGCGCTGGAGGATGCATGACAGCATGAGCACCCGAGCCATTCCTCGTTCATCGGTGGCAAAGGCACCGGTGGACAAAAGGGTCGCCAATATTTTGGCTACCTCGGGCAAGATCCACACAGCCCCTCCCAACAAATTCAAATCCCTCGTTCACCGTGAAATTTTGCCATGTGTTGTTTTCATGGACTAGCAAGATGCATGTGCATTGCACGGAACATCAAGATGCATATTTTTACAAACTCCCGCATGAATGCAAGGGATAATCAATGTCCTCCTTTGCTAGTACCACGAGGCAAACACCATTAATATTGCATCGATTAGTGTTAGTGGCCTTGTATATCTGCAAATTGTAATTTTGATAGTGGCCCCTTGTATATAAAGATGGAGGGAGAAATATGAGAGATAAGGTGAGGAGGAGTGGGGCGTGGTGCCGTGGTGGTGACTGGTGGTCGGACTGGGCGGAGGCATGGGGATGGATGGCGCATTATGTCTAGGTTTGTATCTCTCTCACACACACCCACGTAGGTGGGGGACGTGCACGAAGAGAAGAGGTGCACGCACGGCGCACATACTCCCGTCTCTTTCCCAACCACACCCGCGCGGGTACACGGTGGAGCTCATTTCTGTACGAAAAAGGCAGCCCACGTGGTAATTTGGCACGTGTACTGGTTGTCCACTTGGTGGAGGGAGGATCGTCTACCACGGGTGAACAAACAAATTGCGACTTGACGCATTATGTTAAATTAAAAAAAGAGGCAAACCATGTGGGGCCTACCTTAGAGGCAAGGCTCTATACACTGGAGTACTTTTGATGTGTCCCGTCAACTCGCAGAACAAGGAGAAGCTTGCTTAGTACGTTGTCTCCCCCGCCCACGAGCGCGGTGGCTCGCAGGATGAGGTGAAGCTTACTACTACTGTACGCCTTTACGCCCGCTCCCTCGCCCACGCGCGTGGTGGCTCGCAGCACGAATAGAAAATTTTACTACTCCCTCCGTTTACTCCTCGTCCATACTACGTACTTTGGTTAGTACTCCCTCCATTTACTTATACAAGGCCACTATAAAAAATACATTTTGCATCTATACAAGGCCACAAATAGTAATCGAGACAAAAGTTACTACTCCCTCCTTTCCAACCAAGGTAGACGGTGAGTGGTCGAATTAATTTTGTAGTTTGCATAGTACGCTCGTTTTTCTCAAGAAGTTATGTTTACCGAGGCATTAATTAGAACGAATGCATGAATGACCACTAAATTTCCATGAACTTGTACATGCATTGGTTAGTTTCCTCTTGACACTGCTTGCGTCGGGTGATCTAACGCACCTCGAAATCCAACATGTAATGGTACTACTACTAGTATAGTAGAATTGAGACTTATCAAACAGAAAAATGAATGTTTTTTAGATGAGCCATATAAACCCTAGTGGGTACGTACTCCGTAAAAACAGATTTTCCCAAAACTAAATCGCTCTTTCATGAATTCTGTAGTATACTCCTCCGTCGATGCTCCCTTTCATGAATTCTCTACTTCCTCTCACCGACATGTGGGACGTATAGCAACCGGGTCGACGTGTCAAGCACCAAATAATAGTGCAGAATAGCAGGGGGGACGCACCCCACTTGTACCGGCCCAGTAGTAGTAATGATCATTGAGACGTCAAATCACAATGCCGCACCTTCCCAGACGGACGAAACAACCATTATTTCACACTTCGGTTCGACATCATCTCAAACCACGTACTAGTATTGCTTCTGCCTCAAGAGGGACACGTGCATCACCTTGGTACATCATGACACGTGGGACCGCATGATAGGCCATGCTCCCCCGCCGATCGCTCGGTAAAATCACCTCATTTTTACTATACTTCCTCCGTATCGGTTTACTACATGGCATGCATGTCGTTCTAGGTTGAGAATTTAACTGGCTATATATATATGTGATAAACAGTACTCTAGCCTTTTAAAAAATGTATACTTTTGTACAGTAGTACTATCGATGGATTGCGCCATGGAGCAAAAATTGAAATTTTAAAAAAAGGTGCTACATATAGAGAGCGCTCATCGCCAAATTATGCATATAGTACTATTAAAAAAGCTAGTACGTGCTTAATTGGGGTGCTAAATTCTATTAAAGAAATACTAGTAGTATGTACATACTGAAGAGTTAAAGTAAGGAGAAGAAACATAACATAGTTCTGCTGGGGGCTCAGCACAACACACCCCTCAAATTAAACTAAGCACACCTGAAATTAAACTATGCAACTAATCCAGTAGACACTGCATTAGAAGTTTAGAACCACCATGAGCAACGACACTGCCACCTTACTCGGAGTCCTCATCCACGTCCTCGACTTCGTCCTTGTCCCTCTTCCTCTTGGCCGATACTTCTTTGCTTGAACCGCCAACTTGGCTGTTGCTCTTCATCCAACCCTTGTAGATATTGAAACAAAGGTAGCCATCCATTGCAGCGTAGTGGATGTGGTCTATATCTAGTACATTTTGCTGCCATGCATGACGATGAAACATGTAATGAGGTTTCTCCAGTTTACGGTACGAAGGATGAACCATGGCTCCTGCCAGGGTCAGCATTGAGGGCTGACGAGAGGGCACCAGCTGATTCTTCTGGAGGTCGAAGGGGTTGCCTACAACGAGGCCTATCTGACCCAGGACTTCTTTGTCGTTCTTAAAGTCTATAGTAATGAATTTCACTATTTTGTCCTCGAGGAAGTTCTTACAATCCTGGCACTCAACGTCGGCATGGCATATGTGGTAGACCAAGCAAACATTATGTACACAAACCTGGATCACGGCGGGCTTCTTCCTCTCTTCGTCCTTTAGATCCTTCTCTCGTCCCACGACTGTGGTGTACTCAATATCTAGCCCAGCGACCCACTCATCATCTGAGTTTTTGAACATGCGTCTGAAGCGAGAAAGGCATCCTTTCACCGCCACGGAAGTACGGGTGTAGATGACATCGAACTCATCGCCGGTGATGGTTCTAAGCTTGTACTCACCGCCGATCGGGGAGATTTGGGACGCCATGGATTTGGGAGGAGGGTTAGGATTAGTGGAACTGCTGTAATGTGAATGGACGGGACGACTAGGAGCGAACCGCCATAGTATTAAAGGACATGCGAGGACGAGTAGGAGCGAACTGCCAGCATGCGAATGACAGGGTAGTGGCTTTCCATTCTCCCATGATACGGGCTTCCGAGAGCCCTTGGATCTGAGATCGAACGGTTGCATGGCGTGATTCTAGACCTATGGGTGAATATCCTATCCTAGAGGGTTATTCTGCAAATTTTCAGCAACTTAGCATGCGACCGTTCGATCTCAATCCAAGGGCTGCCAGCAGCCCGTATCATGGTCGGGCCTACCACGACCGTCGCGTCGCTCGCGCGGTCGCGCCCTTGGGTATTTAACACGGTACGTTAGGCTATCTGATGTTGGCATGTCATACATAGTCATCACTTAGTCACTCATACTACAACAAGGTTGGCTATAAGGTTGGCTATAAGTGTATCTTTTTTACTCCTCTCTATCTCTTTCTTTGTACTCCCTCCGTCCCATAATATAAGAACGTTTTTGACACTAGTGTAGTGCCAAAAACGTTCTTATATTATGGGACACAGGGAGTACTAGTATTTATTGCATTTGCCAAGGAGTAACCTCTTCCAATGAAATGGTGTTGCTAAGTTTGCTTCATTTAAGTAGCTATAGACTCAAAATTGTCTTTTCACCTAGGTACACGCGCTTAGCACCGTTTCTTCCTTGGGTCACCAAACTAGTCTCTCTCTTCTTGATTAACTTGCCACATCAGACTTTATGCCTATGTGGCAAGCTTAAGCACCTGTAGGAGCAAGTAAGTACAATAGTGCGCTTTACATGGCATTTTTGCATATGTGGAGGAAAGAGAGGCAAGGAAAAAGTGGAGAAGTGGGCTCTCATGCAAGAGCCAGCCTCACTACATGGTGGAGCATTGGGAGAGGCACCTGTATGAAGGTGGTCAGGAATCGGGAGACTCACGCCGGTCATAGCGCCACAGTTAAAATGATAATGGCAACTCAAATCACGGGGGCCCACCTGTCCAGCAGTAACTCGCTGTCAAATCACATAGCCCTACGTTTGCAGCAGCCTACTTCCTCGTCTTCTCGCATCTCGGTCGAACCGACTAGGCGGAACTGCCCTGCCGCCTACCATGCAGGAAAAGCCCCGCCCTCGACTTTTAAATACAACTACTCCCTCCGTCTAGGTGAGTAAGTCATCTTACGAAAACCAAATAATCCCAAAGTACTAAGGCGCGGTGCATTAACTTCTACCTCGTTTCTTGTTTCTTCACATATCAACCAATAAGAATCCAATGATATACTTTTTTGACATAGTAACTCATATTTAGTTAGTCAAATGGATGACCTAGAACTACGTGCAGGCCCTATAAACCGAGACGCCTACAAATAAAAAACCGATACGGAGAGGGTAGTTCAACACGTATCTTTTTAGATCAATACAATTCACCAAGGAGCAAAACCAAGTGGTAGGCTGCTCCTGTCGTGTTGGCGTAGCAACTCAAGCAGGGTCAGTCCGCACACGAAATGGCGACACGCTTAACAGGACCCCTTTGGCAGACATGTGGCTCATCCACCGTCTTGTTCCACGTGCGATGCACCAAATTACAGTTCGGAGCAGCGGTTGGAATTGGAGGCACCCCGGTCGTAGGACCGCAGTAGTAGAAAATGAGCGATGAGGGCTCAAATCACAAAGCCCCACCTTTCCCGCATTCAGCTGGACGGACGAAGCAACCATCATTTCACTCTAGCGCGCAAGAGCATAAAGAAAAGAGAAAACAATGATGTGTGTGGCAGCTAACTAGGGAAGCCTAGGGTAGGGGTCTCCACTAGAGATCCTTTTTTTTGAAAGCGCCTCCACTACAAATCGGCTTCTCCCTCATCCTCTTGAAGAAAACCGATGATGAGTGCGGCGGTAGGGTTTGTAGGAGTACTACGGCGTGCGGGGCCACGTTGTAGTAAACAGGTTCGAGTCAACGCCTTAAATATGTGTGGGCCGCTTGGTTTTACGGGAACGAGGCATCATTTTGGGTTCAGGGACCACTAGAGATATAGTACGTACAAAAAATTGTGGACGTAGATTCGACCGAAAGGCAATGATGCATGGGCCCTGCATTTTGATATACCCGGGGCCGCGTGAAATTTGCTACTCTACTCAAAACTAGTAAGGTACACATGTATTGAACGCATGAGATTTCGAAACCAAATTATGAATAAATACACACTATAGCATGTAAAGCTTTGAGTCATATATGCATGATGTAGATGTTCGTTTAGTTATTATAGTTCATCTCGTTCAAAATCAATTAGTTTTATAAAAATGTTAAGATTCATGGGGTTGTGCATTGTAAATCATAAAGTAAAAAACAAATAATGGCAATTCATTTAGAAAAAAATAATCAATTATGATACAGAAGATTCTAGAACAAAGGAGAAGTGCTTGTGTTTTGAGGTTTGTGCATTATGCTTAAGTTCAACCATGGAGTCTTCTAAATTGTACATGTGGCAGATCTAGTGGAATGTTGATGATTTCCAACGGCCAGTAGTGCTCGGATTTGCCCATCTCTGCACTGTCGGGTTAGCTTCATCCAGCGACCATCTTTCAAAGTTATTGGCACACTATATAGTTCTTGTGCCATAGTTTCATGTTTTGGAAAAAAGCTACTAGTGGGTTATACTATCTATTTAGGAATAGAAGATGTATACTTGGAAGTTGTAGGGAAAGAGATGACATGGAGCATCTCAATTCCTATGAGTAGGGATTGGAAAAGAGATGTCATTTGGTTCACATCATAGGAACTTTTCTATTGAATCTAGAGATGACATGTATCTCAATTCCTATGAGGAGGGATTAGTAAAGAGATGTAATTTGGTTCATATCATAGGAACTTTTCTATTGAATATACGCTAATGTTTATTTTCCTTTGAAATTAAGGGAGTATAGGAATCCATTCATATGAACCAAGTGGCTCTAAAGCTATAGAAATGATATCACGTTTATTTCCTATGAAATGTAGAATACATGAATCTATTCCTATGAACCAATTGGCTCTAAAGGAAAAAATCATATAAAAATCATATCATATAGAGTTCCTATGACATTCCTCGACACTAAAGGATGGTTGAAATTGCTGCGGGTGATACGATGGTCTTTCTTTGTAGACTCCTCACCCATCTTTATAGTTACCTCTTGAAGCTGAATGAAATGATATATACAGGGTATTCTACATGTGCAATTTGGTACACGAAAACTCAGTAAAAGTTTGCGAGGTTCGAATTTTCAATAAAGCTATATGCACTGCATTTCGGAACGGAGGGAGCATATGGCAGTTGCTAACACTCACGTGGAAGATTTGTGTGTAGGAGGAGTGGCTGTTCTGTTAAATGACATGGCAAAACTGACACTGTCGGATGCCAATCTAACGGTTCTTACGGCGTTCGTCAGGAAAAGGCTTGTGGCAAACGTTTGTCGGATAATGATTTACGGACACATGCATTGCATTGATACGTGCCCCCCTCTCTCTCACGCACACGCACCCTCACGAGTCATGACTCTCCCGAGTCCTCTCGCAAACTCGCATGTCGCACCCACCGTCTATCTGCAGGTAGACGTCACGCACATATGTGCTCTTCACACCCTACCCTCAGAACTTCTAAAAAACAAAAGACGGCGCGCACATTTTATTTTAGCTCACACGTCACACATTTATACTATTACTGTTGCGGCGAACGTTCTTTGGGCATAGTATATTGTACTATCACGAAGAGAGGCGGTGCACGCATGCACTAGTTCTCTCACACCCACTCGCGGGTATACGTAGGAGCGCATTTTTTTGAAGCTGGTACAACAAAATCACTCCACTATATATAAAAGCAAGAGCCTCAGCGCTTGCTTTACTAGGGTTCCTCTCGTTCACTCTCTCATGCTCTCCAGATCTAACCAAGACATAGGTGGACACACTCTCTCTCTCAGCTCATGGCTGGTCACAAATCCGGCCGGACAACCTCGACCGGGGTAGGGGTGTAGGTGCATCGTTCACGCTGTCGTCAGCGGCGAGGGAGGAGACCAACGGCTGCCCGCGCGTCCCGATCGGCGGCCATGCCGTTCTCTCCGAGAGAGCGCCGGCTCGGGAGGGCCTCCGACCCCTTCTTCCTCCCTACGGTATTGTGGCCAAGATGCGGCCTCCCGATGCCGTCTTTGCCACATGCCAATGACCCTCAGGTATATATTCCTTCGAAACCTGCCTTGCTCTATTGCCCCAGCTCTTCCCCCTCCGTGTGGATCATTTTCTACTTCAGTCCGCTGTTCCAAAGCCACCTCAACTTCTACTATTATTAGAAGTAAAGCTAGTTCATACAGTCAACTCAAAACATTGGTTCAAACAAGGAAGAAAGTGCGAAAGTTGTAGCATGAATCTAGGACTTGGTTCTAAGAGGAAACGGGGGAAAGTAGTAATATCTGTCACTGTTTAAATAACCGTATTTCGTATTTGCGCAAACAGGGATGTCTGTCTCCATATCGTTTCAGGATGTCTGTCTCCGTATCGTTTCTATCCGCGCAATCAAAAGCACACACCTCAATTTTAGTACAACTGCGCAAAATGAGATGGCTATCCCTCGTTGTCGTCGTCTAACCTCCCATCTTCAAGGTATCCCTACATTGGTAGTAACTAAGGTAGAATGACCAACGCAATCTAAAAGAAGCTGATTCGTACGTTTTACTTCCTGATTGCAGTGCAGGGACAAGCGAAAACAACTGCATCCTAGTCCAGAATGCACTTTCTACCAGTTCATCCATGGACCGAGGACTAGCTGGCACGGCTGCACGGCGGTTTTTTGGACAGGTGCACGGACAAGAGGCATTGTGGTCTGCTTATTTCTGGAAATAGCGGTGCTTCAGTACACTGCATGGTTCAGTTCAGCATTCCAGCTGAGACCACAATTACAATTGGTTATTTTGGAATGAGAGAACCTAACCCTGGATGGTGGCAACAAGAAAAAACCAGAGTGAACTCCAGGAAATTTAAGCCTGACGGGAGGCCCTTTGCTCAGAGAAGCCTTGCTTGTTTTTTCCTGATTTGTAAACCTTCTCACAACTTTGTCTTTTGCTGTGAACTAGTATATGTTTGTTATGTTCTATGAATCATTGAGATGTATAAAATTGCTTAACTTATGCTTTTCAAGATTTTTATGAAGACGAGTTTAATGTGAGTGTTCCACATGAGCGCTGGACTAGCGTGTGAGCGTTTGGAATTTATTACATTGTGGCCTCAATTAACTGCATGAACCACTGTAACAAGATACATAGTTTCTTATATGTCAGACGGCAGATTGTTGATTGTTAGCTGGTCGATAGCCTAGTGTTGAAGCGAGCTGAGCCAATGTGCCGTGTTTTGCACAACTGCTTACAAGTAGGGTAGCACCAACAGTGTTTACAAGTACTTATGTATACATCGGCGCACGGTTCTCGAACGAGTGCTCTATTTCATCAAAACACACACTGCTCGTATGATAAACCGTGACAACTTATGTCTTACCATGCCATATTCATGAAAAAACTAGTGAGGACGCATCTGTTTTGGCAACAATTACGATGGTTCTCACATGATTCACGGGCACACAAAAGTAGCAGCAGTTCCCATAGACGGATTCAAACAGAGTACTAGCCCCAGAGGGGTCGATAACAGGCAAGGTTCGGATATTTAGACACAATCCAAACTACTATTAAACACTAGCTGGGGCAACTATTTCATGCCTCGATCTAATTTGGGCTGGACACAAGACGAACCTTGCCATGAACATCATCGAGGATGTCCCGCAGCAGCTCAATCCCGTGAACCTTCATGAAGACAACCTTGTGGCCTTGCCACTGATAAACTTGTTTGTGGAGGCATGCCACGTCATCTTCCTGCGTAAGCTTGACAAGAACAGTATGCCTCACAAACGAAGGAGTAGCTTTGAACTTCTTGTGCTTCAGTACACCCTGGACAACACGCCTGACAAAAGTGAGGCTAGAATACAACTCTTCATTGGTATAACCGCAAATGGCTTCCAGGATCCAACATCCTAAGAACTCTGTTTTCCCAGTGCGTATATTCAGGTCATCCGCCTCATAGCGAGTGACATGCACAACCACACCATTCTTGTCTGCATCAGGGCTCTAATTGATACAGAAACAAATTCTGAATTACTTTTCATTATAAGAAACACAAGTTATTTAAACCACTATGTATAGCATGGCATCGAAGCTAATAAATTTTTGCATTATTAATCACCACATACTTCCTTTTCTAAAAAAATCACCACATACTTAGATGAAAAACCACAATCGAGATCAGCAAAGAAGGAAATCACCTTGGGCAGCTCAGCGGGCGGGGGGGGGGGGGGGGGGACACATCCTCGAAGGGGGAAAACTGCTCCTGCAGTGCCACGGGGGTTGTAACCTCAAACGGGGCGTTGACCATCTCAGTAGTGGCCGTGAGCATATCTGGGGTCGTCTCGGTGGTTGCCTCCATCTTCTTGGAGCTCTCTATCTCGTGGGGATCAGCCTCCCGCGTCTGCTCCAATATCGGCAGATCTTTGCCAGGTTCTCCTTGGTCCATAATGAAACTGGCGAATACTAGGAGACCACTGAAAGGAAAACACAATCGCAATGACAATGAAACAAAAAAGAGAGTGAGGATCGGTTACTGCTTTGCAAAAGTTCTTTTTTTTCTGAACGAAAATATACCAACATCACGGATCCGCTTACTTCCCCTTCGTTGGGAGAGAAGAACAGTGGCAGATGTGAGTGTTGCCTTTCTTGAAGACGGTGAGGGAGAAGGGGATTCAACGAAGAGTGAAATGATGGTTGCTTCGTCCGTCAAACTTAGACTGCGGGGAGGTGGTGTTTTGTGATACGACGGCTCTTTACTACCGCGCTACGACCGGGGTGACTCTCCACCTGCATACTGCCTTCTAATTTGGTGGATGGCATTTGGGCCCACGCGCTGCATGGCCTGCATGTCGGTGAACAAAAGTATAACGACATTCAGTAGAGGGAGACGTTTCAATGACCTAGGAGGAGCCAGAAGCGGTAGAGTGTCTCCACTGTACTAGTAGTAATTGTTTTTTTGGGTAGCTGTAGAGTGTCTCCACTGTACTAGTAGTAATTGTTTCTCTGGGCCCAAGACAAAACAGCCCATCCACACTAGTAAATAGTAAAATCAATTCAAAAGCCCATATATTTACTGAATGAGAGGCGCCACCCACACCCAACACCCCCCCCCAAAACCTGGGTGCTCTTCTCCCTCCTTGCTCCCACCCACCGCACGTCAGCTCGCTCCACTCGTACCCCCAAATTCCTCACCTCACTCGTACAGAAAACCCCAGCTCCCCTTCTTCCTCACTCCTACAAAAAAAACCCAGCTCCCCTTCTTCTTCGCTCGCACTACAACTAGGCTCATCATTCGTTACTCTACTCAAATCCATGAGCGCGACGCGACACCCTCAAGGAAAATGGAGTCGGCTGATGATACGTCTCCAACGTATCTATAATTTATGAAGCATTCATGCTATTTTATTATCTGTTTTGAATGATTATGGGCTTTATTATACACTTTTATATTACTTTTGGAACTAACCTATTAACCGGAGGCCCAGCCCATATTGCTGTTTTATTGCCTGTTTCAGTATTTTGAGGAAAAGGAATATCAAACGGAGTCCAAATGGAATGAAACCTTCGGCAGCGTGATTTTTTGGAAGAATATGATCCGGGAGACTTGGAGTTCACGTCAGAAGATCCTCGAGGAGGCCACGAGATAGGAGGGCGCGCCCCCCTGTCTCGTGGGCCCCTCGAGCACCTCCCGACCGACTTCTTTCGCCTATATAAGCTTACGCACCCTAAAAACATCGAATATCAAGATATATCGGGAGTTTCGCCGCCGCAAGCCTCTATAGCGACCAAAAACCTCTCGGGAGCCCGTTCGAGCACCCTGCCGGAGGGGAACCCATCACCGGTGGCCATCTTCATCATCCTGGTGCTCTCCATGACGAGGAGGGAGTAGTTCACCCTCGGGGCTGAGGGTATGTACCAATAGCTATGTGTTTGATCTCTCTCTCTCTCTGTCTCTCGTGTTCTCTCTATGGCACAATCTTGATGTATCACAAGCTTTACTATTATAGTTGGATCTTATGATGTTTCTCCCCCCTCTACTCTCTTGTGATGAATTGAGTTTCCCTCTTGAAGTTATCTTATCGGATTAAGTCTTTACTTTGAGAACACTTGATGTATGTCTTGCCGTGTTTATCTGTGGTGACAATGGGATATCACGTGCCACTTGATGTATGTTTTGGTGACCAACTTGCGGGTTCCGCCCATGAACCTATGCATAGGGGTTGGCACACGTTTTCTTGACTCTCCGGTAGAAACTTTGGGGCACTCTTTGAAGTACTTTTGTTGGTTGGATGAATCTGAGATTGTGTGATGCATATCGTATAATCATGCCCACGGATACTTGAGGTGACAATGGAGTATCTAGGTGACATTAGGGTTTTGGTTGATTTGTGTCTTAAGGTGTTATTCTAGTACGAACTCTTTTATAGATTGATCCGAAAGAATAACTTTGAGGTGGTTTTGTACCCTACCATAATCTCTTTGTTTGTTCTCCGCTATTAGTGGCTTTGGAGTGACTCTTTGTTGCATCTTGAGGGATTGTTATATGATCTATCTATGTTATTATTGTTGAGAGAACTTGCACTAGTGAAAGTATGAACCTTATGCCTTGTTTCCTATCATTGCAATACCGTTTATGCTCACTTTTATCATTAGTTACCTTGCTGTTTTTATATTTTCAGATTACAAAAACCTTTATCTACCATCCATATTGCACTTGTATCACCATCTCTTCGCCGAACTAGTGCACCTATACAATTTACCATTGTATTGGGTGTGTTGGGGACACAAGAGACTCTTTGTTATTTGGTTGCAGGGTTGTTTGAGAGAGACCATCTTCATCCTACGCCTCCCACAGATTGATAAACCTTAGGTCATCCACTTGAGGGAAATTTGCTACTGTCCTACAAACCTGTGCACTTGCAGGCCCAAAAACGTCTACAAGAAGAAGGTTGTGTGGTAGACATCAAGCTCTTTTGTGGCGCCGTTGCCGGGGAGGTGAGTGCTTGAAGGTATATCTTTAGATCTTGCAATCGAATATTTTTGTTTCTTGTTTTATCACTAGTTTAGTTTATAAAAGAAAAATACAAAAAATGGAATTGAGTGTGCCTCTTATGCTTATTCTTTTTAATATCTTTCGTGAGAATGATGGAAAGGAAAATTGTGCTCAAGTGCTAGAAAAAGAATGCATTAGAATGTTTGGTACTAGATCTTTGTGTGATGAGCATGATTGCAATGTTGTTAGTATGAATTCCTTGAATATTGATGATGCTAATGATATGCAAATCCACAAGCTTGGGGAATCTATGTTTGATGAATATGATATTTTTTGTCCCCCAAGTTTTGATGAGCAAATTTATTATGATGATAGCATGCCTCCTATATATGATGATTATATTGATGAAAGTGGGTTTGGAAGATTGTCAACTTTAGGAAGTAATGATCCCACTATTTTGGAGGATGTTGAATCTTATTGTGATGAATATGAAAGTGGATTTGGAAGAGTGTCAACTTTATTTAGTGATGATTCCACTATTTCGAAAGAGGTTTCAATTGATTATGAGAACAAAGTTGCCACCTATGATGATTATTGTGATGACTTGTATGCTATTAAGAATAATGATAACCATGAAACTTGTCATCATGATTTTAGTTTTCAATTGGATTATGCCTCACATGATAATTATTTTGTTGAGTTTGCTCCCACTACTATTCATGAGAAGAAATTTGCTTATGTGGAGAGTAGTAAATTTTCTATGCTTGTAGATCATGAAAAGAATGCTTTAGGTGCTAGTTATATTGTTGAATTCATTCATGATGCTACTGAAAATTATTATGAGGGAGGAACATATGCTTGTAGGAATTGCAATAATGTCAAGTTTCCTCTCCATGTGCTTCAAGTTTTGAAGCTATGCTTGTTTTACCTTCCTATGCTAATTGATTATTGTTCCCATAAGTTGTTTGCTCACAAAATCCCTATGCATAGGAAGTGGGTTAGGATTAAATGTGCTAGTCATATGCTTCATGATGCTCCCATTATGTTTCAATTCTTATCTTTTATGTGAGCATCATTGTCATCATCATGCCTAGCTAGAAAGGCATTAAAGAAAAGCGCTTGTTGGGAGATAACCCAATATTACCCTTACTGTTTTTGTGTGTCCACATGATTATGATACTGTAGTAATCATGTTTTATAGCTTTTGTTTTAATAAAGTGCCAAGTAAGACCTTTAAGATAGCTTGCGGTGATAGTTGTGTTGATCCTGCTGTAAATCAGAAACTTTTGCACCCAGTAAATTAGTTTTGTTAATTCACAGAAACACGCTCTTTATATGATTCTTTTTGCTATGGATTGGTACACAAATATCTTAGGACTTCCTAATTTGGTAGGATTTTTGTAGTTCCATAAGTATACGTTTGATACAGATTACTACAGACTATTCTGTTTTTGACAGATTCTGTTTTCTATGTGTTGTTTGCTTATTTTGATGAATCTATGGCTAGTATTAAGTGGTATGAACCGTAGATAAGTTGGAGTACAGTAGATATTACACCAATATGAATTTAGAATGTGTTCATTACAGTACCTAGGTGGTGATTTTATTTTCTTATACTAACGGAGCTTACGAGTTTTCTGTTGAGTTTTTTGTTGTGGAGTTTCAAGTTTTGGGTAAAGATTCGATGGACTATGGAATAAGGAGTGACAATAGCCTAAGATTAGGGATGACCAAGGAACCCCAAGGTAATATTCAAGGACAACCAAGAGCCTAAGCTTTGAGATGCCCCGGATGGCATCCCCTCTTTCGTCTTCGTCCATCAGTAACTTTACTTGGAGCTATATTTTTATTCACCACATGATATGTGTTTTGCTTGGAGCATCATTTTCTTTTGTTAGTATTTGCTTGCTGTTATTTAGATTAATGTTTTGCATCTTTATTTTCAATAAAAATTTCAAGGATAGCCTTTGCCATGCTTATTTTGCTAGTATACATGTTGCTGTTTGAAGACAGAAAGTTTACCGTTGTTGCAAAAATTCCCTAGAAAATTAAGAGCATGATATAATGTTGAAACTTTTTGCATAATGAGCTAAATTTTCTACAGTGGTAATTTTATTTCATAAATTTTTGAGTTAGGGAAGATTGATACTATTGCATTCTTTACAGACTTTATTGTTTTGACAGATTGCTGTTATGGTTGCATTGCTTGCATATGTTTGCTTGTTTAATTATTCTATTTGAGGATAGGAGTATTAAATATGCAGATACATTTAGTATGCAATGTTGAATAATAATTTTAGTGATTTGCTACAGTAGAAAATGATAAGGTTTTGCATTGGTTTATACTAACCTATCTCACGAGTTCTTGTTGAGTTTGTTGTGGATGAAGCTTTTGATAAAAAGAGAAACCATGATATGAGAGGAATTAAGGAGACACAAAAGTTCAAGCTTGGGGATGCCCAAGGCACCCTAATATAATATTTCAAGAAGTCTCAAGCATCTAAGCTTGGGGATGCCCCCTGTAGGCATCCCACCTTTCTTCTTCAACAATTATTGGTTAGTATCGGTTGAGCCTAAGTTTTTGCTTCTTCACATGAGTTGTGCTATCCTTGCAATGTCATTTTATTTTGTTTTGCTTGATGGTTGAATACAATACCAAGATCTGAAATTCTTAAATGATAGGGAGTCTTCACATAGTTACATAATTATTTAGCTACTCATTGATCTTCACTTATATCTTGTTGGAGTAGTTTGCCATTTACTCGTGTGCTTCACTTATATCCTATGAGTAAATTGTTGAATGAGTTGATTGTCATAAATCTGAAATTATATATGTCTCATTTGCTTATCCCATGGGGAGTAATGACTTCACATCTAAGAAGTAGAGGTTGTAAATTTATTAAAGGTTAGTAAGCATTGTATTGGTCATTTGAACAATTCATGAAAGAATATTGAAGGAAGAGAGATTCCACATATAAATACACTATCCTAGACATCTTTTATAATTGGGAGCACTCATTAAGTATGACATGCTAAAGAGTTGATGTTGGACAAGGAAGACAACATAATGGGTTATGTTTTCCGACATCTTAGTTAAAGTATATTATCATGGATCATTCAAACATGTTGAGCTTGACTTTCCCCCTCATGCTAGCCAAAATTCCTTGCACCAAGTAGATATACTACTTGTGCTTCCAAATATCCTTAAACCTAGTTTTTCCATGA
The DNA here is from genome assembly GCF_018294505.1 of Triticum aestivum. NCBI lineage: Eukaryota > Viridiplantae > Streptophyta > Magnoliopsida > Poales > Poaceae > Triticum > Triticum aestivum. The sequence continues at coordinate 418,130,019 of NC_057807.1, forward strand.
GAGTCTACTATACCTACCTATGGATTGAGTAAGATCCTTCAAGTAAGTTGTCATCGGTGCAAGCAATAAAAATTGCTCTCTAAATATGTATGATCTTTTGGTGTGAAGAAAATAGCTTTATACGATCTTGTTAAGGAAGCAATAAAAGCAACGGACTACATAATAAAGGTCCATATACAAGTGGCAATATAAAGTGACGTTCATTCGCATTAAGATTTTGTGCATCCAACCCTAAAAGCGCATGAAAACCTCTGCTTCCCTCTGCGAAGGGCCTATCTTTTACTTTATGTCTTTTACTTTTATGCAAGAGTCAAGGTGATCTTCACCTTTCCCTTTTTCATTTTATCCTTTGGCAAGCACCTCGTGTTGGGAAGATCCTGATATATATATCCAATTGGATGTAAGTTAGCATGAACTATTATTGTTGACATCACCCAAAGGTGAATACGTTGGGAGGCAACACTATAAGCCCCTATCTTTCTCAGTGTCCGATTGAAACTCCATAACCATTAGTATTGCGTGAGTGTTAGCAATTGTAGAAGTCTATATGATAGTTGAGTATGTGGAGCTTGCTATTCCTGAAAATAAGATGAATTGCAATTGTTTGATGATTGAGAATGAAGTTTCCTAGTTCTCAAGACAGTTTATGGTCTATGCTTTGACATGTGAATTGCTTGTTACTTTGTCGTGAGAAGTTTTATGAGATGAACTATTGTTATGACATATTATCATGCTAGAAAAGGTGATTGAAATTATCATTGATCAAACTTGTGCACCTTCTAGCATTCACACTTCATAAATTCTTTCTTTATCATTTACCTACTCGAGGACGAGTAGGAATTAAGCTTGGGGATGCTGATACATCTCCAATGTATCTATAATTTATGAAGCATTCATGCTATTTTATTATGTGTTTTGAATGATTATGGGCTTTATTATACACTTTTATATTACTTTTAGGACTAACCTATTAACCGGAGGCCCAGCCAACATTGTTGTTTTATTGCCTATTTCAGTATTTTGAGGAAAAGGAATATCAAACGAAGTCCAAACGGAATGAAACCTTCGACAGCGTGATTTTTTGGAAGAATATGATCCGGGAGACTTGAAGTTCACGTCAGAAGATTGTCGAGGAGGCCACGAGATAGCGCCCCCCGTACTTGGCGCGCCCCCTGTCTCGTGGGCCCCTTGAGCACCTCCCGCCCGACTTCTTTCGCCTATATAAGCTTACGCACCCTAAAAACATCGAATATCAAGATAGATCGGGAGTTTCGCCGCCGCAAGCCTCTGTAGCCACCAAAAACCTCTCGGGAGCCCGTTCCGGCACCCTACCGGAGGGGGAACCCATCACCGGTGGCCATCTTCATCATCCCGGCGCTCTCCATGACGAGGAGGGAGTAGTTCACCCTCGGGGCTGAGGGTATGTACCAGTAGCTATGTGTTTGATCTCTCTCTCTCTCTCTTGTGTTCTCTCTATGGCACAATCTTGATGTATCGCGAGCTTTACTATTATAGTTGGATCTTATGATGTTTCTCCCCCCTCTACTCTCTTGTGATGAATTGAGTTTCCCTCTTGAAGTTATCTTATTGGATTGAGTCTTCACTTTGAGAACACTTGATGTATGTCTTGTCGTGTTTATCTGTGGTGACAATGGGATATCATGTGCCACTTGATGTATGTTTTGGTGACCAACTTGCGGGTTCCGCCCATGAACCTATGCATAGGGGTTGGCACACGTTTTCTTGACTCTCCGGTAGAAACTTTGGGGCACTCTTTGAAGTACTTTGTGTTGGTTTGATGAATCTGAGATTGTGTGACGCATATCGTATAATTATGCTCACGGATACTTGAGGTGACAATGGAGTATCTAGGTGACATTAGGGTTTTGGTTGATTTGTGTCTTAAGGTGTTATTATAGTATGGCTCTTTTATAGATTGATCCGAAAGAATAACTTTGAGGTGTATTCGTACCCTACCATAATCTCTTTGTTTGTTCTCCGCTATTAGTGGCTTTGGAGTGACTCTTTGTTGCATGTTGAGGGATTGTTATATGATCTATCTATGTTATTATTGTTGAGAGAACTTGCACTAGTGAAAGTATGAACCCTATGCCTTGTTTCCTATCATTGCAATACCGTTTACGCTCACTTTTATCATTAGTTACCTTGCTGTTTTTATATTTTCAGATTACAAAAACCTTTATCTACCATCCATATTGCACTTGTATCTCCATCTCTTCGCCGAACTAGTGCACCTATACAATTTACCATTGTATTGGGTGTGTTGGGGACACAAGAGACTCTTTGTTATTTGGTTGCAGGGTTGTTTGAGAGAGACCATCTTCATCCTATGCCTCCCACGGATTGATAAACCTTAGGTCATCCACTTGAGGGAAATTTGCTACTATCCTACAAACCTGTGCACTTGTAGCCCCAACAAGCTGACCCCAACGCCAAGAAGATGAGGCTCCCGCCAGCGGCGACACCTGTTGTAGATCCTGCACCCGGCAACGCGGGGAGAAGCGGCGACCCCGCCCCCACCAGATCCCAGGAACCCGTAGAATCTCGGGTGGACCGCATCAGCGATCTCCCAGACGCCGTCCTTTGGGAGATCATCTTGCTTATTCCCACCAAGGATTGCTGCCGCACCCAAGTCCTCTCAATTCGGTGGCGCCCTCTATGGCGCGCCGTGCCCCTTAATCTCGACTGTCGTCAGCTATCTCTCTTCAATGATTTTGAAATCCCCAGAGCCATCATCTCCTCCCACCAGGGATCCGTTCAAAGCCTCTGCATCCCGTCATGCTACCTGAGCAAGCATACCATGCCCTGCATGGTGGACGCCTGGCTGAAATCCCCTGAATTCACAGAACTACAACTGCTTGAGTTCTACTATTCCCCTGGAAATCACATACCACATACCGAATGCCATGAACTTGTGCCCTCAGCATCGATGTCCATCTCGCGGTTTTCCTCCTCTCTCCACACCGCCACCTTTGCGCTGTGCTACCTACCAGACAATCTGGTACTAAACCTTCGAATCCCATTTCTCAAGAAACTTTCACTTGCGGGTTCGTATATCGGAGGCCTCATTGCACAGCATCATCCACTCTAGTTGCCCTGCGCTGGAGTGCTTGGTGCTTGTTTTCACAGTGAGAATCGGTTGTCTCCAAATAAAGTCGCCTAACCTTGTAAGAATCGGAGTTTCTTTTGACGGAAGGCATCTCATCATCCAAGATGCCCCTTCACTTCAAAGGTTGTTCCTTGATTCTAGTTATTCACCGTTGCAAATAACCGTCCTCTCCGCGCCTAAACTGGAGACCTTGGGTGTAATACATGATCTCTGTGCTCATTTCAGTATGGTGTCTGGCTCCATAGTTCTTTAGGTACTTTAGATTATCATCTACACTTGTAACCATAAGCTGCATTTTAAATTTCTGCGCATAATTTATATATCATCTTGGAGTACACATTTTGTACTAATATTATGTTCTATGCTCAATGAAGAGTTTCTCCATGGATGGCCTATCAATGGTGCTGGATTCTATCAAGATATTATATATCCAAATGAATAGTTTTGATCTGAACAAGATTATTGGTTTGCTGCAATGCTTTCCATGTCTGGAGAAGTTGTATATAAAGGTGATAATTTCACGCACATTGGAAGCCCACATATAGTGTACTAGAATTAACCGTTCAGTTGTTGCTCTTTCGACACTCTTCTTTTAGACCTTAACTGTTTTAAATCTTCATGTCTATTTAGGCAACATGACGGGGTAAGAAAGTTATAACCAATCGGTGGATTCGTAAGCATCGGGATTTTCTCACTTCTCATGAGATTCGATTGAAGACAATAACGCTAGAACGATATGTAGCCAACCATGCAAACACAAGATTTGTCACATTCTTCCTACTGAATGTGAGGTTACTATTGTGCATCAGGCTTAAGTTTATCAGCAGCATGGTTTTGACGGATGGGTATGTCGAAGAGCAAAAAAGGAGTTGGCAAAAGAGCTTCTGAACATGCCAGGCTTCTATTTACAACATATTGTGGTCATAATCCAGTAAATTTTACGACCCAGGATGTTCATTCTATGGACCTGACCGATCCATTTGACTGTGACTGCCGAAAACAGTGCTGGAGTTAGATGTTATTGCCCTTTTCAATCTGGTTTTTTTGTAAACCTGATGAACAATTAATGCTCGTGCTTTTGTACAATTTGTAAGCTGGAGTTAGATGTTCCTGCCCTTTTCAACTCGGCTGTGACTGTCATATTTTCTTTGAAACAAGGCAAATGCCTTGCCATTTGTTTAATTTAGAGTGAAATATTGTAACAAATCCCAACCAAGGGAAATAACATCACTCTCGCCGGCTGCTTGAGCTCACTGTGCATTACAGAAGCCAAGTGATTACCCCCCACCAGCACCCACAAACTTATTTCGAACTAGCACATCAAATGGGTTGTAAATTTTCATAGGAAAGGCTGCATGACCATGACAGATTTGGATTCTGACATTTGGGACCCGTGAGGAAATAGCCTATCCAAGGTGGTGTCGACTTACTAGCCAGTCAACAAACGATTGTGCCTACCATTCGTTGGATTTACATCCAACATCTGTCGTGTATCTTCTATCTCTTGTCTTCTTCTTCCTCCAGCCGCCCAAACCAAACCACCCCGTCAGCTCCGCCTGCTCCCGCCTCCCATGGCTGCTTGCGCATTCGCCGCCCTACCGTACTTACCCTCCAACATTGGCCAGTCCCTCCCTCTATTCCCCCACACGTCCTGTTATTCTCCGGCGACGTCAGCCCCAACACGCACCCGCGGCCGAATCAGTCAACCCTCATACTCCCCTCCGCCTGCGACTAGACCGGCGCATCTTCAATGGCTCCTGTTTGTTCCGTCCGAGGCCTCGCCGTCATCCTCCGCCTTGCGTCCTTGGTTCACTCGCCGTGCGCGGTGCGCCACCCTCTTGCGTTGTAAACGTCGTCAACAACCGAGAGGAACAAGGAGATGACTGTACGTGGATAGGATGACAGTAGGGACCCGCCAGCGTCATGGCAGTATGCAAGTAAGTGCCTCTATAGTACAAGCCCAAAAATATGGTTCCTCCTAATGGTTGGACATCTGGGGCTCACGCCATTGTCAACGTAGTCAATAAACGAGAGAATTACACTACGAGCTGCTGACACCAGGGACCCAGCAAGTCACGCAGTTTTTTTTGAGGAACAAGCAGTTGTTATTTATACTAGTTTTAGCGACAGATTAGGGTAACAACGGGGCTGTGGGGGGGGGGGGCTGTGGCCCATCTAGCCAGGGTTTTATTTATGTTTACCACATCATGAGCCCAGTTGTGATCTTTTCTTGCTGAAAATGGCTAGCCCAGTTCTATTTTTTTAAAAAGAAATACCCAAACAAGGCCTACTTGCTTTATCGGCCCTGCTGGGTTGCAAATCTTTCAAGACGAGGAGAGTTTCATTCGGTTTGCCCAGAAATGGCCTGTACATTTTTAAAACACATCAAACCGGGAATTAGTTTCAAATTTTTTCATTACAAGATCTTAAATTCCATTGATTTTTATGCGTGGACAATTATTTGGATTTTATATTTATATAATTTTTTTCAAAATAGTTTGAATGTGAATCGATATTTCTGGATTAAAAACAGTTGACCGCACCGAAATATGCAAAAATTCGTATACTTTTTAACCGTGGCCACAATATGGGGTGTAATGCTAACAAAAAGAAGACGAGCTCAAAAAAATCTTAAGAATTAGCAAATGGGTTGTACATTATTAGAAATAATGGCAGATGGGTTGTATGCTGTTTTCCATAGATTTGAGGCTGAATTGTGCGCCTACTACAGGTTGACGCGTATGTTTTCATAAAAAAATGTTGACGCACACGTAACGCCCTGTCAACTTAGTCAACACATGAGAGCAGTGACTGTTGGATGTCAATCCAACGGCTGTCATGCTTCTTCAATCTCTACTCTTCATGCTCCAGCCGCTCAAACAGGCGCTGGCAGGACTGCCTGTTCCCTCCTCCCCGCGGCCGGCTGTGCTGCCGCGCAGGCCTCACCGCCCTATCGTACTCCCATCGCTGGCCTAGCCATCCCTATACTCATCCACACATGCTGTTATTCTCTGGTGACGGCAGACGAACCAGTAAACCCTCGTACTCCTCCGCGTGGGAAAAAACTGCCGAGTATTCCCTGGCTCTGTGTCGTTCCCTTCCTAGGCCTCGCCATCGTCCACCGCCCTGGTGCTCTCGGCACGGCCTGGTCAACATGGTCAATGAACGACATCCATCGGAAGTGGACTGTACGTGGAGAGGCTGACAGCTGGGTCCACGGCCGCACGCAAGGAAATGCCTCCTTATTACGCGCAAAATAATGATTCCTCCACCTGACAGCTAGGACCCATAGGAAGGGCCTTTGTATTTCATGAAAAAACGCCCCCCCTCATTGACAGGTCGGACCCACCAGCTATATCTTTGCACGCAAGGAAGTGCCTCCTTATTACGCCCAAAAAATGAATACCCCTTGCTAGCTGGGACCCACCATATTGTTTGGCTGACTTCTGGGCCTACTAAGTTGACGGGGACGGAGGGCTTTGTCAATTTAGTCAATAGTCCAGTGACCGTATGATGTCCATCCAACGGCTATAGTGCTTCTTCAACCTCTGGTCTTCTTGCTCCAGCCACCCAAAGCAGCACCGGTCGTGCCGCCTGCTCTTGGCTCCCGTGGCCGGCTGTGCTACCGCCTCCTCCTGCGTCCCGTGGCTCGGCTCCGCGTCGTCCCCTTCCTAGGCCTCGCCGTCATCCACCGCCGTGGAGCTCTCGGCGCGGCGTGGTCAATGTGGTCAATGACCGACTTCCATCGGAAGAGTACTGTACGTGGAGAGGCTGACAGCTGGGTCCACGGCAGCCGCAAGGAAGTGCCTCCTTATTACACGGAAAATAATTATTCCTCCACCTGACAGCGGGGACCCACCGGACGGGCCACCGGTATTTTGCGAAAAAATCATTTCACCCTGACTGCTGGGACCCACCGTACAGGCCACCGTATTTCGCAAAAAAAAAATGGTCCCCCCGCTGTCAGCTCGGACCCACCGGAAGTGCCTCCTTATTACGCACAAAAAAATGAATACTCCCTCGGCTATTTGGGACCCACCTTGGTGGGAGGCTGTCTTGTGGGCCTACTAAGTTGACGGGGACGAAGGGCTTTGTCAACTTAGTCAATATGAACGATTCTAGCTCCAGTGACCGTACGATGTCCATCCAACGGCCGTAGTGCTTCTTCAACCTCTGGTCTTCTTTCTCCAGCCGCCCAAAGCAGCGCCAGTCGTGCCGCATGCTCCTGCCTCCCGTGGCCGGCTGTGCTGCCGCGGAGGCCTCACCGCCCCCTACTATTTCCACCACTGGCCAGGCCCTGCGGCGACGGCAACCTCACACCGCAGCCGAACCAGTGAACCCTCGTACTCCTCTCCGCGCAGGCTTCCACTGTCGCGTCTTCCCCGGCTCCGCGTCGTCCCCTTCCTAGGCCTCGCCGTCGTCCACCGCCGTGGTGCTCTCCGCACGACGTGGTCAACGTGGTCAAGGAACGACTTCCATCGAAAGAGTATTGTACGTGATGAGGCTGATAGCTGGGTCCACGACCACAGCCCAGTTTTTTTGTGATTTGCCAAGTAAGTCGCTTTGTCAGGCCTGTTGGGCTGCAAATCTTTCAAGACGAGGAGAGCTTTCATTCGGCTGGCCGAGAATGGCCCATCAGTAATGAGAAATGGGTTGTACATTTTAAAAACACATCAAACCGGCAACTAATTTCAAATAACTTTTTTTCATTTCAAGATTTTAAATTACATTAATTTTTATGCGTGGAGAATTTGGTGGATTTTATATTGATATACATTTTTTTTAAATTCAGTTTGAATGTGAGTCGAAATTTCGGGATTAAAAACAGTTCGGACCGCACCGAAATATGCAAAATTTCATATAATTTTTTAACCGTGGCCACAATATGGGCTGTAATGCTAACAAAAAGAATATGGGCTCCAAAAAACCCTTAAGAATTAGCAAATGGGCTGTAAATTATTAGAAATAATGGCAGATGGGTTGTATGCTATTTTCCACAGAGTTGAGGCTTTCCTAAAAAAAGGTTGACGCACAAGCAGTGACTGTTGGATGTCCATCCAACGGCCGTCGTGCTTCTTCAATCTCTGCTCTTCGTGCTCCAGCCGCTCAAACAAGCGCCGGCGGGACTGCCTGCTCCCTCCTCCCTGCGGCCGGCTGTGCTGCCGCGCAGGCCTCACCACCCCACCGTACTCCCATCGCTGGCCTAACCATCCCTCTACTCACCCACACCTGTTGTTATTCTCTGGCGACGGCAGACGAACTAGTAAACCCTCGTACAGTCGTACTCCGCTCCGCGTGGGAAACAACTGCCGAGTCTTCCCTGCCTCCGTGTCGTCCCTTCCTAGGCCTCACCGTCGTCCACCGCCGTGGTCCTCTTGGTGCAGTGTGGTCAATGTGGTCAACGACCGACTTCCATCGGAAGAGTACTATGCGTGGAGACGCTGACAGCTGGGTCCACGGCCGCAGCAAGGAAGTGCCTCCTTATTACGCGTAAAATAATTATTCCTCCACCTGACAGCGGGGACCCACCGGATGGGCCACCGTATTTCGTGAAAAGATGTTTCCCCCCTGACTGCTGGGACCCACCAACTACACCTTCGCACGCAAGGAAGTGCGTCCGGGCAAAAAAACGATTTGCCCCCCTGACTGCTGGGACCCACCAGCTACATCTTCGCACGCAAGGAAGTGCGTCCGGGCAAAAAAAAACGATTCGCCCCCCTGACTGCTAGGACCCACCAGCTACATCTTCGCAGGCAAGGAAGTGCCTGACAGTCGGGACCCACCTGGTCGAAGCGTACGTAGTGTTGTCATTCTGGTCGCGAACGTGTACGTACATACTAGTCGATGTAGAGGCACGCACGTGTCGTAGTAGAGGCACGCACGTGTCGTAGTAGAGGCGCACACGTAACATGTACACGTAAGTACAACAGTGAGGGTGCAAGAAAGAAAATACGGCCACGTACATACATATGGGCAGGGTCTCGAACGCCTACTCGCGCATACGTACATGGCTGGCTCGGAATGGAGAAACAGCGTCGTTGTTGTGTTCATGGGGAGCCAACCGGCTGGATCGGAACGGAATGCGAGGTCGTGTTCATCGGGAGGGCTTGGACGGAATAGGCAATGGAAACGAGGCCTGGCGTACCGCACAACAGAGGAAACCGACCTCCTACGTTTGGAACAGGGTCCTGTTGATCGGGAGGGGTGTGGCGTACCGCAAAATGGAGGAAATAGACCTCCTATGGTCGAAACGGGGGTCCTGTTGATCAGGAGGGGAGTGGCGTACCCGCAAAACGGACGAAACGGACCTCCTATGGTCGAAACGGGGGCCCTGTTGATCGGGAGGGGTGTGGCGTACCGCAAAACGGACGAAACGGACCTCCTACGGTCGAAACGGGGGTCCTATTGATCGGGAGGGGTGTGGCGTACCACAAAACGGACGAAACGGACTTGTGTTGGAGCGCTACAGTCGAAACGGGGGTCCTGTTCATCGGGAGGGGTGTGGAGTACCGCAAAACGGGACTCCACGAGATACTATTCATCTCTACCGTCGACCTCCTCCAGTCTCCACGGGCTACCGTCGACCTCCTCCAGCCTCCACGGGCTCCTGTTCATCCAGCCTCCACCGCGCGCTACTCCGCCGGCTACTGTTTAACCACCCCTCCACGGCTACCCCTCGACCGTCTACTGTTCCTCCAGCCCTCCACACCACGGGGTCCTGTTCAACCACCCCTCCACGGCCACCCCTCCACCGTCTACTGTTCATCCAGCCCTCCACACCATGGGGTCCTGTTCATCCAGAGGCAACGCCACCGCTCACTGTTCTTCCAAACCCCCCCACAATGCTCACTGTTCATCCCAGAGGCAGCATCGATCGGCTTCAGTTAGCACCAGTAGCGAAGGAATCGCTCGATCGGGTTCAGTTAACAGCCATCAATTGATCACTCGGGTTCAGTAATGCATAGCCTGCAGTGCAATCGCTCGGGTTCAGTTAGAGCCCAACGCCTCGCTCAGGTTCAATTAGAGCCAACGCCTCGCACACACGCGCGTACGTGTACAAGAGAAACGCGCATCGCTCGGCCCCCGACCTCCCACCGTAACCGGCCACTCCCCGAAATTTTCCTCCCCCTCACTTCTACCATGGTTTTTTTCGTCATGGACGGCCCAAAGAATGTCATGCAGCTGCGTCTCTGGCCCGCCCAGGATGAAAAGCCCATTTTCTGTCATGATTTTTTATCATAGAAGTAGGAGCCCACCACATCTATGATGATACCGGGTTTTGTCACAATTATCGTCATAGAAGTGTCATATGTATGATAGAAAGAAATTTCGTTCGGCCCAAAATGTCACGGGTGTGTCTTTTTTTTTTGAAGTGGCGGCCGAATCTAAAAGATTTCTGGAAGCACAATTCAATCCGGCATAAATTTTTTGTATGATCATCCATAAGTTCAAACCATGAGTAGGGCAATTGTGAATCATGAATTTCATTCTTTCTCAAGATTATGCAACATGCTCATGATCAAGTTGTTTAAAATTCATAATATCGTTCCTAAGAGAGATGATCTTAGTGGGAGGAAAATACCTAGAGATAAAAGCATCTTTGCACTTATTCTATGAATCAATACTATTCTTAGGCAAAGACAAAAACCAAGTCTTAGCACAATCTCTAAGCGAAAATGAAAATAACTTTAATTTAATAATATCATTATCCGTATATTTCTTATTTTGCATATCACACAAATCAACAAAGTTGTTTAGATGAGTAGCGACATCTTCACTAGGATGGCCGGAGAATTCATCTTTCATAACAAGATTCAACAAAGCAGCATTGATTTCACAAGATTCAACATCATTAAGAGGAGCAATCGGAGTGCTAAGGAAATCATTATTATTGGTATTGGAAAAGTCACACAATTTGGTATTATCTTGTGCCATCGTGACAAGCAATCCAACACACAAGCAAACAAAAGGGCAAGCGAAAGAGAGACGAGATTGGGAAAGAGAGGGCGAATAAAAATGCAAGGGTGAAGTGGGGGAGAGGAAAACGAGAGGAAAATGGTAAATAATGTAATGTGAGGGAGATGAGTTTGTGATGGGTACTTGGTATGTCTTGACTTGAGCAAAGACCTCCCCGGCAACGGCGCCAGAAATCCTTCTTGCTACATCTTGAGCTTGCGTTGGTTTTTCCCTTGAAGAGGAAAGGGTGATGCAGCAAAGTAGCGTAGGCATTTCCCTCAGTTTTGGGGAACCAAGGTATCAATCCAGTAGGAGGCTCCTCAAAAGTCCCACGCACCTACACAAACAAACAAGAACCTCGCAACCAACGCGATAAAGGAGTTGTCAATCCCTTTACGGTAACTTGTGAAAGTGAGATCTGATAGAGATAATAAGATAAGATAAATATTTTTGGTATTTTTATGATATAGATTGGAAAATAAAAGATGCAAATAAAAGTAGATGGAAACTTATATGATAAAAGATAGACCCGGGGGCCACATGTTTCACTAGTGGCTTCTCTCAAGATAGCATAAGTATTACGGTGGGTGAACAAATTACTGTCGAGGAATTGATAGAAAAGCACATAGTTATGAGATTATCTAGGCATGATCATGTATATAGGCATCACGTCTGCAACAAGTTGATCGAAACAATTCTGCATCTACTACTATTACTCCACACATCGACCGACTCCTGCCTGCATCTAGAGTATTAAGTTCATAAGAACAGAGTAATGCATTAAGAAAGATGACATGATGTAGAGGGATAAACTCATGCAATATGATATAAACCCCATCTTTTATCCTCAATGGCAACAATACAATACGTGCCTTGCTGCCCCAGCTGTCACTGGGAAAGGACACTACAAGATTGAACCCAAAGCTAAGCACTTCTCCTATTGCAAGAAAGATCAATCTAGTACGCCAAACCAAACCGATAATTCGAAGAGACTTGCAAAGATAACCAATCATACATAAAAGAATTCAGAGGAGATTCAAATATTTCTCATAGATAAACTTGATCATAAACCCACAATTCATCGGATCTCGACAACACACCGCAAAAAGAGTTACATCGAATAGATATCCAAGAAGATCAAGGAGAACTTGGTATTGAGATTCAAAGAGAGAGAAGAAGCCATCTAGCTAATAACTATGGACCCGAAGGTCTATGGTAAACTACTCACAACTCATAGGAGAGGCCTTGGAGATGATGTAGAGGCCCTCTGTGGTCGATTCCCCCTCTGGCGGAGCACCGACGAAGGCTCCAAGATGGGATCTCGCGGATACAGAAGGTTGCGGCGGTGGAATTAGGTTTCCATGGTCGCTTCTGATGTTTTCAGGGTACAGGAGTATATATAGGAGGAAGAAGTAGGTCGGTTGACGCTCAAGGGGCCCACGAGGGTGGGGGGCGTGCGCCGGGCACCCTTGTGGCCCCCTCGTTTGTTTCTTGATGTCCACTACAAGTCTCCAGGTTTGCATTTGTTCCAAAAAGATCGCTCCCGAAGGTTTCATCCCGTTTGGACTCCGTTTGATATTCCTTTTCTTCGAAACACTGAAATAGGAAAAAAAACAGCAATTTAGGCTGGGCCTCCGGTTAGTAGGTTAGTCCCAAAAATAATATAAAAGTGTAAAGTAAAGCCCATAAACATCCAAAACAGGTAATATAATAGCATGGAACAATCAAAAATTATAGATACGTTGGAGACGTATCAACCATCACAAGTTCGTACAACACTCAATTTCCCCTTACACTAAATGATCTCACATTTTTATAAGCAATTTTTATTGCCCTTTTTCCACCGATGACAACTTACTTGAAGGATCTTACTCAATCCATAGGTTGGTATGGTGGACTCTCAAACAAGATAGGGTTTAAGGGTTTTGGATGCACAAGTAGTATCACTACTTAGTGCGGAGTTTTTTGCTAGCAAAGATAGGGGCAAGCACCACATGTTGAAGGATCTATGACAATATAACTTCTATGTGAATATGAGCAAACATAAATCTTTAAGTTGTCTTCCTTGTCCAACTTCAACAATTTTGGCATATAATATTTTGATGGATGCTCACAATCATAAAAAAATTCCATGATAGTATATTTATATGTGAAACTTCTCTTCCCTTATTAGTTCTTTCATGTGTTGCATCATTGACCAATGCTATGTTTGTCAATCTACAATAAAATTTTCTACTTATACTTTTCCTTGTGTAATGTCATCACTTACCATAAGATTAGCATATGATCTTTTTCTTTTATTTCCTTTCTTTTTATTGAAACAAGAGAAGTAAAGAAGGCAAAACTCAAACTAAACTTTATTATATATCTCACACACAATTACAACGATTGATCACTAAGCAAACTCACAAAAATAAAGGATCAAACTAAACATCTAATAACAAAAGATAACCATGGATCGAATTAAGAAAGTAAAGGCAAAAGATAGTGGAGATGATACGATACTGGGGCACCTCCCCCAAGCTTGGCGGAAGCCTAGGGGAGTGCCCATACCCAATACTTAGTTTTCTTTTGGTGGCGATGAAGACAATGGTGGTGATGAAGTAGAAGCAATCTTGTCCAATACATCTCTGAGTGTATCTTTCAAGCTGTGAATCTCTCAAAGAGCTTGATGAAGAAGCTCAGTGTTCTTTTCTACTTCAGCCATGATATGTTTATTCTGCGAACCCCAAGAGTTGTTCCCTGCATCACTTTCTCTTGGACGATATATGTCCCAATTGGACGGTATACGCACACGAGTGTTTTTGAACCCATAATTATGAAACAAATTGTGAAAATTGTTTTGATGCAACCTGTGTAGAGGCCTCCTTGTAGGGAGTTCTTCATGATCTCCTGGGCCCTCTTGATTGTTTAGGGGCCTCATGGCTTGATGGAGGTTAGGATGAGTGGAGATGCCAGCCAGAGTCCCCCTCTTAGAGGCCGGAGGGTGAATCCCGAACTAGTCCATCTCATCTTCCTCCATAGCGATCTCTTCAAATTCCTCTCCCCTGGATTCTACCTGAAGCAACCAAGCTTCTCCTTCTTCAGTGTTGGAGGAGGGAGAAGACATGATGCCTGGCTCAATAGATCTGACAAAAAACAGCAAGGAAAGAAAACAGGAGATTTCTCCGTGATACAGAGGTCAATAGGTTCGAGAGGTATATAAACATTTTTTATCTTGGGGAACAAGCATAATGGAAGAAAAATGGAGTCCATAAAGTACCCGAGGTGGGGACAACCCACCTGGGTGTGCCAAGCATGCTTGGCGCGCCCTGGTGTATCGTGCCCACCAGGGTCACTTTCCTGGAAGTTTCTTATTTTCCTAATTTTCTAAATATTCCAAAACTGACAAAAAATATTCTTGTGGATTTTTTAGAGTCCGTTTACTTACCGTATCATGTACCTCCCTTTTTTCATGATTCTGGAGGGTCCCGGAAGGTTTCCTTTATGTATTCTTCCGGTGTTAAAGTTGGATAACATTACTTTCAACATTAATGGGCGTATGTGAGATATAGTGTTTTATTCATTGCCCATTGACAATCTTCGGGTTAGTCCCTTCGGCATTATTTATTTTGATAGCTCCGGATCGATAGACCTCCTCGATGACATAGGGTACTTCCCACTTGGAGAGGAGTTTTCCTGCAAAGAATCTGAAACAAGAGTTGTACAAAAGAACATATTCTCCAACTTTGAACTCATGCTTTTGGATTCTTTTGTCATGCCATCTTTTAACCTTTTCTTTGAATAACTTAGCATTTTCATAAGCCTGGGTTCTCCATTCATCTAATGAGCTAATATCAAATAACCTCTTTTCACCAGCAAGTTTGAAATCATAATTGAGTTCTTTAATTGCTCAATATGCTTTGTGTTCTAACTCAAGAGGCAAGTGACAAGCTTTTCCATAAACCATTTTATATGGAGACATACCCATAGGATTTTTACAAGCTGTTCTATAAGCCAAAAGTGCATCATCTAATTTCTTAGACCAATTCTTCCAGGACCTATTGACAGTCTTTTGTAAGATTAGTTTTATTTCTCTATTGCTAAGTTCAACTTGACCACTAGACTGAGGATGATAAGGTGATGCAATTCTATGGTTAACATCATACTTACCAAGCATTTTACGGAAAGCGACATGAATAAAGTGTGAACCAACATAAATATCTAGGGACTCCAAACCTTGGGACAAAGAGTTGTGATCAGCACTACTGGTTGGAATATCTTCTACATAATCAACAACAACCAAAATATATGTATACCCATTAGAGGAAGGAAAAGGTCCCATGAAATCAAATCCCCAAACATCAAATGGTTCAACAAAGTGTGAATAATTCATAGGCATTTCTTGAAGCTTACCGATATTACCTATTCTTTGACATTCATCACAAGATGGGACAAACTTACAGGCATCTTTGAAGAGAGTAGGCCAATAAAAACCAGATTGCAATACCTTATGAGCGGTTCTGTCTCCCGCGTGATGTCCTCCATAAGCTTCAGAGTGACATTTCCATAGGATTTGTTCCTATTCATGCTCAGGTACACAATGTCTAATAATACCATCTAATCCTTCTTTGTAAATATGTGGGTCATCCCAAAAGTAATGTCTTAAATCATAGAAGAATTTTTTCTTTTGTTGGTATGTGAAGCTAGGTGGTATGTATTTAGCAACAATCTAATTAGCATAGTAAGCATACCAAGGTGTACTATGAGAAACATTTATTGCAGCTAATTGTTCATCAAGAAAGCTATCATTAATAGGTTGTGGGTCATCAAGAATAATTTCAAGCCTAGACAAGTTTTCAACTACGGGGTTCTCTGCTCCTTTCCTATCAGTGATATGCATATCAAATTCTTGTAGGAATAGAACCCACCTAATGAGTCTAGGTTTAGCATCTTTCTTTTCCATAAGATATTTTATAGCAGCATGATTGGTGTGAACAATCACTTTAGAATGAACAATGTAAGATCTGAATTTAGTACAAGCAAACACCACTGCTAAGAATTCTTTTTCAGTAGTAGCATAGTTTCGTTGAGCATTGTCTAGAGTTTTACTAGCATAATGAATAACATTCATTTTTTATCAACTCTTTGTCCTAAAACAACACCAACATCATAATCACTAGCATCACACATAATCTCAAAAGGCAAGTTCCAATCAGGTGGTTGAACAATAGGTGCAGTAATTAATGCTTTCTTTAGTGTTTCAAAGGCTTCCATACAATCATCATCAAACACAGAGGGAATATCCTTTTGCAAAAGATTCGTAAGATGCCTAGAAATTTTAGAAAAGTCTTTGACAAACCTCCTATAGAAACTAGCATGACCAAGGAAACTACAAATACCTTTGATATCTTTAGGACATGGCATTTTCTCAATTGCATCAACCTTGGCTTTGTCCACCTCAATGCCTCTCGCAGAAATTTTATGGCCCAAAACAATACCTTCATTAAACATAAAATGGCACTTCTCTCAATTCAAGACAAGATCTGTTTGTTCACATCTCTCCAAAACTCGATCAAGATTGCTTAAACAATCATCAAAAGGCTTCCCATAAACAGGAAAGTCATCCATGAAAACCTCGACAATATTTTCACAAAAATCAGGGAATATAGCAGTCGTACATCTTTGAAAGGTAGCATGTGCATTACATAAACTGAAACACATATGTCTATAAGCAAATGTTCCAAAAGGTCAAGTAGAAGTGGTCTTTTCTTGATCAGATTGTAAAACAGGTATTTGTGAAAAGCCAGCCATCAAGGAAGCAAAAATGTGTTTGCTTAGATAATCTTTCTAACATTTGATCAATAAAAGGCAGAGGATAATGATCTTTTCTAGTAGCTTCATTCAATTTTCTATAATCAATAACCATCCTATAGCCTGTGACAATTCTTTGTGGAATAAGCTCGTTTGTATCATTAGGAACAACAGTAATACCTCCCTTCTTAGGGACACAATGAACGGGACTTACCCATAGACTATCAGCTATAGGATAGATTATACCTGCTTCCAGAAGTTTCAGTATTTTCGTTCTTACCACTTCTTTCATCTTCGGATTTAACCAACGTTGGTGATCAACAATGGGTTTAGCATCAGGTTCTATATTAATCTTGTGCTGACATAGAGTGGGACTAATGCCCTTAAGATCATCAAGAGTATATCCAATAGCAACTATGTTCTTCCTTAGAACTTTCAATAATCTTTCTTCTTCATGTTCTGAAAGGTAGCACTAATAATAACAGGATATATCTTTTTCTCATCAAGATAAGCTTATTTCAAAGTGTTTGGTAATTTTTTTAATTCAAACACGGGATCACCTTTAGGTGGAATAGGACCTCCTAGAGTTTCAATAGGAAAATTGTGTTTAAGCAGAGGTTGTTGTTCGAAAAAGATTCTATCTATTTCATTTCTTTCACGCATATGCAAATGATTTTCATGGTCTAGCAAATATTGTTCCAAAGAATCAGTAGGAGGCACAGCAATAGAAGCAAGACCAATAATCTCATCCTTACTAGGCAAATCTTTCTTATGAGGTTGTCTACTAAACTTGGAAAAAATGAATTCATGAGATTCATCAACAAGCTAACACCGACAGTTTGTTTCTCACAATCTATTTTAGCATTGATGGTGTTCAAGAAAGGTCTGCCAAAAATAATGGGAGAAAAGTCATCTTGTGGGGAGCTAAGAACAAGAAAATCAGCAAGGTATTTTATTTTCCCACACAAGGCTTCAATGTCTCTAAGAATCCCAATTGGTGATATTATATATCTATTAGCAAGTTTAATAGTAACATCTGTGCCTTCTATTTTAGCAGGTGCTATTTCATCTTTAATTTCTTAATATAAGGATAAAGGAATAGCACTCACACTAGCACCTAGGTCACATAACCCATGATAACACTGATCTCCTATCTTAACTGAGACAACAGGCATGCCAACAACTGGTCTATGTTTATCTTTTCCTTCAAGTTTGGTAATTCTAGAAGCTTCACCACAGAAGTAAATAACATGCCCATCAATATTATAAACTAAGAGATCTTTTACCATAGCAACACTAGGTTCAACTCTGATTTGTTCAGATGGTTTGGGAGTTCTAACCTAACTTTTGTTAACCATAGTTGAAGCTTTAGCATGTTCCTTCATCCTAACAGGGAAATGTGGTCTTTCAATATAAGGAGTGGGAACAACTGGATCAACATTGTAAATGATGGTTTCTTCTTTAGCTTTTACCGGTTCTTTAATTGGCGGGTGATATTTGAACCACTTCTCCTTAGGGAGATCAACATGAGTAGCAAAAGATTCACAAAAGGAAGCTACTATCTTAGAGTCAAGGCCATATTTTGTGCTAAACTTTTGAAAAGAATCGATATTCATAAAAGATTTAGCACAATCAAACTTAGGTTCAATACCTGACTCTTTACCTTCGTCGAGTTCCCAATCTTCAGAGTTGCGTTTAATTCTTTCTAAAAGATCCCACCAGAATTCAATAGTCTTCTTCATAAAAGAACCAGTACAAGAAGTATCGAGCATGGTTTGATCATTATGAGAAAGCCAAGCATAAAAATTCTGAATAATAATCTCTCTTGAGAGCTCATGATTGGGGCATGAATATAACATTGACTTAAGCCTCCCCCAAGCTAGAGCGATACTTTCTCCTTCTCGAGGCCAAAAATTATATATATAATTTTGATCACGATGAACTAGATGCATAGGATAATTTTTTTGATGAAATTCCAATTTCAAATGGTTCCAGTTCCAAGATCCAATATCATTGCATAGCCTATACCATGTCAATGCTTTTCCCTTCAAAGATAAAGGGAAAACCTTCTTCTTAGCTTCATCTCCAGGCAAACCTGCAAGCTTAGACAATCCACAAATTTCATCTACATATATCAGGTGCATATCAGGATGTTCGGTTCCATCTCCTACATAAGGATTAGCAAGAAGTTGTTCTAACATACCCGAAGGAATTTCATATTCAATATTTTCAGTAGGTGCAGTAGGTTGAGGGGCAACTAATTGTTGTTCCGGTCGAGGTGAAGATACCCCGAACAAACCCCTCAAAGGATTGTTTTCCATAGTAGCAAGTAACAATAAATTTTAGCACATAGTAATAATGTTTCCTTACCAATTTCCACTTACCAAGAGCGCTTCACTCCCCGGCAATGGTGCCAGAAAATAGCCTTCATGACCCAAAAGTGTATGGGGTCAATTGTAGCTTTTTTGATAAGTAAGAGTGTCAAACCCAACGAGGAGTAGAAGGAAATGACAAGCAATTTTCAGCAAGGTAATGTCTGCAAGTGCTAAAATTGTAAGAAGCGGAGTAGTTTGATAGCAAGATAATTTGTAACGAGCAAGTAACAATAGTAGTAACAAAAGTGCAGCAAGGTAGCCCAATCCTTTTGAGGCAAAGGACAGGCCAAAACGGTTTCTTATGATAAGCAAAGTGTTCTTGAGGGTACATGGGAATTTCATCTAGCCACTTTCATCATGTTGGATTAATTCTTGTTCGGTACTTTGATAATTTGATATGTGGGTGGAGTGGTGCTTAGGTGTTGTTCTTACTTGAACAAACCTCCTACTTATGATTAACCCTCTCGCAAGCATCCGCAACTACGAGAAAAGTATTAAGAATAAATTCTAACCATAGCATTAATTTTTTGGATCCAATCGGTCCCTTACAGAATAGCGCATAAACTGGGGTTTAAGCTTCTACCACTCTCACAACCCACCATCTAATAACTACTCCACAATGCATTCCCTTAGGCCCAAATATGGTGAAGTGTCATGTAGTCGATGTTCACATGACACCACTAAGAGAATGGCAACATACATATCATCAAAATATCGAACATATATCAAGTTCACATGATTACTTCCAACATGATTTCTCCCGTGACCTCAAGAACCAAAGTAACTACTCACAAATGATAAACATGCTCAAGATCAGAGGGGTATTAAATAGCATAATGGATCTGAACATATAATCTTCCACCAAATAAACCATATAGTAATAAACTACAAGATGTAATCAACACTACTAGTCACCCACAAGCACCAATCTATAGTTTTCATACAAAGATTGAACACGAGAGATGAACTAGGGTTTGAGAGGAGTTAGTGATGTGAAGATGTTGACGAAGATAACCCTCCCCAAGATGGGAGAGTTGTTGGTGATGATGATGACGATGATATCCCCCTCCGGGAGGGAAGTTCCCCCGGCGAATTGCTCCGCTGGAGGGCAAAAGTGCTCCTGCCCAAGTTCTGCCTCGAGGAGGTGGCGCTTCGTCCCGAAAGTCCTTCTCTAATTTTTTCTAGGTCAAAATGACTTCTATACCAGAAGATGGGCACCGGAGGTGGCCGAGGAGGGAAGCACCCACCAGGGCGCGCCTGGGCCTCCTGGCACGCCCAGGTAGGTTGTGACCACTTGGTGGCCTCCCTTTGGTACTTATTTTCTCCAATATTTATTAAATATTCCTTAAAAAATCCTCGGGAAGTTTCAGCTCATTTGGAGTTGTGCAGAATAGGTAGCTTGACGTAGCCTTTTCAGGTCCAAATTTCCAGTTGCTGGAATTCTCCCCCTTGGTGCATACCTTGCATATTATGAGAGACAAGGCATTAGAATTACTCCAAAAAGCATTATTATACAATGAAACAACATAGATAACAGTAGGACAACATGATGCAAAATGGACGTATCATGGACACACTCTCCCCCTCTCGTTGCTATGCATCTCCTAGATAGATCTTGCGTGAGCATAGGATTTTTTTTGAAATTGCATTCTACGTTTCCCAACAGTGGCATCCGAGCCAGGTCTATGCGTAGATGATGTGCACGAGTAGAACACAAAGAGTTGTGGGCGGTGATCGTCATACTTCTTACCACCAATGCCTTATTTTGATTCGGCAGTATTGTTGGATGAAGTGGCCTGGACCAACCTTACATGACCGTGTTCATGAGACCGATTCCACCAACACACATGCAACTAGTTTTGCATAAAGGTGGCTGGCGGGTGTGTGTTTCTTCAACTTTAGTTGAATCAAATTTGACTGCGGTCGGTCCTTGTGAAGGTTAAAACAACAAACTTGATAAATCATTGTTGTGGTTTTTGTGCCGTAGGTAAGTACAGTTCTTGCTAGAAGCCCGTAGCAGCCACGTAAAACTTGCAACAACAAAGTAGAGGACGTCTAACTTGTTTTAGCATGGCATGTTGTGATTTGATATGGTCAAGAAATGATGTGATATACGTTGTTGTATGAGATGATCATGTTTTGTATAAGTTATCGGCAACTGGCAGGAGCCTTATGGTTGTCGCTTTATTGTATGAAATACAAACGCCATGTAATTGCTTTACTTTATCACTAAGCGGTAGCGATAGTCGTAGAAGCAATAGTTGGCGAGACGACCACGACACTACGATGGAGATCAAGGTGTCAAGCCGGTGATGGTGGAGATCATGATGTTGCTTTCGTGATGGAGATCAAAAGCACAAGATGATGATGGCCATACCATGTCACATATTTTGATTGCATGTGATGTTTATCTTTATGCATCTTATTTTGCTTAGTACAGCGGTAGCATTATCAGATGATCCCTTACTAAAATTGCAAGGTATAAGTGTTCTCCCCGAGTATGCACCATTGCGAAAGTTCTTCAAGACACCAGGTGATGATCGGGTGTGATAGGCTCTACATTCAAATACAACGGCTGCAAGCCAGTTTTGCACATGCAGAATACTCGGGTTAAACATGACAAGCCTAGCATATACAGATATGGCCTCGGAACACTAGAGACCGAAAGGTCGACCGTGAATCATATAGTGGATATGATCAACATAGAGATGTTCACCATTGATGACTACTCCATCTCATGTGATGATCGGACATGGTTTAGTTTATTTGAATCATGTATCATTTAGATGACTTGAGGGATGTCTATCTAAGTGGGAGTTCTTAAGTAATATGATTAATGGAACTTTAATTTATCACGAACTTAGTCCAGATAGTATTTGCAAATTATGTTGTAGATCAATAGCTCGCGTTGTAGCTCCCCTATGTTTTTTTGATATGTTCCTAGAGAATACTAAGTTGAAAGATGATAGTAGCAATGATGCGGACTAGATCCATGATCTAAGGATTATCCTCATTGCTGCATAGAAAAATTATGTCCTTGATGCACCGCTAGGTGACAGACCTATTGCAGGAGTAGATGCAGATGTTATGAATGTTTGGAAGCTCGATATGATGACTACTTGATAGTTTAGTGCACCATGCTTCACGGCTTAGAACCAGGACTTCCAAAACATTTTGAACGTCACGGAGCATATGAGATGTTCCAAGAACTGAAATTGGTATTTCAGGCTCATGCCCGTGTCAAGAGGTATGAGACCTCTGACAAGTACTTTGCCTACAAGATGGAGGAGAATAACTCAACCAGTGAGCATGTGCTCAGAATGTCTGAGTACTAAAATCGCTTGAATTAAGTGGGAGTTAATCTTCCAGATAAGATAGTGATTGACAGAGTTCTCTAGTCACTATCACCAAGTTACTGGAACTTCATGATGAACTATAATATGCAAGGGATGACGAAAACAATTCCTGAGCTCTTCGTGATGCTGAAATCAATGAAGGTAGAAATCAAGAAAGAGCATCAAATGTTGATGATTGACAAGACCACTAGTTTCAAGAAAAGGGCAAAGGGAAAGAAAGGGAACTTCAAGAAGAATGGCAAGCAAGTTGTCACTCCCATGAAGAAGCCCAAAGCTGGACCTAAGCCTGAAATTGAGTGCTTCTACTACAAAGGAAATGGTCAATGGAAGCGGAACTACCCCAAATATTTGGCGGATAAGAAGGGTGGCAAAATGAACAAAGGTATAATTGATATACATATTATTGATGTGTACCTTACTAGTGCTCGTAGTAGCCCCTGGGTATTTGATACATGTTCGGTTGCTAAGATTAGTAACTCGAAATAGGAGTTGCAGAATAAATGGAGACTAGTTGAGAGTGAAGTGACGATGTGTGTTGCAAGTGGTTCCAAGATTGATATGATCATCATCGCACACTCTCTATAATTTCGGGATTAGTGTTGAACCTAAATAAATGTTATTTGGTGTTTGCGTTGAGCATGAACAAGATAGGATCGTGTTTATTGCAATACAGTTATTCATTTAAGACAAAGAATAATTGTTATTCTGTTTACATGAATAAAACTTTCTATGGTCATACACCCAACGTTAATAGTTTATTGAATCTCGATCGTAGTGATACACGTATTCATAATATTGATGCCAAAAGATGCAAAGTTGATAATGATAGTGCAACATATTTGTGGCACTACCGTTTAGGTCATATTGGTGTAAAGCGCATGAAGAAACTCCATGCAGATGGACTTTTGGAATCACTTGATTGTGAATCATTTGATACTTGCGAACCGTGCCTTATGGGAAAGATGAATTAAACTCCGTTCTTCGGAACAATGGAAAGAGCTAATGAATTATTGGAAATAATACATCACTACAAAAGAAAGACACATCCGTGACATTTTGGGCCGAACAATTTTTTTTCCTGTCATACTTATGACACTTCTATGACGATAATTGTTACAAAACCCGGTATCATCATAGATGTGGTGGGCTCCTACTTCTGTGACAAAAAATCATGACAAAATGGGCTTTTCGTCCTGGGTGTGCTGGAGACGCAGCTGCATGACATTCTTTGGGACGTCCATGACGGAAAAAGTCGTGGTAGAAGCGAGGGCGAGGAAAATATCGGGGTGTTCCCGGTTACGGTAGGTGGTCGGGGCCGAGCGATGCATGGAGGTTTGCACATTTCTCTCGTACACACATGTGCATGGGTGTGTGGCGTTGGGCACTAACTGAACCCGAGCGATTGCACTGCAGGCTATGCGTTACTGAACCCGGGCGATCGATCGATGGTTGTTAACTGAACCCGATCGATCGATTCCTTCGCTACTTCTGCTAACTGAAGACGATTGATGTTGCCTCAGGATGAACAGTGAGTGTTTTTGGGGGGTGGGTGAACAGTTCCCGATGGGGGGTTGGATGAACAGGACCCTGTGGTAGTAGAGGTCGTTGCCGCTGGATGAACAGGACCCCGATCGAGCTGGTTGGGGCTAGATGAATAGGACCCCGTGGAGGGCTGGTTGAACAGTAGCCGGTGGAGGGCTCGATGAATAGTAGCCCGTGGAGGGGTGGTTGAACAGGACCCCATGGAGAGGGCTGATTGAACAGTAGCCAGTGGAGGAGCGCGCGGTGGAGGCTGGATGAACAGGAGCCCGTGGATGAACAGTCGCAGGTGGAGGCTGGAGGAGGTCGACGATGGATGAATAGTAGCCCGTGGAGGCTGGAGGAGGTCGGTGGAGATGAACAGTATCCCATGAATTCCCGTTTTGCGGTACGCCACACCCCTCTGGATGAACAGGACCCCCGTTTCGACCGTAGCGCTCCAACACAAGTCTGTCTCTTCCGTTTTGCGGTACGCCACACCCCTCCCGATCAACAGGACCCCGTTTCGACCGTAGGAGGTCCAACAAAAGTCCGTTTCCTCCATTTTGCAGTACACCAGACCCCTCCCGATGAACAGGATCCCGTTTCGACCGTGGCTAGTCAAACACAAGGCCGTTTCCTCTGTTCTGCGGTACGCCAGGCCTTGTTTCCATCGGCTATTCCGTCCAAGCCGGTCGGCTCCTGATGAACAACACGTGTTCTATTGCCTCCCGATGAACACGATGCATTCTGTTGCCTCCCCATGAACACGATGACGACGCGGTTTCTCCATTTTGACCCAGCCATGTACACGAGCCCTGGCCATACGTATGCATGAGTAGGCGTTAGAGACCCGCCCGTATGTACGTACGTGGCCGTATTTACTTTCTTGCACCCTGGCCGTTGTACGTACATGTACATGCTACGTGCGCGCCTCTATGACGACACGTGCGCGCCTCTACTACGACACGTGCGCACCTCTACATCGACCAGTATATACGTACACGTTCGCGACCAGAATGACAATGCTATGTACGCTTCAACCAGGTGGGTCCCGACTATCAGGCACTTCCTTGCGTGCGAATATGTAGCTGGTGGGTCCCAGCAGTCAGGGGGCGAATCATTTTTTTGCCCGTAATATGGACGCACTTCCTTGCGTGCGAAGATGTAGCCGGTGGGTCCTAGCAGTCAGGGGGAGAAAACATTATTTTTCATGGTAAAAAGGATGCAGTTGCACGCACGTGTCCATGGGCATGGTGCGTCCCCACTGTCAGCCTCTCACATACAGTCATCTTCCGATGACTCTCGTTTGTTGACCACGTTGACCACACCATGCCGAGCGCACCAAGGCCGGTGGACAACGGCGAGGCCCCAGACTGGAATGACCCGGAGATGGGGAAGATGCGGTAGTGGAGTCGTAGATGGAGAGGAGTGGGAAACTTGACTGGTTCAGGTGCGCGGCAGCACTGCCACCCACGGGAGACAGGAGCAAGAACAGAGGTTGAAGAAGGAGCACGTCTGTTGGATTAACATCCAATGATCCAGTGCTACGTCTTGAGCTTGAGTTGGTTTTCCTTGAAGAGGAAAGGGTGATGCAACAATAGTAGCGTAAGTATTTCCCTTAGTTTTTGAGAACCAAGGTATCAATCTAGTAGGAGGCTCCTCAAAAGTCCCACGCACCTACACAAACAAACAAAGAACTCGCAACCAACGCAATAAAGGGGTTATCAATCCCTTCACGGCCACTTGCGAAAGTGAGATCTGATAGAGAAGTATGATAAGATAAATATATTTTTGGTATTTTATAATATAGATTAGAAAAGTAAAGATGCAAATAAAAGTAGATTGAAAGCTTATATGATAAAAGATAGACCCGGGGGCCATAGGTTTCACTAGTGGCTTCTCTCAAGATAGCATAAGTCTTACGATGGGTGAACAAATTACTGTCAAGCAATTGATAGAAAAGCGAATAATTATGAGATTATCTAGGCATGATCATGTATATAGGCATCACGTCCGTGACAAGTAGACCGACTCCTGCCTGCATCTACTACTACTCCACACATCGACCGCTATCCAGCATGCATCTAGAGTATTAAGTTCATAAAGAACAGAGTAACTCATTAAGAAAGATGACATGATGTAGAGGGATAAACTCATGCAATATGATATAAACCGCATCTTTTTATCCTCGATAGCAACAATACAATACGTGCCTTGCTACCCCTACTGTCACTGGGAAAGGACACTGCAAGATTGAACCCAAAGCTAAGCACTTCTCCCATTGCAAGAAAGATCAATCTAGTAGGCCAAATGAAACTGATAATTCGAAGAGACTTGCAAAGATAACTTAATCACACATAAAAGAGTTCAGAGGAGATTCAAATATTTCTCATAGATAAACTTGATCATAAACCCACAATTCATGGGATCTCGACAAACACACCGCAAAAAGAGTTACATCGAATAGACCTCCAAGAAGATCAAGGAGAACATGGTATTGAGATCCAAAAAGAGAGAAGAAGCCATCTAGCTAATAACTATGGACCTGAAGGTCTGTGGTAAACTACTCACAACTCATCGGAGGGGCTATGGTGTTGATGTAGAAGCCCTCCATGGTCGATTCCCCCTCCGGCGGAGCGCCGACAAAGGCTCCAAGATGGGATCTCGCGGATACAGAAGGTTACCGCGGTGGAACTAGGTTTTCATGCTCGCTTCTTATGTTCTCGGGGTACGTGGGTATATATAGGAGGAAGAAGTACGTCAGTGGACTCTCGAGGGGCCCACAAGATAGGGGGCGCGCCCAGTAGGGGGGGGCGCGCCCTCCACCCTCATGGACGCCTCGGCTGCTTCTTGACTTGCACTCCAAGTCCTCTGGATCACATTTATTCCAAAAATCACGGTCCCGAAGGTTTCATTTCGTTTGGACTCCGTTTGATATTCCTTTTCTTCGAAACACTGAAATAGGCAAAAAAACAGCAATACGGGCTGGGCCTCCGGTTAGTAGGTTAGTCCCAAAATTGATATAAAAGTGTAAAGTAAAGCCCATAAACATCCAAAACGGGTAATATAATAGCATGGAATAATCAAAAATTATAGATACGTTGGAGACGTATTAAGCATCCCCAAGCTTAATTCCTTCTCGTCCTCGAGTAGGTAAATGATAAAAACAGAATTTTTGATGTGGAATGCTACCTAGCATAATTCTCAATGTAATTTTCTTTATTGTGGCAAGATTGTTCAGATCCAAATGATTCAAGATAAAATCTTATAAAACATAAAAATAATAATACTTCGAAGCATACTAACAAATAAAGATGTCCTATCAAAATAGCATAGCCAAAGAAAGCTTATCCCTACAAAATCATATAGTTAGGCCATGCTTAATTTTCATTACACAAAATACTCCCATCATGTACAACCCCGATGACGAGCCGAGCAATTGGTTCATACTTTTTAACGTGCTTCAGCTTTTTTCAACTCTTACGCAATACATGAGCGCAAGCCATGGACATAGCACTATGGTGGTGGTTGTAAAGACAAAAAGGGAGAAGATAGTCTCACATCAACTAGGCGTATCAACGAGCTATGGAGATGCCCATCAATAGATATCAATGTGAGTGAGTAGGGATTGCCATGCAACAGATGCACTAGAGCTATAAATATATGAAAGCTCAACAAAAGAAACTAAGTGGGTGTGCATCCAACTCGCTTGCTCAGGAAGACCTAGGGCATTTTGAGGAAGCCCATCATTGGAATATACAAGCCAAGTTCTATAATGAAAATTTCCCACTAGTATATGAAAGTGACAACACAAGAGACTCTCTATCATGAAGATCATGGTGCTATTATGAAGCACAAGTGTGGAAAAAGAGATAGTACCATTGTCCCTTCTCTCTTTTTCTCTCATTTTTTTATTTGGTGGGCTCTTTTGGCCTCTCTTTTTGGTGGGCTCTTTGGCCTCTTTTTTTTAAAGTCTGAAGTCTCATCCCGACTTGTGGGGGAATCGTAGTTTTCATCATCCTTTCCTCACTTGGGACAATGTTCTAATAATGAAGATCATCACACTTTTATTAATTTACAACTCGAGAATTACAACTCAATACTTAGAACAAAATATGACTCTATATGAATGCCTCCGGTGGTGTACCGGGATATGCAATGAATCAAGAGTGACATGTATGAAAATTATGAGGGTGGCCTTGCCACAAATACAATGTCAGCTACATGATCATGCAAGGAGCAATATGACAATGATGGAGCATGTCATAATAACGGAACGATGGAAAGTTGCATGACAATATATCTCGGAATGGCTATGGAAATGCCATAATAGGTAGGTATGGTGGCTGTTTTGAGGAAGGTAAATAATGGGTGCATGATACCGGTGAAAGTTGCATGTCACAATAGGCTAGCAAAGTGGAAGGGTGAGTGTGCGTATATCCATGGACTCACATTAGTCATAAAGAACTCATATACGTATTGCAAAATTCTACTTAGCCCTCGAAGCAAAGTACTACTATGCATGCCCCTAGAGGGCTAGATTGGTAGGAAAAGACCGTCGCTTGTCCCTGACTGCCACTCATAAGGAAGACAATCAAAAGAGCACCTCATGCAACAAATTTTTCACACAACTTTTACCATACGTGCATGCTACGGGACTTGCCAACTTCAACACAAGTATTTCTCAATTTAATAATTACCCACTAGCATGACTCTAGCATTACTACCTTTATATCTCAAAACAATTATCAAGCATCAAATTGATCCTAGTGTTTTATGCACTTTCTATGATAGTTTTTATTATACCCAACTTGGATGCTCATCATTCTAGGACCAAATTTATAACCATAGCAAATACCATGTTGTTCTAAAAGACTCTAAAAATAATATAAGTGAAGCATGAGAGATCAACAATTTCTTCAAAATTAATCCACCGCCGTGCTCTAAAAGATATAAGTGAAGCACTAGAGCAAAAACTATCTTGCTCAAAAGATATAAGTGAAGCAGATAGAGTATTCTAATAAATTCTAATCAAGTGGGCTTCTCCCAAAATGTGTGTACAGCAAGGATGATTGTGGTAAACTAAAAAGCAAATACTAATATCATACAAGATGCTCCAAGCAAAACACATATCATGTGGCGAATAAAAATATAGCTCCAAGTAAAGTTACCGATAAACGAAGACGAAAGAGGGGATGCCTTCCTGGGGCATCCCCAAGCTTAGGCTTTTGGATATTCTTGAATATCTTGGGGTGCCATGGTCATCCCCAAGCTTGGGATCTTGCCACTCCTTATTCCATAGTCCATCAAATCTTTACCCAAAACTTGAAAACTTCACAGCACAAAACTCAACAGGAAATCTCATAAGCTCCGTTAGTGAAAGAAAGAAAAACCACCACACAAGGTACTTTAATGAACTCATTCTTTATTTATATTGGTGTTAAACCTACTGTATTCCAATTTCTCTATGGTTCATACCACTTAATACTAGCCATAGATGCATCAAAATAAGCAAACAACACACGAAAGGCAAAATCTGTCAAAAACAGAACAGTCTGTAGCAATCTGTAACTCTCGAATACTTATGTAACCTTAAAATCCTACCAAAATAGGAAGTCCTGGGCAATTTATCTATTGATATACAGCATAAAGAATCAACGTAAAATCACATTTCTGTGAATTAATAAAATTATTTTCGTGCGCGCAAAGTTTCTGTTTTTCAGTAGAATCAAATTAACTATCACCATAGGTTATCCTATAGGTTCTACTTGGCACAAACACTAATCAAAACATAAAAACACATCTAAACATAAGGTAGATGCAAAACTTATCTCTAAACAGAAACAAAAACAAAAACGAAAAACACAAATAAAATTGGGTTGCCTCCCAACTAGCGCTACCGTTTAACGCCCCTACACTACAAAGAAAGACACATCCGTGACATTTTGGGCCGAACGAAAAAAAATATGTCATACTTATGACACTTCTATGACGATAATTGTGACAAAACCCGGTATCATCGTAGATGTGGTGGGCTCCTACTTCTATGACAAAAAATCATGACAGAAAATGGGCTTTTCGTCCTGGGCGGGCCGGAGATGCAGCTGCATGACATTCTTTGGGCCGTCCATGACGGGAAAAACCGTGGTAGAAGCAAGGGCGAGGAAAATTTCGGGGAGTTCCCGGTTACGGTAGGTGGTCGGGGGTCGAGCGATGCGCATTTCTCTCGTACACGTACGCGTGTGTGTGCGAGGCATTGGCTCTAACTGAACCCGAGCGAGGCGTTGGGCTCTAACTAAACCTGAGCGATTGCACTGCAGGCTACGCGTTACTGAACCCGAGCGATCGATCGAAGGCTGTTAACTGAACCCGGTCGAGTGATTCCTTCACTACTGCTGCTAATTGAAGCTGATCGATGTTGCCTCTGGATGAACAGTTCACGTTGCAGGGGGTTGGATGAACAGTGAGCGGTGGGGGGTGGATGAACAGGACCCCGTGGCGTTGCCTCTGGGTGAACAGGACCCCGATCGATCGAGCCGGTTGGGGCTGGATGAACAGGACCCCGTGCAGGGCTGGATGAATAGGATGACCCCATTGAGGGCTGGATGAACAGTAGACGGTGGAGGGGTGGTTGAACAGTGGCCGGTGGAGTAGCGCGCGGTGGAGGCTGGATGAACAGGAGCCCGTGGAGGCTGGAGGAGGTCGACGGTAGCCCGTGGAGGCTGGAGGAGGTCGATAGTGGAGATGAATAGTATCCCGTGGAGTCCCGTTTTGTGGTACACCATACCCCTCCCAATGAACAGGACCCCCGTTTCGACCGTAGCGCTCCAACACAAGTCCGTTTCGTCCGTTTTGCGGTACGCCCCCGATCAACAGGACCCCCGTTTCGACCGTAGGAGGTTTGTTTCCTCCGTTTTGCAATATGCCAGACCCCTCCCGATGAACAGGATCCCGTTTCGAACGTGGCCGGTCGAACACAAGGACGTTTCATCCGTTCTGCGGTACGCCAGGACTCATTTCCATCGCCTGTTCCATCCAAGCCCTCCCGATGAACACGATGACGCATTCTGTTCCGACCCAGCCGGTTGGCTCCCCATGAACACGACGACGATGATGTTGTTTTTCTATTCCGACCCAGCCTTGTACACGAGCCCTGGCCGTACGTATGCGCGAGTAAGCGTTCGAGACCCCGCCCGTATGTACACATACATGGACGTATTTTGTTTCTTGCACACTGGCCGCTGTACGTACGTGTACATGCTACATGCGCGCCTCTACTACGACACATGCGCGCCTCTACATCGACCAGTATATATGTATGTACACGTTCGCGACCAGAATGACAACGCTACATACGATTCGACCAGGTGGGTCCCGACTGTCAGGCACTTCCTTGCGTGCAAAGATGTAGCTGGTGGGTCCGCGCTACTGCTATGACTTTAGCAGTAGCGCGTACAAGCGAAAAGTGCTACTGCTATGTTTGAACTGGGTGCACATGGCTAGCCCAACCTAGCAGTAGCGCGTATACTGGCCCAGCGCTACTGCTACTCTCCTTAGCTGTAGCGCGCTTACGTGTAAGGCGCTGCTGCTAACGGAAATAAAATAAAGTGAAAAAACATGTAGAAAAGTAAATCAAAATGAAAGAAATAGAAAAAGGAGAAAGGAAAAAAATAAAATGTAAAGAAAAATAAAAGAAAAAGGGGGGAAAAGGAGAAAGGAATAGAAGTAGCGGGTTTCAGGAAACGCGTTGTAGCTAACTTAGCTATAGCGCATTTTGGAAACGCGCTACTGTTATGTTTCACTTAAACAGCGGTTCCCCCCCCCTCCCGCCCCCGGCCACCACACTTCTTCCCCAAATCCCTCGCCCTCGCCGCCGTCTCCCCAATTCGTCGTCGCCCCATTTCGCCGCCGTCTCCTGCCGGCGTGGACGCCCGCAACCTCACCGTCTCTCCCCGAGGCCGCCGTCATCCTCACCGCCGCCGCCCGAGGCCGCCCTCGACGTCACCGTCGGCGCCCTCCACCTCACTGCCGCCCGAGCCCGCCCAGGACCGCCGTTGCCTGTGCCCGAGCCCGCCCTCTCCGCCCCTGCCTCCGGCACCGAGCACCTCCCCGCCACCGTATCTCCCCTCTCTGTAAGTCCCCCACCCTCCCCCTAACTCCTCTCTCTCTGCATTTTAGAGAAAAAATTAGTAGAGCAAAAGTTTGTTTAAAGCAAAAAATTTAGTTTAGAGCAAAGGATGTTAAGTAGTAGATGTTAGAGCAAAAATTAGTTTAGAGCAAAAAATTTGGTTTACAACAAAAGTTAGTTAGGGCAGTAGGGTTTAATTAGGGTAGATACTGCTTGTATAGTATATAGTGATACTAGTAGATGTTAATTAGGTTAGGGCAATAGTGGTACTAGTAGATGTTAATTAGATGTTTTTCAGTTAGGGCACTAGAGTTTTGCTAGGTTAATTAGGTTAGTTGTGCTGCTAGTAGTAGTGGTACAGTAGGTTAATTAGGTGATGTTGAATGAATAACCTAAATGAATGAAATTAGTAGTTAACTGAATTATTTTTTCTTTCATCATTATAGAGCACTAAAGTTAACTGAATTTTTTTCTATTAGTAGTTAAATGAATTTTCTTCTACACTTTGTTTTTGAATTAGCTTGTGAAATTTGGACATGGGTTGCTCGTGTATATTTGGACATGTGTTGCGGTGTCGAAGAGGGATATTTGAACACTGTTTCCAGGGAATGATGCTGAGTGGCCTATGTTTTGCCGGAATGTTGATTCATTTCTGTTCCAGCAAATTTCAGGTTCTCGATTTGTCCACTTTGTAGCAAAAGTCATGCCGAAATTTTCCGTGAATTTCGGCATGACGTGCTACAAACTAGGACATATCGAGTGCCCGGGATTTGCCGCACCAGGAAGGAGTCAACGTTCCTGCAAAATAATAGGCCTTTTTTAATGTCATTATGCATTTTATTAGGTCTAGAATTAATTGACTAGATTTAATCATAGGAAACATGGCTAGCAACGATGAAGGACATGGTTCTGGTGATTGCGACGACGTCTACCGGGCGGCAGACGAATTTTTTAGCCTTGCCGACGATCAACCAATATTGTTGCTGGGCCCACCGGTGGCATCAAGGACTGAGACCGACATGCAGACCGGTGCTGAGACTGAGATCGGCGCTGAGAATCAGACCGGCATCGAGACCGGCACTGAGACTGAGACCGGCACTGCCTCAGGGAGCGGAGCTGGTGTAGAACCGAAAGCAAAGAGGCAACGGCTTCCTAACAAACTCAGGACTACTAGACTGGTTGTCACGGAGGTGGACGATGGCAATTTTGAGCCAAAGGGGCCCGATGAAGCGCGCGCGTGCTACGACAATAAAATAGGCTGCATCGTAAGGACTACCGCCACCACCAATGATGAGAAACTACAAAAGATAGAAAATATGAGGAGCTCCCTCCTAAAGAAGTTTCACCAGATATTCTTGTTCCCGGGCCGGAATGAGAAGGATTATGAAGATCCAGATGAGGACCAGGTGTACCGGTTTCCGGTTTTCGAGCGACAGGCAGTAGTTAGTTTAGGTTCACGCTAATGCGAGAGAGGGATACGAACTCATGTACTCAAAGTGATAGCTCTTCTCGCGTATATCATTGTTTAGATGGATGACGGTGTATTTGCAAGTAATCGAGACTTGTATCGCTATTTTCGAGATGATGACGAGAGACCACTTTGTGTTGGATGATGATTATGAAGATGACATGATTTGATGAGTCTAATTGTATGTATATGCTATGATTACATTTGTATGTGTATGATATGCTAAAGATTATTGTATAAAGCCTATTCAAATACAAAACAAATATGCAGGGAGAAAAACTAATAAAACTAGTAGTAGTGAGGGGGGGGGAATTTAGCAGTAGCGCCGCCTTACCAGTAGCGCTTCCCTGTAAACAGCGCTGCAGATAATATCAGCAGCGCCCTTTTCTAAAGAGCGCTACAGCTATTCATGTATAGCAGTAGCATGGTACAACAGGTGCTACTGCTATACGTTAGCTGTAGCGCCTTATTAGTAGCGTCGGTCCCCGTGCTACTGAGAGGCCCAAAACCTGCACTGCTGCTAGGCTTTTCCCTAGTAGTGAAAGGAGTACGAGGGTTCACTGGTTCGGCTGCGGTGTGAGTCTACCGTCGCCGCAGGGCCTGGCCAGCGGTGGGAATAGTAGGGGACGGTGAGGCCTCCACGGCAGCATAGCCGGCCATAGGAGGCTGGAGCATGTGGCACGACTGACGCTGCTTTGGGCGGCTGGAGCAAGAAGACCAGAGGTTCAAGAAGCACTACGGCCATTGGATGGACATCGTACGGTCACAGGAGCTAGAATCGTTCATATTGACTAAGTTGACAAAGCCCTCCATCCCTATCAACTTAGTTGGCCCACAAGTCATCTTCCCACTATGGTGGGTCCCAGCTAGTAGGGGGAATTCATTTTTTGTGCGTAATAGGGAGCCACTTCCTTGTGTGCGAAGATATAGCTGGTAGGTCCGACATGTCAGTGGGGGGAACATTTTTCACGAAATACAGAGGCCCTTCCGGTGGGTCCCAGCTGTCAGGTGGAGGAATCATTATTTTGCGCCAAATAAGGAGGCATTTCCTTGTGTGCGGCCGTGGACCCAGCTGTCAGCCTCTCCACGTACAGTCCACGTCCGATGGATGTCGTTTGTTGACCAAGCCGTGCCGAGGGGACCATGGTGGTGGACGACGGCGAGGCCTAGGAAGGGAACGACATGGAGCCGGGGAAGACTCGGCAATGGTTGCCCACGCGGTGGGGAGTACGATGGTTTACTGGTCCAGCTGCCGTCGCCGGAAAATAACAGGAGGTGTGGGTGAGTAGAGGAATGGCCTGGCCAACAATGAAGTAGGGTGGGGCGGTGCGGCCTGTGCGGCAGCACAGCCGGCCACGGGAGGCGGGAGCAGGCAGTCCCACCGGAGCTGGTTTGGGCGGCTGGAGCAAGAAGATCAGATATTGAAGAAGCAGCACGACTGTTGGATTAATATCCAACGGTCACTGCTGCTAGAATCGTTTGTGGACTAAGTTGACAAAGCCAAAGTACACGTCAACCTAGTAGACCCACAAGTCAGCCTCCAAATCTGTCCCAAATAGCATACATCCCGAAATTTCTAGCCAGATTCAAATTAATTTTAAATCTAAATATACCTTAATTTAAATTCAATGAAATTTTACCCGCACAAAAACAATGAAATTTAAAATATCAAAATCCGAAAGAAAACAGTATTTTGGAACTAATTGCCTGTTTGCTGTATTTTTTCATTTTACATCCCATTTATTATTACTTATGGCACATTTCTTATTACTTATAGCCCATTTTCTGGGCAACCTCGTCTTGAAAGATTTCCGGCCCAGTAGGGCGTAGAAAAGCAAGTAGGCCTACGTTGGTTATTCTGCAAAGCAAAATAGCTGGCTAGCCATTTTCAAAAAGGAAAAAAACAAACTAGGCTGGTCATGTGCTAAACATATGAAATAAAAGCCTCGGCTATACGGGCCACGGGTCCCGCACAACCCAGTTGATACCCTTCTCTGTCCCAAAAAAACAAAATTACTGCGCGCGCTGCTAGGTCCCTACTGTCATCCTCACCATGTAAGGTCATCTCCTTATTTCTCTCGGTTGTTAACCATGTTGACAACACCCGAGGGCGGCTCCGCGGCGAGCAAACCAAGGCGCAGGACGATGGTGAGGCCTTGGACGGGAACAAACAGGAGCCGGGGAAGATGCGTAGAGTTTTAGGGTGCGCTGTGGCCATGATGCGTGCGCGGCAGCACAGCCAGCCGTAGGAGGCGGGAGCAGGCAGTCCCGCCGGTGCTGGTTTGGCTTTAGCGGCTCGAGGAAGAAGAGACTTAAGAAACACGATAGACGTTGAATGTCAATCCAACGGTCAAGGTTGGCACAATCGTTTGTTGACTAAGCGGACACCAAGTAGCATACTTTTTTTATATATAGGAAGAAAAGAAAAACTGGGCTCGTTGGCCTGCTAACATTCCTGAAACTGCGACCGTTCGATCTTGTGTCGCAACTAAAACTGGGAGGAAAATGCATTCGTCTGCCGTCCTCCTCACAGGGAACGTTCGACACATAAGTGACTAGCACCCTTGGTTTTCAACCGAGAGGTCTTGGGTTCGAGTCCCAGAAACTCTCAATTTTGTCCTCCTTCCTTCCTCACAAAAAAGGGGAAAGAAAATCAAAGACTTGGGAAGGCGTACAGAACAAGCTAGTGTACCAGTAAAGAGACGTTGCCGAGTTTTAGAAAAAAGAGAGATGTGCTCCTGTAGCTGGTTCGAATCCAAACCTAGACTATGACTATATATGGTGCTATGCTACTCTGGAAGTAATGAAACTGACATATCCAACGTTCGCTTCTCCTCTTCTCTACTTAATCTGCCTAGCATCAAAAGCTCTAGCCGTAGCAACCATGTCCGTTGGCTACTCGTCCACCTGCTCTTCAGAAGGTAACAACCAGATATGCGCCAAGTCGCCACCCGTACCATCGCCTGTGGGTCTCATCACACCCCCGCCGGCACGCGCACCGCAGCTGATTGCTCATCGCAACCCGCTGCCGTTGGTGTGGTGCCACTACTGCAAATCACGCAGAGTCATTCGTCGCGTCTCAACCACAATCCTCAACCCTGGCCGAGTCTTCTACAAATGCTCGAATCATGGGGTAATAATATGTTTAAGTGTTGTTCTGCTGCTTCCAGTTGCTAATTTTTTTCAATAGTTTGGTTGATGATCTTCCAATTTGATTCGTGCAAAAAAGGGAAGATTCGTGTGATTTGTATTTCTAGGAAGTTGCTGATGTGGGGGAATGCAACTATGTTGATTATTTGGTTAGCCGAGGAATCCCATTACCAGCAGGTTGGGGTGTTGGACAAGTAACTGAAGGAACGGTAGAAGAGGAAGATGCAGAGCAGAAGGTTAAAGATGCAGTTCCTCTTATCATGGCCAAGCAACAACTGCTGAACGGCCTTGAAAACAATGAGGAGATGAAAGAGCTTGTGAAGATAATGGGAAAAATCGATGTGCTCTGTAGGATGATTGTCTCTTTATTTGCATTGTATGTAGCACTCGTGATGTATTCAGTGGCTATGACATGAGCACTTTGCTGAAACTAGTAATGAATGAAACCTGTGTAGCAGGCTGGGTGTAGTGTTGTGAAAATCTAATGATTTCTATTAACAGAAATCAGGGGGTATCCCCTTTTGCTCATAAATAAATAAACAGCAGAGGCCCTGTCGGGTCAGCTTTGTTCTAATTCAAAGACGTCGAGCAAATTGCAATTCAACAGCAAACTATGTCATCAAATTCAAGTTTCATAGCCAAATATGAGTACAACTAAACAACAATGTCATCATGTTTTAGTTGTCATACAATCACCAAACACAAATCAGCATACATAACAAGTGATGTTCTCACAGCAAAATACTAAACAACATGTTCATCAGGTTTCAGTTGTCATAGCAAACATAATTTTACATAGTAGATAAAAACATCTTCTAACAGGCAAATACGACAAAAGCAATGTAATCATCATCCACAGAAGTAGCGTCAACATCTTCGCCATGTGTATCAGTCTGAATCATAATTCCCCATGATGTCATCTTCTTCTTCGTCCTCAACGTCCTCGAATGTTGGCTTCTTCTTGATCAACTCTTGTATGTCCACAGCACGACAGACAATCTTTTCACCGGCGTCATTGACGTGATGGTTCTAAAAGTTATTAGGAACATCTGTGTTATCTTGTACATCAGGAGCAGTGTAAGCATCATCTTGTTGTGCAACTTCATTAAACAAATTCCTCTGCTCAAACCTTTGCAATACTCTCCAGTCATCGCTACGTGCAAATGTGTCTTCTAAGAAAAATATCTGTGTTGCTTGATTTGCCAAAAATAAAAGGCTAGTTGGTCTGGTATGCCGCCTTGACATTGATGGATTTGAAATAATCATCAGCTCTGGGTTTTGCGATCCTGAAAAACAGGTTATACCAACGATAGCACAACAGAACCACACACCGATGATCCTCGAAACTGGAGATGTACTGCAACTAAACAATGTCTGTTATGTTAGCATACATTTCAGTTGTCTCCTTGTCATACATATCCGTGCTCATGATGGCACTGTTTTGTGTCTTCCTGCCTTCGTCTCGTGCAAGGGTGTTGTAGCGCACATCTCCAACAACGCAAGATTCATAATGTCTTACCCAAGTATCAGGACCCATTGCTAGTGAGTAAAGGGCATCATCAATTGCCTACCCATCCTCCCGCATCTTCTTAACCTATGGTTAGAAAATAGACAAGCTAATCATCTTATGTACTCAACATATTAAAAAAACTGACAGTGCAATTCAAAAGCTTACATGGCTCTTGAACCATTTCGCAAATCCTACCATAACCAGATTGTCAATGTTTCTTGGATTTTGCGGCAGTAACTCCTTTTTGTAGATGCTGCACAACATAGTGATCGCATCAAACATCTAAATATATAAGAATGTCCTACAAGTTTAGTAGATTACGATGTATAAGCTGCAGTACTGCACTTACTTGATATAAGGTAGTATCTCAGGACAGTTATTCAACACATACCAAACCATTTTGTCCAAATCTTTAGGTTTGTCCTCTTGTCGACTCTTCCCTGTAACTCGAACAGAATAATCGAAAACATTGATCCCGGGATTGTCTCCACCCACCTCTTTGCTAAGCTGATCAGCTGTTTCAATGTATTTTGAGCAGAATGTCAACGCTTCTGTAGCAATGTAGGCCTCTGTAATGGAACCCTCGGGTCTAGCTCTGTTCCTAACATAGCCCTTGAAAGTGCCTAGCCGCCTTTCAATAGGGTACATCCAGCCATACTGTACTGGACCTCTAAGTAGTGCCTCATTAGTAGATGAACAGCCAAATGCACCATCACATCAAAGAAGGCTAGAGGATATATCTTCTCAAGGTCGCATAGGATAGTTGGTATCTTGTCTCTAAGACGCTCCAAAGCATCTATCCTGATATTTCTACTGCAGAGTTCCCTGAAGAATTGTCCCAACTCTGCAACTGCTCTGTATAAGTCAGGGCGGCCCAATCCTCTAAGGATAATAGGTAAAACCCTTTGAAGTAGGACATGGCAGTCATGAGTTTTCAACCCTTGTACCTTGTTTCCATCTGCACTGACTCTCCTTTCAGGGTTGGAAGCAAATCCATGTGGGAATCTCACACGTGACAGGACCTCACAGAATGCTTTTCTTTTTACCTTGTCCAAGACGTACACAGCTGGTGCCATATCCCGTGGTTTACCTTCATCTTGCACCTGCAAATCCTTTCTAATACCCAGGTGTGTCAAATCAATCCTAGATTTTAAGGTATCTTTCGTCTTGCCTTCAACATTAAGAAGTGTGCCGATAATGCTATCACATATATTTTTCTTGATGTGCATCACATCAAGATTATGCCGCAGATCCAAATCTTTCCAATACTCCAAGTCCCACAAAGTGGACCCGCGGGTAAACAGTAATCTCTCTTCTGCCCTGCCATGCTTCCTTTTCCCGCTACCATTACCAGGATGGTTTCCTGGTGTAATATGCCTGACCTTCTCTAATTCCACTTGCAACTCATCGGCGGTGAGCCTCTTTGGCGCATCACGATTTTCATGCTTTGCATTGAACACATGTCCTTGGCAAGGAAACGGCGGTGTCCAATGTAACAGATCGTGCTAAGTATTGTGTATGACAGCGGACTCCTATCACAGCGAACACATGCATTGTAACCATGTGTCATTCACCCTGACATAGTGCCCAAAGCTGGATAATCATGGATGCACCAAATTATAACAGCACGTAGAAAGAAATCAGCTGGTGGGCTGCTATATAGGTCTCGAGTGAGAACACCCCTCCATAGCTGTTGAAGTTCCTCCACAAGAGGCTCCATGAACAAATCAAAATCTTTTCCAGGACTTTTTGGACCTGGGATGAGCAAGGCCATCATGTAGTTTGATTCTTTGGTGCAGACATTTGGAGGCACGTTGTAAGGGATAACAAGCACTAGCCACATGCTATATGTGGCGTTCTGGTGGCCAAATGGGTTAAATCCATCGGAAGCTAAGCCAAGTCTAATGTTTCTCGGGTCAGCAGCAAACTTTTTGTGTTTATCATTGAAGCTTTTCCACTCACTACCATGAGATGGATGGCTCATTACATTCCGATATCTGTACTCCTGGTTCCTAGAATGCCACAGTACATCCTCTCTTATTTCAGCATCATGAAACAACCTCTGCAATCTTGGTGTAATTGGAAAATGTCTCAGAACATTATGAGGAATCCTCTTCACAGCATCACCATCTTTCCATCTTGATGATTTGCATTTCGGGCATTCACTTATGTTGGCATAATCCTTCCGGAACAGAACACAATTATTCTTAAAAACATGGATCATTTCATATCCAATTCCAACTGCACGAAGGAAATTCTTCATTTTACTGTAGGTGTGTGGCAGCTCAGACGCATCTAGGAAAGATTTGCGGAAAGCAGCCAACATCACATCGAATGATTTGTTGGTCATCCGCTCAGATGTCTTCACCTGAAGAAAGGTGACCATAGCAGAGAATACTGACAGCTTATTTCCTAGGGTGACAGCCACGTTGCATTGTTCCAACATGCGGGCCCATAGTTTTTCTTCTGCAGGTGAAAGTTCACGGAATGCATGAGCATTTAGTAGCATTGTTTCAATGTTGGTCAAACTCACTGGCTCCGCCGCCACCACCTCCTCCTCCTCTTCCACCTGAGCATCAGGAAGATCAAGATGGTGATATGCTGCTTCCACGCAGTCAATAACATTGACGTTCACAGTTTCACCATGATGAACCCACCTAGTATATGTGACCGACATCCCATACAAGTGTAGATGATTTTGCACAGTTGACTGGGGTCTTGTAACTGAATTCATACAACTGCTACATGGGCAGAGCACATCTGATTTCGGACCACTGTACTCAGCTCTGATAAATTTCATGAAGTTTTCAACCCCCTCGACATATGCAACGGAGAATTTTGAGCAGAAGTTATCCAAGTCCTGTCCATCTGTTAGACATACAAATTAGTTCTTCTACTAGATATTACAGGAAAAACATATATGCTTTTTTATGAAGTCCAGAAAAAAATACCTAGGTCGATGTCTAAAGCTATGGCATGATATTTGGACGAGCAGATCTAAGTAATGAAATATATGTAAAGCTAATTCAGCAAACAGATTTGAGTGCTAAATTATGGCAGGCTGTTTCAGCAGTCAATGAGGCCGAGCACACAGCCATCGAACTATCAAGGTCATCGCAGCAACAAAGATCGAGTATAAAACGGTGTAGAGTTATTTCACCTAACAGATTGGCTACTAGACCATGGCAATCTACGTCACAATAAATATATGGCAGGATATTTTAGCAACTAATCGGCCTTGGCATGCCATCTCAGCTAAGCAGATTGAGTGTAGAACAGGGCAAGGAAGCTTATTAAGCAGAGCATATTGACTGTAATCTACTTCGGCAAACAGTGAGATTAACAGCGTCTATCAGCTAACATTCAGCGCTACACACTACAAAAAAAGACACATCCATGACATTTTGGGCCGAATGAAATTTTTTTCTGTCGTACATATGACACTTCTATGACGATAATTGTGACAAAACTCGGTATCATCATAGATGTGGTGGGCTCCTACTTCTATGACAAAAAATCATGACAGAAAATGGGCTTTTCGTCCTGGAAGGGCCGGAGACGCAGCTGCATGACATTCTTTGGGCCGTCCATGATGGAAAAAACTGTGGTAGAAGCAAGGGGGAGGAAAATTTTGGGGAGTTGCCGGTTTACGGTGGGAGGTCGGGGGCCGAGCGATGCACGTTTCTCTCGTACAGGTACGCGCGTGTGTGCGAGGCGTTGGCTCTAACTGAACCCGAGCGAGGCGTTGGGCTCTAACTGAACCCGAGCGATTGCACTGCAGGCTACGCTTTACTGAACCCGAGCGATCGATCGATGGCTATTAACTGAACCCGATGGAGCGATTCCTTCGCTACTGCTGCTAACTGAAGCCGATCGATGCTGCCTCTGGGATGAACAGTGAGCGTTGTGGGGGGGGGGTTGGATGAACAGTGAGCGGTGGCATTGCCTCTGGATGAACAGGAACCCGTGGTGTGGAGGGCTGGATGAACAGTAGACGGTGGAGGGGTGGCCGTGGAGGGGTGGTTGAACAGGACCCCGTGGTGCGGAGGGCTGGATGAACATTAGACGGTGGAGGGGTGCCCGTGGAGGGGTGGTTGAACAGTAGCCGGTGGAGTAGCACACGGTGGAGGCTGGATGAACAGGAGCCCATGGAGGCTGGAGGAGGTCGACGGTAGCCCGTGGAGGCTGGATGAGGTCGACAGTGGAGATGAACAATATCCCGTGGAGTCCTGTTTTGCGGTACGCCACACCCCTCCCCCCCCCCCCCGTTCGATCATAGCGCTCCAACACAAGTCCATTTCGTCCGTTTTGCAATACGCCACACCCCTCCCGATCAACAGGACCCCCGTTTCGATCGTAGGCGGTCCGTTTCATCCGTTTTGCGGTACGCCACACCCCTCCCGATCAACAGGACCCCCGTTTTGACTGTAGGAGGTCCGTTTCCTCCGTTTTGCGATACGCCACACCCCTCCCGGTCAATAGGACCCCTGTTTCGACCGTAGGAGGTCCGTTTCCTCCGTTTTGTGGTACGCTACACCCCTCTCAATCAACAGGACCCCGTTCCGAACTTAGGAGGTCTGTTTCCTCCGTTGTGCGGTACGCCAGGCCTCGTTTCCATCGCCTGTTCCGTCCAGCCGGTTGGCTCCCACGTGCTCCGTTGCCTCCCGATGAACACGACGCATTCCGTTGCCTCCCCATGAACACGACGCATTTCGTTGCCTCCCCATGAACACGACAACGACGCTGTTTCTCCGTTCTGACCCAGCCATGTACGTATGCGCGAGTAGGCGTTCGAGACCCTGCCCGTATGTACGTACGTGGGCGTATTTTCTTTCTTGCACCCTCGCTGCTGTACGTACGTGTACATGCTATGTGCGCGCCTCTACTACGACACGTGCGCGCCTCTACATCGACCAGTATGTACGTACACGTTCGCGACCAGAATGACAACGGTACGTATGCTTCGACCAGGTGGGTCCCGACTGTCAGGCACTTCCTGGCCTGCGAAGATGTAGCTGGTGGGTCCCAGCAGTAAGGGGGCGAATCGTTTTGTTTTTTTTTTGCCCGAACGCACTTCCTTGTGTGCGAAGATGTAGCTGGTGGGTCCCAACAGTCAGGGTGGCAAATTGTTTTTTTTTTGCCCGGACGCACTTCCTTGCGTGCGAAGATGTAGCTGGTGGGTCCCAGCAGTCAGGGGGGCGAATCATTTTTTTGCCCGGACGCACTTCCTTGCATGCGAAGGTGCAGCTGGTGGGTCCCAGCAGTCAGGGGAGAAACGTTTTTTTTTTGTGAAATACGGTGGTCCGTCCGGTGGGTCCCCGCTGTCAGGTGGAGGAATAATTATTTTCCGCGTAATAAGGAGGCACTTCCTTGCTGCGGCCGTGGACCCAGTTGTCAGCCTCTCCACATACAGTCCACGTCCGATGGAAGTCGTTCCTTGACCACGTTGACCACACCGCGCCGAGAGCACCAGGGGGGTGGACGACGGTGAGACCTAGGAGCCGGGGAAGACGCGGCAGTGGAAGCCCGTGCTGAGAGGAGTACGAGGGTTCAGTGGTTTGGTTGCGGTGTGAGGCTGTCGTTGCCGCAGGGCTTGGCCAGCGGTGGGAATAGTAGGGGGCGGTGAGGCCTCCGTGGCAGCACATCCGGCCACGGGAAGCAGGAGCATGCGGCACGACCGGCGCTGCTTTGGGCGGCTGGAGCAAGAAGACCAGAGGTTGAAGAAGCACTACGGCCGTTGGATGGACATCGTACGGTCACTGGAGCTAGAATCGTTTATATTTAATAAGTTGACAAAGCCCTCCGTCCCCTCAACTTAGTAGGCCCACAAGTCAGCCTCCCACCAAGGTGGGTCCCAGCTAGCAGGGGGTATTCATTTTTTGTGCGTAATAAGGAGGCACTTCCGGTGGGTCCGAGCTGACAGCAGGGGGAACGTTTTTTTCGCGAAATACGGTTGCCCGTCGGGTGGGTCCCAGCAGTCAGGGGCAAACGTTTTTTCCGCGAAATACTGGTGGCCCGTCCGGTGGGTCCCTGCTGTCAGGTGGAGGAATAATTGTTTTCCGTGTAATAAGGAGGCACTTCATTGCAGCTGCCATGGACCCAGCTGTCAGCCTCTTCACGTACAATATTCTTCCAATGGAATTCGGTCGTTCACCACATTGACCACG
This sequence comes from Triticum aestivum, assembly GCF_018294505.1. Lineage (NCBI taxonomy): Eukaryota > Viridiplantae > Streptophyta > Magnoliopsida > Poales > Poaceae > Triticum > Triticum aestivum. The sequence goes on from NC_057807.1 coordinate 418,174,573, forward strand.
CCGCGCCGAGAGCACCACGGCGGTAGACGACGGCGAGGCCTAGGAAGGGGACGACGCAGAGCCGGGGAAGACGCGGCAGTGGATGCCCACGCGGAGAGGAGTACGAGGGTTCACTGGTTCGGCTGCGCTACCGTCGCCGCAGAATAATAGGGGGTGTGGATGAGTGGAGTGGAGGGATGGCCTGGCCAGCGGTGGGATTAGTATGGAGGCGGTGAGGCCTCCGCGGCAGTACAGCCGGCCACGGGAGGTAGGAGCAGGCGGCACGACCGGCGCTACTTTGGGCGGCTGGAGCAAGAAGACCAGAGGTTGAAGAAGCACTACGGCCGTTGGATGGACATCGTACGGTCACTAGAGCTAGAATCGTTCATATTGACTAAGTTGACAAAGCCCTCCGTCCCCGTCAACTTAGTAGACCCACAAGTCAGCTTCCCACCAAGGTGAGTCCCAGCTAGCAGGGGGAGTATTCATTTTTTGTGCGTAATAAAGAGGCACTTCCGGTGGGTCTGAGCTGACACCGGGGGGAATGTTTTTTTGCGAAATACGGTGGCCCGTCCGGTGGGTACCAGCAGTCATGGGGGAAACGTTTTTTCGCGAAATAAGGTGGCCCGTCCGGTGGGTCCCTGCTGTCAGGTGGAGGAATAATTATTTTGCGCATAATAAGGAGGCACTTCCTTGCGGCCGCCATGGACCCAGTTGTCAGCCTCTCCACGTACAGTACTCTTCCGATGGAAGTCGGTCATTGACCATGTTGACCATGCCATGCCGAGAGCACCAGGGCGGTGGACGACGGCGACGCCTAGGAAGGGGACGACACGGAGCCGGGGAAGACACGGCAGTGGAAGCTCGCGCGGAGAGGAGTACGAGGGTTCACTGGTTCGGCTGCGGTGTGAGGCTGCCGGCGCCGCAGAATAACAGAGGGTGTGGGTGAGTGGAGGGATGGCCTGGCCAGCGATGGGAGTAGTATGGGGGCGGTGAGGCCTCCGCGGCAGCACAGCCGGCCACAGGAGGCAGGAGCAGGCGGCACGACCGGCGCTGCTTTGGGCAGCTGGACCAAGAAGACCAGAGGTTGAAGAAGCACTACGGCCGTTGGATGGACATCGTACGGTCACTGAAGCTAAAATCGTTTATATTGACTAAGTTGACAAAGCCCTTGATACGCTCCAACTTAGTAGGCCCACAGGTCAGCCTCCGAAACGGTGCGCCCTAGATGTCAGGGGGAGGAATCATTTTTTGGGCGGCCGAAGCTAAGAATATCCGAGATTGAAGAAGAAGCACGACATCCGTTGGATAAACATCCAACGGCCACTGCTGCTAGAACCGTGTGTTGACTATAATAAGTTGACAAAGCCTTGCATACGTGTCAACTTATTTTTTAGGGGACGCGTCACTTAGTAGGCCCAGAAGTGTGTGACGGAGAACTTATAGCCCATTTGCGTTTTGTAAGAACTAGTAAACATGCCCGTGCGTTGCAACGAGCCCGATAAATACGACTCAAAACCCCCACAATTCAACGTCCTCTATTTCAACACGATGTCCCACCCATGTCACCACTTATCTTAATCCCTCGCCGACACTGTGTCACCACTTATCTTAATCCCTCGCCACCGGCTACGACCTCAGTATCCTCTAATCACAACATTTATGGACTTCGTCAATCCAAACAATTGCATGACACATATGTCATTAACGTGCAATCGCAATGGAATGTTTAAAACATTAAAAACTAATCTTGTCGAGCTGGACATGAGGACCATTCTCCGCAAGATATTCCCCACACCTCATCCCACACATCCCGCTATAGTGACAACAGGGAGGCCATCGAGGAAAGTAGCACCCTGAGTACACCCTAAGTAGGGTGTCATTGATGGTCGTCGCAGTGCTTCACTACCGTGAGCAGGATGAAGGAACTGGGTCGTGGAGGATCACTCAAAGTCTGATCCGTTGTGCATTGTTGGTGGGTGCCAACAGTCGAACCGGGGTCAAGTGAGGTGGGACAAGAGAGTAGGTTCATCCTACAAACGGGGCAACCATGAATAAACCCCACACATATCTGGACATTGTACACCTTTGTTACTAAAATTGTAAAGTTGGGCAATAGTTAGTTGAATGGATTTGGACGAAATAGTCATCAAGACCGATGTTGATAATGACTATTGTTATGAAGAAATTACAAACAATACTTGCTTACAAACATGTAGATAAAGGTTAGAGGATTAGATACGAATGTGTATGCCAGCTGCAAATATCACAATTGCATTTTGTTTTGCAAGGTGCCCATACGTAGCCATGTGCACATGTCAGAAAACAAAGGAGCTAAAGAACTGTAAGTTGAGCTAGGATAAGCTATACACTACATGATGACATCAGGTGGCTTAATCATGTTATGAGGAAAGAGGATCACTTTATTGAAGAAAAAAGTTACTTAATTAATCACTATTTCAGAGGAAAATGTTCTGAAGGGCAAATGACAACAATGCCATCACTCAATTGAACAAGGTAATCCCATTCCGGGCAGTGTCAGGTGGGTTTAGAGGCTGAACACATATTGGAGTTAACATTAAGTGGAGATGTTTGCTTTTTTTGTAATAATAAATTCATCGACAGAAAAAGCATGGCTGCACCGAATTGTGCTTTTGCACCCGATATCTTCCTACAATAAATTGAAGCAAACTATAAAGAACTCACTTTACTCATTAGTGGTACAAAAAAGTTCATCAACACAGATTCTTTATTAGTGCTCCCAAACCCCTTGAATAGCACATCATTTCTCTGAATACTTGCAAAGTCTGCACCGTCTACAAAAGGGTATAAAATATCTTACTATTAGCTTAATTAGTAATCAGATGACAAAAAATATGACACATCAGTCAGATTTAGTTTACTATCTTATCTTATGGCAGTATTAGTAAGAGAAACCATAATTATGAAATCGAATAAATAGATCACTAAAATAACAAATCTCTGTGACCAGATCAAAATATTCAGAATAACAGAGTGTATGGTTGTGCCTAGCAAGGAGTACTTCATGTTCTGTGATGTCGTATAGTTCTAGTGGCACATTGCATACTGAATGTGAGGTATTTATAGCAAAACAACTTCATATCCAACAGTAAAGTAGTAAATTACACCAGATCAATTACAAATGGCTAAGGCTTTCATGAGGCAGGCCGTTGGCGTAATTAGAATAAACTTTGATAGTGCTTGATCCGCAGAATTGAAAAACTAACCACAAGGTGTAAGAGAAGGCATTTCCAGTGAATGGCTCCATATACAGTTCTTGTCCAATTATGGAAATCATGCCCTGAGGTACATGCAAAGAATATGTACCTAGGAAGTGAGGAGCGTTTGGGTGACGAGCGCCCGTGAAGACATGGTGACAAAAAAAGAAACATATATGCTCTCTTGAAAAAAGAACATGTTAGCAGTGCTTGGTGAGATGGCATGTATATAGCTTATATGAAGCACACGAACGGCTCTGCTTTCTTAAGTGGATTCTTTTTCTGTAGGAACCTTTCTAAGCACAATAATGGTTTACAAATATCTGATGCTCTTCATGTAAGTGTAGACATAAACTCAAATACTACAGGAAGAGAATTTCCAAAACGCAATCATTGGAATTGCATGAATCAGGCATGTCCATACTACAGTATTGAACAACTTTTGCATCAATCAAAAGGCCATGGACGACACTTCCTGCTTCCGCATCATACATCAATATCCCCATGTGAGGAAAACAAGGTGGCTAGCTTAGAATCCTCAGCCTACGCACGTTCCTTGTCTAGCATCAGGAATCGCATAAAAATATCAGAATATTACCATAAAATAGGAAACTAACTCTTGCGATCGGCATGAAGATACAAAGGACACAAGGATTGGCAACACATCATGCTTCTGCATTAGCTCAAATAGCTGGAGCCAAAACCAACAATGAGGGCTTTAGATTGGTGAGTGCAATGCTCCTGGGAACAGCAAGAGCGTGAGTAGCTTACCATCTTGAAATAAATTCTGAGGGCAGCATGACAAACTTACTTCAGAAAAGCCATCGGTTAGAAGAATCCAAATTCCAATGAACCAATCGCCCAAGGTTGCCACATCTGAAAAAATGCCATATAAGCAAATTCGGTCAGACAGCGTGATAAGATCGACAATGATTCCGCACGTAATTCGACGAAAAAGAGACAACTCGAAGGGGAGAAGGAAAAGACGAAGGTCGTCACGAGCCTTTAGGAGATGGGCTTTCTTGTGGAACAAGCTTGTGCCCACGCCACGCAGCTTCTGCGCCCGCTGAGCTGAGGTAGAGGGGGAGGAGGAACATGTCAACGAGCAGCAAGAAATCAAAATCGAAGCGGGCCGAATTGGCCGAGGGAGGCGGGCGGGCGCAGATCTCATGGCCCGGCAGCTCACCTTGTCTTGCACACTAGCCTTGGCCTCATCCTCCGCCGCCGCCGCCTCGTCGTGCTCGTCGTCCTTAGTGAAGGCGAGCGGGGTGTCCGGGCTGGTGACGCTCTCGAAACATCTTCTCAGATAAACAAACTGTACCAAAGGTTTTCCAATTTTCAAGACATCGCAAAACAATCTCCTTGTTCATGGCGTTCGTGGCTTTCTAGTTTATATGTTCAAGTCACAGGAAACAACTCCAAACTGAGCCAAGAACACAATGCATTATATGATGCCAAAGCTACCAAAGCTACCACAGCCCCTATCACAGTACAAATGAATGGTTTCATGAACTAACCAGCTAACAAACTTCTGCCGAAAAAACGTAATGCAGTTATGCAAATGATTGTTATTTTCCAGAGGACGCGCCATGCAAACTTCTTTTATCAGAGGCGCAATGCAGATTCTGAGGTTACGAGGAGAGAACTGTAAACAACTTGTGTGGAGCAAAAGGTCGAACAGGCCTTGTGCATGCTCTCGAGGTTGTCGGGCACACAGTAGGTGGCGGTGTCCGGGTGGTCACGGCGCGCCCAGAAGGCGGCAACGGCGGCATGGCACCCCTGCGCCACCATGCTCCCCAGCGACCACGCATCCGCCAGATCGCGCTCAGCACCACGTACTGCACCACCAAGTCCTCGGACGATTCAGATCGTCCAGGGCCGGAGGCGTCTATGTCGGGGGCGTGCTGATGCTGCCCCTGCCAAGCGGCGCCAACCCCTGGTCGGCCTGATCGGGGGCGTGTGTGGCCTCCCTGCTCACCATCTCGTCTCTGTTGCAGTTGCTCCGCGCCTCCTCGGCATCGCCTTCTGCACCTCGTTGTTGATGCGGAGGGGTTCATCGGGGCTGCATAGAATGTGCGGCGGGGCTGGGCGGCGGGTGCACAGGGGCCAAGCAGTTGGCGGAGAGAAGGGCGGCGGGGCTGAGCGGCAGATGCGGCGGAGGCCGAGCGGTTGGCGACGAGAAGGAGCAGCGGGCCTGAGCGGTATGTCGCCACGCGGAGAGAGACGAATCGTCCTTCTGGCCCGTATTTCCCCTAAAAAAAAGAGAGAGACGAAGCGGTAGGAGTGGTAGTAGATTAAGTAATGGCATGGTGGGTAATTAAAGCATAAAACGTGTTTAGTATGCTGGAGAAATGTAGACCATCAGATTGCAGGTTTCGATTGATAGGATGATTTGGTTCTCCGCCCTCTCTTTCTTTTATAGTGGTAGTAGATGTACAACCCATTTTTGAATTCTAATGGAATTTACAACAGCCCATTTACAGTTTGTTAAAAGTACAGCTCATTTTCTAGTTAGGACAACGATTAATAATTTCAACCAACCGTTGAAGACAGAATTCAATAAAATTTCCCACATTTAATGGGATCCGAAATATTTTTATCCCGAAATTTTCTAGTCAGATTAAATATAAATTTGTATTACGTAAAAATCCAACGAAACATTGGGCGCAACAATGAAAATTTAAGATTTTCAAAATCCATAAATAATATTTTATAAACTAATTTCGTGTTTGGTGCATTTTTTATAGTTACTGCCCAGTTTTTATAATTACATCACATTTATTATTTTTAAAGCTCATTTTCCTGTTAAGCCTAATGCATCCCTCCTAAGAAAGATTTGCAGCCCAGCGGGGCGGAGAATAACAAGTTGACCTTGCCTGGGTATTCCTCAAAAAGACGTATAGATGGGCTAGCCATTTTCATCTTGGAAAAAGTAGTATCTGGACTGGATATCTGGCCTGGGCTAGACGGGCCACATCCCGCCCAGTTAATACCCTGCTCTCCTCTGAACAACAACGAAATCATCGCCAAGAAAAACTTTGCAGTGCTCACGCCTCAAAAACACAAATACTGTTCGAGCTGCTTGGTCCCAGCTGTCGGCCGCACCTTGTGCAATTCTCTTGTTTATATTGACTACATAGGTTGACAATGGTGTGGGACCGTGATGTCAGGAAACCAGGAGAAAGGAAAAAAAATAGTTGTACATAATAAGGAGGCACTTGCGTACGTACGGCTATGGCCCTAGTGGGTCCCTAGTGTCATCCAGTCAAAATAAAGTCATCTCCTGAATCCTCATGTTCGTTGACCATGTTAACAATACTCGGCGCCACTGCGAGCGCAACAACTCGAAAGACAACGGAGAGGGCCTCGCGGGCCCTACAGAGGTCTGATACAGCGCCCGCTGCTCATTTAGGAAGCTAGGATCATCGGACACCTATGAGAACCTTCGAGAAACTGAGACGGCATGAAACGGTAAGGTCCGCGCTTGGGAGCTCTGGTTTATTTCAAATCTGTATTAACATACAAGTGTAATTTACTCGTCATCGGAAGGCCCGAGGTCTGTAAGTAAAACCGGCGGGTTACGCATGTAATTTGAGAGACCAGTGTATATTTTACGAGCATTGCACGACGTGCGTATCATGCCATCCATGGGCAAGGCTGAAACAGCGGCTAACGGCTGGATTAGCAATCGTCCGAGTGTCGTTCAGCGTTTTATCATGTGTGAAGTACTTCCGATATTTTACTAGTCGAAATCGACCAATCAAGCGCCTTCGCCCGAGACCATCTGCTTTAATTTACAGGCGTCAGTTTTACAAGCGGTTTTGGTTGGAAAACGACGATCCAATCACAGCCTAATATCATGAGTTGGTCGGAAGATCATATGGTTTCACGTCTAACCTGCCCGACATGTCGTATAGGCTATGAATGAAACATCAGACAATGAACTTCTTACACACGGAAACAACAGAAGAGGATGATCTTCTTAACAAGCAAATCACTGGCATTAGATCGACATGCAAAACAATACGAAGCGTTATTCTCAGGAGGCATGGTGAACAGCTCGTGATGCCGCATGCCACAACATTCCAAGCTCAACTTTGCAATCAAACACAAGGCCTAGCATTACATAGACAATATTCAGAACAAACTCTTAACACAGGAATATCTCAACAAAGTAACTATTTACTTCTAAACTGAACACAGGAATAGGAAAAAACACTCGATGCTGCTCACAGCAAGGGCGTCCCACTCAAAAATATCAAATGCATGTCTTCTGGCTAACATCAATGAGCAAATTTTGACAAGGTTTTCCAATTCCAATATATTAAACTAACGTCTTCTTGCTAACATCAATGAGCAAATTTAGACAAGGTTTTCCAATTCCAATATATTAAACTAACGTCTTCTTGCTAACATCAATGATTAAACTTTGACAAGCTTTTCCCATTCAAAATATGTAATGCCTATGACCGTGTCCTATCTTAGCTTCTTGTACTTGTTTGGGCACTTTTTGCCCAGGGCACTCCACGTGTTGTTAAATTGCCAATGGTCTCTGCAGACTAGTCATGTCACCGGTGTCTAATAATACTCCGTAAAGCTTCTCGATCATTCCTTCTGTAATGTACCGCATCCAGTGGCTGCTTCTTTCTGCAAAGTGGAACGACCAATTGGACCCAGTAACGCAGCAGTTTGCCTTGGACACGTTGGCTCCTTTTGTGCAGTTCAACTAAAATCGAAGTCAGAATAAAACCGAGCTTTAATTTTGATATCCCTATAAGCAACAATAGTTATAAGGGAAACAATTACTGAGAAATAACGGTTGATGACTTGTCTTAATGGGAAACAAAGTAGGAGAGTAGCAATTCTCCATCAGTTTTGAACTAAGATTCAGTAGTTAATTAATTCTGAGAGTGACATTATCTTAACAATACCTTGGTTAAACATGTAGAAAGAACTACAAAGCAGGATAGTACCATTCCTAACAAGTGTTGCAGTTTCGAACTAAGATTCAGTAGTTAATTAATTCTGAGAGTGGCATTGCTTAATTTTACCAGCGACATTAGATTAACAAAAAGCATAAACAGTTCCAGGGGAGAGTGGGTGCAACAACAATATGTGCTTCCATCTACTTATTAAGGGGTGATGCAGAGTTTGTTGTAACAAAGCAACAAGCATCATGTCTGGGTTGGTCCCATTTTTGTTCACTACTTAATGGGAAAAGACAGCAATACAATAGCTTCAATTCAACATTTATTTAAAACAATACCAATACAAGTAGCATAAAATCTCAAAGCACACTGCAGAATCATGTGGATGAAGGCCTGTACTGACCTTTCATGAGAACACCAGGATAAAATACGAATCTGCTAACACGAATAGGAAATCCAATCTCCTTTTGTGCAGTTGCACTGAAATCAAGCAAAGTGTTTCGCGTAGCGAAGCAAAATGTCGCAATAGCAACAAGTTGAATAGATATCATGTGGTTGAGACCAAGATTTGCAACAACTCGACAGGAACACTGGAAACAAATCTCGATCTCCTTTTGTGCAATTCCACCAAAATTAAGCAAAGTCACCGGTGTGACATTCAAGTTGAACTGCACAAAACACTCTTAAAACATAAGTGTTTCGAGTAGCAAAGCAAAATGTCGCAATAGCAACAAGTTGAATCGATACCCCTGTTTTAACAGAGGCAAAAAAGGAAACAATTACTAGCCAATAAAGGAGGATGAAACAAACGATGACAGAAAGAAGCATCTAACTTATCTTGGATGGAAAATAAAGTAGGATAGTAGCATTTCTAAGACGGTTGCATTGATTCATATTAACAGAGACACTCTCTTGAAACAACATTCGTTAAAAAATGTAATTTACTTTTAACAGTGGCATTGCTTCAATTTTCCGGCGGCATTCTTAGATTAACAACAGCAAAATAGCTGTATGGGACATGCTAGCACCATGTGCGTCCACACGTATAAATGGGTGATGCAGAGTATGTAGCCAAGGAGCATATCTGTGTTGGTCCCATATTTGTTCTCTTTGAACTTTTTTCCTATGTGAGGGCAGCAAATCTAGTCCTGCACAAACTACCCGACCCCCCCCCAGTTTCTTTCCCTTTTCAACAAAGAGATCGGTTCCTTACAGATGTGTGTACTGGGTTACCCCCTTTTTCCCTTTTCGACCAACAAAGCGGCTGAATAGCCAATCTATACTACTTTTCCTCCCTCCTTTCCTCATTGAACCATGTCCTAGATTCATGCTCCACCCCACCGCACCTTTCTTTCCTCTTTGAACCAAGACCTAGATTCGACTACAGATCGAAAAAGATCCACATGCAGCTAGAGCAACGACGGTTTCAAAGAAACTTATACCTTAGGGTCGTCGGGATGTGGCAAGGCGTGCGGCGGGAGGCTGGATCTTCCCACACTACGTACGGCAGCGAGGAAGAAGGGGTCAGTGGCCCTCCCGCACAGGCGCTGGGTGAAAGAGAACAGCGCAGCCGGCAGTGGATTGCCTCCCTCACCGAAGGCGATAGAGTTAACGCCGCACCTCCTCCCCTTCCTGGTGCGACGGGATACGTCCGCCTCCTTCACCAGCTGTGAGGAGGGAGAGAGAGACAAGAGGCCAACGCAGTCTTGTTTAGATTTGGTGAAGAGAGGGTGAGAGACTGTGAATATAGCAAACCCTAGCAAATGAACGCTGAGCCTCCAGCGTGTAACATATATGTATTGCAGCGAGCGTGTGGAGAGTGCAAACCCTAGCGAACAAGCACTGAGGCTCCCGCTTATATATATATATATATATATATATATATATATATATATATATATATATATACTAATGTAGTACGGACTGAGCTCCGGTGCCTTCACTCCATCTGCTTTTGGCTGTATGACAGGTGAGCCATCCACATTTTGGGCCCACCTGTCATAAACCCAAAGGCAGGCGCACTAAGTCAATGAAGCTGCGTCCATATAGTACTCTCGTGTGTATACGACTAATATATAGTGGAGTGGTTTTCCTATTCTCTCCATAACAATCGTTTTAAATTGTGTAAGTACGAAACGAAACTCTTTATTTAATGTACAGTGTAGAAAACAAGTACTACTTCCGATGAACTAACGATCCACGCCCACGCGTCCTGGTCGCACTTACTGTCCTTCACGTGTGGTACACTACCCTCCCTTAAATGAACAACCACACATGCGCCAAATTATCGGAAACGTGTGAGAGTCTGTACAAATAAAGAATTTTAATTTCAATTATTGGGAAGGTTTGAGAGTATTACAAAGTTTGACTTCAGTCAAATCTAATATGCGGAGTAAATAAAAATGGAGGGCTACTATGTTCATCCGGGTTTTTAGTCCACACCATTTTTTAAATCAAAGTTAATAGCTGGACAAATAAAATTACAGGGGAGCTGGAGACAAAGTTGTGAGAAGTCCTAGAAATCAATACAAAACTTATGCTCTTCGTACCAACGTCGATCCTTCTTCGAGGAAACATTTGGTTCATAGCCAATTGTGTGATAAAATTGCACCAACGTGAAAGACGACTGCGTCTCTAATGCAACCAAGGTGAACTGACGAAGGATATCATCTTTGTGTGTAACAAGCAAAGAGCACTGATGGAAGACAGCTTGTTTTTCATTGAAAATCGATCAGCTTCACCAGCTGACGCAACCATGAGGCGCGACCATGAGCATCGATAGGTCATCGTGGTGATGCATCATCCATTTGGCATCAAGTTTGGGTGAGGCACCTATGAAGTTCGACAAATCCTCACTGTGGTCTGTTTCTTCTCAGTAATCAAGCTCGAGGAAGGAAGAACCACGTGGCAGAGGACAGTGAGGCGGAACAACAATGGCCATCCAATTTTGTGCAGTTCCACTAAAATTGAGGAAGACATACCCGGGTATGGAGACACGCATCGCTGTTTCCAAAAATATAAAAAAGGGTTAATGAAAAGTACACCAACAAACACAAGCATCATAATTATATCTTGATGGGAACTAAACCAGGATACTTGAGAAAAAAAGCATTTCTTCATTTAACCAGTGATAGTACTACCACCATATGGACAATGACCGCACAACCATCATGTACTTTTTGTCAAAACAACATGTATACCTCCACCGAGGCATAAATCAGGACAACTTTTCGAGTGGCATTTCCTCTATAATAGTACTAGTAGGTGATGTTGGACCAGCCGACAAACCCTAGCTACTATGCATAGGGAGCTGGGGAGTAGTCGCATAGAAAAAAACCCGCACGCAGCGACCTGGGGAGCTGGACCAGTACAAGAAGTTATACCTCAGGTGGGCGAGATGTCGTTTAGGCGGGCGGGCGGGATCTTCCCACACGCCGGCAGCGAACAAGGGCGTGGAGGATCTTCGTCCGCGCCAGCGCCGGCTTCGAGAGGACGGTGCGCATCGGCTCCCTCCGTCGCCGACGGCGACAACATCAACGCTGCACCTCCCGCAGCGGACGGGATTCGGCTGGATCTGTGACCACCGGTGAGGAGAGAGATAGACTGGACACTGTCATCTTGTTTTGATATGGAGAGGGTGAGAGAGCGAGACGCGAGAAACTCTATCAAACAAGAGGCTATAATGGAGTAACAAAATCTCTCCATAGCAGTGGTTTTAAATAGAATACGCGCGTTCCCGGAAAAAAGAAACGAAAACTGGCGGACAATTTTTTATGGGTCTGTCTAGGACACATCTAGATGTGACATAGTTATGTCACATCTAAGTTGATGTCCACTCTGTTTGTGGTCTATTTTTTTTGTCCTAGTTTTTTTGTTTCTTGTTGCTACATTATATACTTGTGGGAGCTTAGATGTGATATTCTTAAATAACATCTAGATGTGAATTAGACAAACTGATTTTCTAACGTACCAAGAAAGAAAACTCGATCAAAAACACGCCCCCGCTTCCAGGTCGCGAGAGTCGTCGCGCACACACACATAGACATAGACATGCATATCCGTATTTACGTAAAATTCCATTTTCATCTCCATCTCCAATCATATTTGTCCAACTGGCACATTATTTACGTTGTTCATTATATACGCAGCAATATTAACGTACAACATCTCTTGTTTGCGCACGTCCGGACCGCTGCCACGGCCGGTCCTGACCAACCCGAACCCTTTTCATCACCCGCGCGTGCTTCCCGCCCGAAACGGTCAGTGCCGCATTCATGCCCGGCCAGAGCGGACGCGACCTCTCACTGGCCCCGGCATTGAAGCGGCACGCCGGCCGAGAGAGCGTCGCCCGCGCCGCTTCTGGGTGCACGCGGCTGCTCCGCGTTCAAAGGTCACAATAGCCGGCTACAACATGCATGTAAAAAGTTCTTGGGAGTCTGTGCTACAGCTAGCTATCCTCCCCCAACTCGTCAATCCTTTCCAGTAGTGCTAGTAGTACGCCATGGCGCGATCCATCGACAAGTAGGCGGGAAAGTTATCGTATACTCGGTTTGCGGTGACTGGCATGCCGAGCGACCATGTGGGGTCGAGCCGTGGAGGAGGGTGAGACACGAACACGACATATGTGATTTAAACGTTGGTTTTGCTCGATGGCGCGATCCAATGAAATGAAATGTTGGTTTCTCTCCGTTTCCATTTTTTCTCCGGAAAAACGGAAACTTTCCACTCCATTTTCATTCCTATTCCAAGGTTGCCCCGTTACAACATTCCATCAAATACAAAGGAAAACTAACACGCCTGCTGATGCATCTCAATGATTCACAAATCATAGCCAATATTTAATTCACAACTAAAGAAAAAAGTTGTGAGAGCGTGTACGAAAGAAAAACTACTGATGGGGTCACTACGACTTAAGCCCTAAACCCTAAACATGATTTAATTCCCTGGCCAGGTAGAACTTGTCGAAGGAAAGACGGCTGGCACCCTTGGATCATACGATGCTGTTGTGCAGTTCCACTAAAATCGACCTGAGCATCCCTGATGGCAAAGATATTGTAGAAGTGTGATTAGAATAATAGTACTGGCACTAGTTCATGAGACATAAACTCATCACAAGTAGAAGCCGGTAGAAGTAGAGAAAGATCGACATGGAGATGGAGCTACGGCAATGGAGCAAGCCGGCTCCAAAAGGAAGATGGACTACCTGGGACGTCGGGCTGTAGCTAGAAGGGCGTTTGGGACGCGGCATCGGCCCATACCGCGGTGACCCCCGATTGGGACGCACCGACTGTGGGTTTTCTCCCTCGCCGATGTCGACCGCGTCTACGCAGAACATTGTTCCCTTCCCCTAGCTGCGGGATCAGGCCCGTCGTTCTATGCTTGTGTATATATAGTGGTTTCCTTTTTCTCTCCATATCAACCATTTTATATTGCGTACGTGTCATTCAAGAATGAAATGATGGTTGCTTCTTCCGACTAACTTACTATGTGATTTGACTGCTCCTTAGTGGCCCCTACATGTACTCCCCCTACGGGTATGCAACAGTCACACGTACACATGGACGCAAAAAACGCGCGCCGCCCTAATGCATGCATGTCCGAGCACACGACAGAACACACACGGTCACGCTAAGTGCTCAACCTACACGTGCATGCACACACATACTCAGTCAGGGTGAGCTAGTGACCGTATAAACACCGGAATATATATATATATATATATATATATATATATATATATATATATATATATATTGAGTGCAATGAGCGTATTATGAAGTCCACTGACCGCATTTTTACAAATATACAGTGACAGACAGTGTATTTATCTTGTTTGAAATTAATCCATATTAACCGGAGAGGAGGCAGTATGGACTAGCATTACTTGCGCGCGGTGGCTCGCAGGACAAGGAGAAACTTTTGACTACTGCAAGCTCTCCCTCGCTCAGGCGATGGACGTGCAACAGTTAATTCGGTGTCAGATTGCTAGAAGCATACACTATACTACTAGTGCTACTATTGTTCGACTTCCCGAATAGGCGAACAGCCAAGCGCAAAGTTTACTAATATAGTCTATAAAGGTACATACTATACTAGTACTAGGAACCGGATGGAGGAGCGTCTGCACTCTTATTATAATTTTAAAATGTGATAAAGCAATCTTCAACGCATTTGGTTCTCTTCGAGGGTTCTCGCATGTGATAATGGAAGTTGATTGCATGGAACACTCGCCACAATTCTCACTTAATTCTGGCTCATATACTGTTACAAATAGTAGTGCTCGGTAGTATTTCCTCTTTTTTTGTTATTCAGCATGTAAACAGGTCAACAAACCTTGCGGCTCATCTTCGTGCGAACCGTGCTTGCTGCACTTTGAATGTGTCCGAGAGCTGGCTTGATGAAACACCTTGCTTCCTACTTCTTTTTTTGCGAGGTACCTCGCTTCCTAGTGACTAGTGTCTTGGTTGATCGTCCTAAGAATGCTTATATATGAATAAAGCTCTCTCATTTACCAGCAAAAAAGATTAAGCCATATTATCCGGAAAGGAGGGAGTATGGACTAGCTTTACTTTTTGGTGTGTCCCGTTGAGGGAGTCCTGGATTAGGGGGTGTCCGGATGGCCGGACTATGACCTTTGGCCGGACTCCCGGACTATGAAGATACAAGATTGAAGACTTCGTCCCGTGTCCGGATAGGACTTTCCTTGGCGTGGAAGGCAACCTTGGCGATATCATATGAAGATCTCCTCCCATTGTAATCGACTCTGTGTAACCCTAGCCCTCTCCGGTGTCTATATAAACCGGAGAGTTTTAGTCCGTAGGACGAACAATAATCATACCATAGGCTAGCTTATAGGGTTTAGCCTCTCTGATCTCGTGGTAGATCAACTCTTGTACTACCCATATCATCAATATTAATCAAGCAGGAGTAGGGTTTTACCTCCATCGAGAGGGCCTGGACCTGGGTAAAAACATTGTGTCCCTTGTCTCCTGTTACCATCCGCCTAGACGCACAGTTCGGGACCCCCTACCCGAGATCCGCCGGTTTTGACACTGACATTGGTGCTTTCATTGAGAGTTCCTCTGTGTTGTCACCTTTAGGCCCGATGGCTTCTTCGATCATCAACCACGACACGGTCCAGGGTGAGACTTTCCTCCCCGGACAGATCTTCGTATTCGGCGGCTTCGTACTGCGGGCCAATTCGCTTGGCCATCTGGAGCAGATCGAAAGCTACGCCCCTGGCCATCAGGTCAGGTTTGGAAGCTTAAACTACATGGCCAACATCCACGGGGACTTGATCTTCGACGGACTCGAGCCACGGCCGAGCGCGCCGCACTGTCACGATGGGCATGATCTAGCTCTGCCGCCGGACAGCGCCTAGAACGCCGCTCAGGTGTCCGCTCCGACCGTTAGCTCGGAGCCAACTGCGCCAGTCGGGGACGGACGGTTGGACGCCGCCCCAGGAGCCGCAATCTCTACGGCGATAGAGCCGAATACCAGCCTAGTCCTTTGCAAGGCCCGTGACTCCAAGGTGCCGGACTCCATTCCGGACTCCGAATCTTCCGCACCCCTTCCGATCGAACCCGATTGGGCTCCGATCATGGAGTTCACCGCCGCGAACATCTTTTAGCACTCGCCCTTTAGCGATATCCTGAATTCACTAAAGTCTCTCTCTTTGTCAGGAGAGCCCTAGCCGGACTATGGTCAGCACGGTTGGTATGCGGACGACAAAGAAATTCGAAGCCCACCCACCACCCACTTTGTAGCAACTGTCGACGATTTAACCGACATGCTCGACTTCGACTCCAAAGACATCGACGGTATGGATGCCGATGAAGGAGACGGCCAAGAACCAGCACCTATAGGGCACTGGAGAGCCACCTCGTCATATGACATATACATGGTGGACACACCTAAAAGAAACAACGATGAGGATCAAAAGGGCGCAACCAGGGATCGCTCCCTCGAAAAACAATCAAAGCGGCGGTGTAAGCGCCGCACCAAGGCCCACCTAGACAAAGACCCAGCCATAGAGCAGGGAGAATCAACGGAAGACGGACATGCCATCGAACAACCGTCCAAACAGGGCGGACAAACCGAACAATCCGTCCCCGGGAAAGATAATAGTTCGGATGACCTCATGCCAGACAAGTTGCTGGAACACCAGAACCTCCACCAAAGGCTCGTTGCCACTGCACGTAGCCTGAAAAAGCAGAAGCGGAAGCTCAAAACAGCGGAAGATGCACTCAGAATCAGATGGGGCAAAGTACCCAATACCGCACACAAGTACGGCAACAGTCATCACACAAAGAGCTATCCGAAGCGAAAATTACTACCGGAATTTGATGAAGAGGCCTTAGAGCCCCCACAGTCAAAAAACAAGGAAGCCACCAAGTCAGATAGACGACCCCACGATCGATCTCAAGCGACAAAGAGCACCGCACTCAATACGGCACGCGATCCGCCCAAGGATTGGCATCAAAAAACCGGTCCAACCAGATCCATCTATGGGCCAAGAAAGCAAGCTCCAGTGAGCAATGCAACGCAAAAAATATCCGAACATCGCGGCACACCTACATACAGGGGCGCCGCACATCCCCTATGTTTTACCGATGAGGTACTGGGTCATGAATTTCTAGTGGGATTCGAGCCCGTAAACATAGAAGCATACGACGGAACAACAGACCCTGGAGTCTGGATCGAGGATTATATCCTCCACATACACATGGCCAGAGGAGATGACCTTCACGCCATAAAATACTTACCCTTTAAGCTCAAAGGGCCAGCCCAGCATTGGCTTAAAAGCCTTCCCGAAAACACCATGGGAAGTTGGGAAGCGCTCGAGGATGCTTTCCGGGCAAATTTTCAAGGGACCTATGTCCGACCTCCGGATGCAGATGATCTGAGTCGTATAACTCAGCAGCCCGGAGAGTCAGCCCGAAAACTCTGGAAAAGATTTCTTACTAAAAAGAAACAGATAGTCGACTGTCCGGACGCCGAGGCCCTAGCAGCTTTCAAACATAGCGTCCGAGACGAATGGCTCGCCAGACACCTCGGTCAAGAAAATCCAAGAACAATGGCCGCATTAACAAGACTCATGACCCGCTTTTGCGCAGGAGAGGATAGCTAGTTGGTAAGAAGCAACACCAGCGACCCGAGTACATCCGAACTCAGAGACGGAAACGGGAAACCACGCCGTAACAAAGAACAGCACCGGATCAAGGATAACAGTCCGATGAGCACGGTAGTCAACGCCGGATTCAAAAGCTCTCAGCAAAATCAGAAAAGGCCGCCCCCAAAGATGACAGGGACGAGCTATCTAACCTCAACAAAATCCTGGACAAATATGTCAAATCCATAGTACCCCCGGGAGACCTGCAAACCACACCCACAGAGATTGTTGGGTCTTCAAGCAGTCCGGCAAGCTCAACGCCGAACACAAGGGGCTCGACACACCAAGCGAGGATGATGACGCACCCCACAATCAGAACACCGGAGAACAAAAGAAGTTCCCACAAGAAGTCAAAACAGTAAATTCACTTCAGATGACAAAAGGGAAAAACATAACGGCGCTTACGAAGATACGCGCCATACGGCCCGCCCCAGAGGAGCACCGCCACTGGTTGTTACAACTAATCACCTTCGATCATCAGGATTACTCCACAGGGGTCCGAAACGCAGGCTGGACTGCCTTGGTCTTGGATCCGATTATTGACGGACTCCAATTTACACAAGTCCTTATGGACGGCGGCAGTGACCTAAACCTGTTATATCAGGACACAATCCGCAAACTGGGGGTCAACCCAACAATAATTCGCCATGGCAACACTTCCTTTCAAGGAGTCACGCCGGGCCCAGATACCCAGAGTATGGGTTCCCTTTCGTTAGAAGTCACGTTCGGCTCACCCGACAACTTTCGAAGCGAAAAGTTAACCTTCCACATCGCCCCATTCATAAGTTGCTATCAAGCGCTACTGGGACGTGAAGCTTTCGCCCGCTTTAACGCAATACCGCATTATGCATCCCTTACACTCAAAATGCCCGGTCCACGAGGCATCATCTCATTAAAGGGAAATATCAATTGATCCCCAAAGTATGGGTAATGGTGCGGCCGCCTGGACAGCCACACACTAATCCAGTCCTACTATCCCCGACACGGCTCGACGAGTCTGGCGTAAACATACAAAGGCTTAATAGCCGCATAACCCTGTACAAGGGGCTCCGCGTGTTTACACCAGGAGACAATATGGCTCAATTTTGCTCATGTCTCTGTACTATATTTTGTTTATTTTAATATATATTTCTCGCACGATTATTTTTTATTAAGTTCCTCTCTTTCGCAGACGGACACCGTGCTACGCCTGTCCAGGATACGACACAACGGAGACACAGGCGCAGACATGCAGTAGGGACCCGTTTTAAGGATTCTTTTCAGATTAAGACCCTGCGTAAACCTTTTTTACTGTCTCTTGTTGATAAACATCCCTCGGTTTTTGCTATAACAAGGAGGAGACTGGCGTCTTGGCATGTGGCCACGCTAGAATCTTGCACGTACCTGGACACCAGGGGCTTTTTTACTAAGGGCTTTGGTTCGGCCCGTCTTCATAAAGACCGAATACCTTAGGGAGTGTTCGGCGTCGCGAGTTTGGCCTTATATGCATCAGCTCTGAATCATGTGTTTGGTCAAATGTTGGGTTTGCCCGGCTCCTGCGTTTTGCTGCCTTATGTTCCGCTATATCGACTAAGGCGGCACCAGGAGAACTACTGCGATTGTGCCCCGGTTCGGCCAGGCGAGCACCTCAGTAGAGAAAGCCGAAAACTGACTGTCATGATATAGCGAGAGACTGGTCAACCACTCGATGACTATTGAAATCTTTAGGATTCCTCCGCATTAACGAAGGGCCACTTCCCGGTCAGGCACACACGCGCCCCGAATTCGGGCGAGCGCGGTGCCCCTAGGGGCTATTAAGTAGCCCCACAGTCAAACTCCTATGGCTAAGTGAAAGTGATAAAGCATTATAGTCCGGTTGCCTAGTTCGCTGCGCTATCACCTCCTTTGTAGGACCAAGACGCAGGATTAAGTGTGAAAAGGCGCCTTGTTGCTAACACCCCCGCATTATATGCGTGGGGGCTGAAGCCAACGACTGCCATCTTTCAGGTTATATACACATATACATTAACAGCCGCACAGGAGGTATTATAATTCTTGCAAGCACAAGTATAAAAAGCTTTTATATTCTATCAAAATATTCCTTTTATAATAGCACATGCTATTCAAACACAACATCCTTCGAGCACTGCGCCTCTATTAAACGAGCGCCCGGAAGAACTTCCTCAAAGTAGTGCTTGGCAGGTACTCGGCTTTCGTCCGAATCCCGGGATGCAACAACACTGGCCTTCATATCCGCCCAGTATGTTTTGACATGGGCAAGAGCCATTTGTGCACCCTCTATACACGCCGACCTCTTCATTGCATCAACATGCGGCAACGAACCAAGGAATTGCTGCACCAAGCTAAAATAACTCTTCGGCTCCGGCCCTTCCGGCCACAAACGACTCGCAACATACCTCATGGCGAGTCCGGATAACCTGCTCAGCTCCGCCCAGGCGGCCAAACGGTCGGATACCGAAAGTGGGCGTTCTGGATTGTGGAACTGCGACCAAAAAAGTTCTTCCAATTCATGGTCACCTCGACCTCGGAAGTGTTCGGTTGCATCTGCCGCACTCGCTGCCAAATCCAGATAAGTGTTTTCTGCACTCCACTGCCGGTCTAACGGAGCATACTTAGGATCCCCGAACTTCATCCGCAGCATATAGGGCTTTCCAGCCGTGATATCTCCGGCCTGACGTAGCTCCTCCTTCATATCTCTCATTGCAGAGCGAGTATCCTTGGCCTCGGTAGTGATCTTATCAAGGTCCTTCTAAGCCGCCCTGTCTTCTTGTTCGAGAAATTTACAGCGGTCGGCAGCATCCTTCAATTTTATAGCCATCTCGGCTATTACTTTCCTGCTCTGGCAGTGAGCAGCCTGTTCGGCTTTTAGCTCTTCAGCCTCCTTAACGGCAGCCGCATCACTTTTCCTTGCTTGCTCTTTGGCTCGGGCAAGTTCCACCCGAAGGTTCTCCATGGCACCAACACCATCTACATTAAGCACATATCGTATAAGGCACGAGCATCGAACTCCTCTTATCAGATGTCTGTGGAGCATACCTTGTTCCTCGTCTAGCCGCTTATTTACAAGCGCGATGTCGGCATCCGCCACGTCAAGTTGCCGCTTTAGCTCGGCAGATTCATCAGTCCGGCTAGCCACCGAACGCTTCGCCACCTTCATAAAAAGGTGACATATTACACCTGGAGTTATGATCCGCTGTGCGCCGTCACTTTTGACGACACACAGAGTCTCAGGGGCTACTATTTATACAGGGCGCATTTTATATATGAGGCTCTACCAAAAGGTACACCTTTTCACGTACCTCAAAGCCTGTTAGTAAACTCCTGGCGGCCTCGTACAATCTGCTTTCCGCGGATGAAATCCTTCCTATCACCGTGTTCATCAACATACGGTGTTCTCCTAAGATGGACGCTCGCCCGAGCAGATCCCTCAGCCCCACCGAAAGCATAATCTCCAGCATCCTGGTTAACACGGGATCCGGCACGGTCTCGGGCAGGGGGGCTGGACACCTGATAAGCTTTGCCTTTGCTATCCACTCCTGTTCAAAGGATAGCTCTGTTAAAGGGCAATTTTATGATGAAAATACGGATGGCGTGTCCAAATACGGGGCTACTTACTTGAGCATCCGGGCGATTTCAGCTCAGACCTACATCCTCGGACAAGTCCGGACACCTTGCTTGTGATCCGAAGAACAATTTGTACATCTCCACGGGCGTCGCGCCCATAAAATGTTGGAGGACTCACGGTCCCTCTGGATTAAATTCCCACAGGCGGAGAGGGCGATGTTTGCAGGGTAGCATGCGGCGAATCAGCATAACTTGCGCCACTACAGTCAAGTTAATATCTCTTTCTAGGAGATCTCGAATGCGGTCCTGCAGTAGGGGCACGTCTTTGGACGGCCCCCAGATAAGCCCTTCATTGACCCATGACGCTAGTCGTGGTGGGGGGACCCGAGCGAAAAGCAGGTGGCGCCACCCATGTGGTGCCCCTGGGGGCTGTGATGTAAAACCAGTCCCGTTGCCATAAGCCGAACTCCTCTTGGAAAGAGCCCTCGGGCCATGGAGCGTCGGCCATCTTGCTTATGATAGCTCCTCCCTACTCAGTGTGCTACCCCTAGATCATCTTTGGTTCCACCTTGAAGGTTCTAAGCCATAATCCGAAGTGAGTAGTAATATGGAGGAAGGCCTCACACACGACAATGAATGATGAGATTTGGAGGATGGACTCTGGAGCTAAGTCGTGAAATTCCAGCCCGTAATAAAACATAAGCTCCCTCATGAAGGGATCAATCGGGAAGCCTAGCCCCCGAAGGAAGTGAGATGTGAACACCACGCTCTCACCGGGCTGGGGAATGGGAATGGCCTGCCCTTGAGCAGGCAGCCTATGCGAGATTTCGCCGGTTAGATACCTGGCATCTCTCAGCTTTCACACGTCTTCTTCCGTAATGGAGGAGGGCATCCACCGGCCTTGAAGGTCGGAGCCGGACATCATCGAAGGTCCGAAGCGCCTAAAACTAGAGCTTTGGGTGTTGGAACTCGAGGCGAGGGGCGGATTTGATTGGATTGAAAAGAAAGGAGTCGAGCCTTGGTCTCTTTATGAAGGGGTTAAATACCAAGAGCCCTCCCCGTAACCGTTTGGGACTCACTTTCAATTAGGGCGTCATACCAAAGGCATGGTTGGGTTACTCACACCCGTATTGATGAGAATCCCGGAATAAGGGGGCACGATCTCTGCTTTGACAAGACGTGCCAAGGAAACCGCCTCGCTAAACACGCTGAGGTGGGACAGTAAAATGATTCGAATAAAGGCTTGTCCATGGCGTAATGTCACGCTGCAGTTTACGTCAGCAGATTAGATTTGTGCAGATATTATTCTCTCTACGGTGGTATGTGGAACTTATTTTGCAGAGCCGGACACTATCCTTGTGTTCAACATCTTCTATGAAGTATTCGGAGGAGGAACCCGCCTTGCAATGCCGAAGACAATTTGCGCGCTGGACCCATCGTCATTGAAGCCTGGTTCAGGGGCTACTGAGGGAGTCCTGGATTAGGGGGTGTCCGGATGGCCGGACTATGACCTTTGGCCGGACTCCCGGACTATGAAGATACAAGATTGAAGACTTCGCCCTGTGTCCGGATAGGACTTTCCTTGGCATGGAAGGCAAGCTTGGCGATATCATATGAAGATCTCCTCCCATTGTAACCGACTCTATGTAACCCTAGCCCTCTCCGGTGTCTATATAAACCGGAGAGTTTTAGTCCGTAGGACGAACAACAATCATACCATAGGCTAGCTTCTAGGGTTTAGCCTCTCTGATCTCGTGGTAGATCAACTCTTGTACTACCCATATCATCAATATTAATCAAGCAGGAGTAGGGTCTTACCTCCATCGAGAGGGCCCGAACCTGGGTAAAAACATCGTGTCCCTTGTCTCCTGTTACCATCCGCCTAGACGCACAGTTCGGGACCCCCTACCCGAGATCCGCCGGTTTTGACACCGACACCCGTCAACTCGCAGAACAAGGAGAAGCTTGTAGGACAAGGTGAAGCTCGCTTACGCCTTTTGACTAATGCAACCTACCCTCGGTGAACATGCATCAGTCCATTCGGTGTCAGATTGTCAGAGGCATACACTGTAGTACCAACATGCGGAGTACCATCATTGTTCGACTTCACGAAGAGGCAAAGAGCCAAGCGCAGTAGTTCGAGTAGTACTACTACTAGAACCGCATGGTGGAGCGTTTGTACTCTTATTTCTTTTTATCTCTGATAAAGTACACATTTATTCCGGAGAAGGGCGGAAAACGGCAGCCCAACATGTAATGAATGATATCGATCAACCAACCATGCTTGAATATATCTTGGCCTCCATGCAAACCCATATGTGTGTTCTCGCTCCTCGTCTCTCTCAAGGAACGGCAGGTTGGCTCTTTGTCGTCAATTGAGATCGGTTTGCTCACACTCCTGTCCCACATGTCAGTGATATGCCAAGAGGAGATGCGTTGACCGACTGTCCATACGCGTACTTGGTTTTGAACCTTCATACTACTCCTCCCTTCATCACAGTTTACAGGGCGCGCTTCATTATGATGCATTTCTCTCAATGCATTTCCACCACCAGAGAGACTTTAAACGCGTTTGGTTTAATGCTCAATTAATTAGGGCGTGGTAACCGCAATCAAGTCCACAATTTTCTCTCCATGTAACTACGGAGTGGAGTAAGTGCATGCATGTGTGTACCCGGGGTGGAAGCACTGCATGCATGTGTGTACGCATTATTCCTCTAGTAATAGACGCCGTGCTATAACTACCAATGCTATTTTTTAGGCCGATCGCTAGTCGCCTTGGTCCCACAGATCTTTTTTCTTTTTTCTAAAGCGTGTTGTATAAACAGTGACAGATGGAGTAGTATGAGCGGATTCAACGAAGAGCGTATTGATGGTTGCTTCTTTAGAGCAACTTACAGTGGGAAAGGTGGGGCTTACGATTTGACTGCTCATTACTCACTATTAATGCGGCACAACGATTGGGCTGAGTCTCCCATGTGGTTGTGCACTACCCCCTCGGTTCTTAAATATACTCCGGAGTATATTTGTCTTTTTAGATATTTCAACGAGTGACTACTCAAATATTTGTCTTTTTAGAGATTTCAAATGGACTGGCACATACGGATGTATATACATATTTTAGAGTGTAGATTCTCTCATTTTGCTCCGTATGTAGTCACTTGTTGAAATCTCTAGAAAGACGAATAGAATATTTAGGAACGGAGGGAGTACACATACGAAGCAAAATGAGTGAATCTACACTCTAAAATATGCCCATTTGAAATTTGTAAAAAGACAAATATTTAGGAACAAAGGAGTATAATTTTGTGCATGGCACATGGACCCGGATGATGAAGAGGCTTCTGGCAATGCTATCAAGCTTCCATCATATTGTTTACATAATTGACGTACTATACATATAATTTTCCAGCGAGACATGAAATTGTACAATGGTGTGAGCTTTCAGCTTCTGTTTCGCGTGTCTTGCCATCAATGCTCTTTTGGAAACAATAAAAAACTAACTTCCTTGCTAATGCATGTCAATTATTAGCAGATCAGAGCTAATAATTACATCACAACTGAAGACAGAGTTGTGAGAAGGTGTTATATTAAAATTGATCCATGCTTTCATTGGCAGCAACGTCCCCCAGCTCTGTCTAAATCAACAAGGCATGTTGGGAAAAAAGTAGGTGTCTGGAGCATGCAACATTCCGATCATTTTGTGCAGTTCCACTAAAATAGAGCCGAGCGTCCCTGTTCCAAAGATATTAAGTGTGATTACGATAATAGAGGACTGCTGATGAAACAATAAACACATAAATAGAAGCCGGTCACCTTTGCAGTCTCTCTTAAGACTAACTAGTTGGAGAAGATTAGGCTCGGAGTTGGATGAGGAGGATAGAGCAAAACCAATCTCCCTTTGTGCAGTCGCACTGAAATGTAGAGACGTTGCCCATGTGACATTTTAGTACAACTGCACAAAACACTCTTAAGAAAAAAGTGATTTGTGTAGTTCACCAAAAGGTCGCAATAGCAACGAGGTGAAATGGATAGCCCTGTTTGCAAAAAAGTGGTAGAAAGGAAACAATTACTGGCCAATAACAGTTGATGACACATGCGACGACAAAAAAGAAGCATATTCCTTGCCCTAAGGGAAGATAACAACACGGTTGTGTTTGTCTAAAACGGTGTGAGGACGAGAATGCAATATGGAAAGTACGCTGGACGAGCTACGTTTTGGGCAAAGAACTATGGAAGATCCACATGCAGCGACGTGGGAAGACGGGCAGTGGAGCAAGGCCGGAGGGGATACCTGGAGGTCGTCGCGATGTAACTAGGTGAGCGGCGGCAGGCGGAATCTGCGAGCAGATGGCGTAGGTCCTACCGCGCCGGAGCTTGGTCAAAGAGAACGGCGTGTACCGCAGATCGGGACATGCTGCCTCGGCGCTGTCGAACGGAGAAACGATGCACTTCCTCCCTTTCCCCCGGCGAACGGGATGCGGCCGGATCAGTGACCAACGGTGAGAGAGAGAGAGGCCACTGCACTCCCTTTCCCCCGGCGGACGGGATGCGGCCGGATCAGTGACCAACGGTGAGAGAGAGAGAGAGAGAGAGGCCACCGCAGCCTTGTGTGAGATACTCTGAAGAGCGAAAAACCAGGCACGCAAGGCTCCATTGTATATAGTGAGCGGACTACCTTTTTCTCCATAAAAATCGTTTTATATTCTGTGTACGTGCCATTGAGCGCTATAACTTTATTTAAAAATAATGTGGCAACGCGTCAAGTCGAACTTTGTTTCGTGCAGGCGTGGTACACGACCTCCCTAGGTAAACAACCGCTACAGGCATTCAAATTAGCACGTGGGCTGCCATTTCGTAAAGAAATGAGCTCCACCGTGTACCCGCGCGGGTGTGGCTAGGCACGAAGCGTGAATACATGCACGGTGCACCTATTCTCTTCTTGTATGCGTACACCACCTACGTGGGGTTGTGTGAGAGAGATACAAACCTAGAGAGATATAGTGTGTGGGTTCTTGAGAGTTTTTGGGGGGGGGCAATCAAAAAATGTAACATATGCAATGTGTGTGAAATAGAGTCCTGGATATAACATATATATAGAGGGGGCGATCCACGAGAAGAGAGTGGAGGTATCAGTGGCTTGAGGTGTCCATAGAATCGAAAAGAGGGATGATGTGTGTGTGTGTGTGCGCGCGCGATCGATAAAGAGTGCCATCGAATTTGTGTGTGCCCACGTCAAAGATATAGAGTGGCTGGCCTACTGGAACGTGAGAGGGGACATGTGCAGTTTGTCTCTGTGGCATAGATACCTACCTGCAACGCTCGACTATCGGTGTGTGGTGGGGGAAGATGGAGGCCCAATTAACTATAGAGGTACAATGGCTGGTATATGTGTGGAGGAGGAGAGAGGCCTACCTCATGTATTAAGGAGATCGATCCACCTCATGTATTAAGGGAGATCGATCGGCATCCATGCATATGTGTAGGAGAGGAATAAGGTTGGGAGAGAGACAGAGTTAGAGTGTTGGAGGGGGTGGTAGTGGAGTTGCTTCTAACAAATGGTGGGATAGGCTTGCTAGACAAACGGAGGGCACGCCCGCAATATCAATAAGAGAGGAGATGGCTGCTTGTTGTCTGCGCACGTGCGTGTGAGAGACGGGGCAGGAGGCATGCACGAATGATGAGGGGGGACGATGTGGCTGTGGTAAGCAGACATAACTACATAGGAAGATCAATCGCCCTTTCTTAGAGAAAGGAGAGACATAACTTGTGATGTACGTCAATCGATGGGGGGGGTACTTAAAGTCGATCCAGGTATATGTTGGGAGATCGATCGGTATACATGCATGTGTGTGTTAGAAGCAAACGAGGCATGATGAGAAGGATAGAGATAGAGGGATGCATGTAGGAGGTGGTACGAGAGGCATACTATATCTAGCGGGGAGGAGTGTGCGAGTACGAGAACGATGAAAAGAGTGGTGGGAGTGAGGCATGGACGGTGACAAGAGAAGAGGGGAAGCTTGTGTTTGTGCTAGGCACACCTAGCTAGAGAGGCATATCGATCGATGTGTGCCGTAAAGAAGGAGCTGGGGGGCTTACACACACCATGGGTGAACGACCTAAAGTGAAAAGACGAATTTGCGCGATGGAGCTAGAGAATGCTGAGGGAGGGTGAGAGGGATGCGGGCGTGTGCATGCACAAGAGAAAGTTAGCGCTAGCTACAAAGATAAGAGGGTTGTGTGGGTGTAAAAGACGAATAGAGATCATATATACTTCATTATAAAAAGCGAATTCGGATATTTGAAGAATTTATCATAGTGTTTTAAACCGACGCATGTGTGAATATATATAACGGTGATACACATGGTGTGTTTATGAACATGTTATACTACATTTAATATATTTTGTCTTCACTCTTATAAAAAACGGAGTTGTTGATGATGGTGTGCCTGCCATCCTGCATTATAGACTGTCCGATTTATATCTGGCGGATAGCAAGGAAACTATGATGGTTGAAGTTGGCAATAATCATGATTGTAGATTCTTATTGAAATAGAGAAATGAATTCAAATTTAGTTCGAATTGCAGCGGTAGTATAGCCATTTGGAATGCACTAAAATGTTGGTATGAGTAGGTTACATGCATTATACAGCAAGCAAAAAATTAATCGGACATAACATGGATTCATACTCCCTCCTTCCATCTATATAGGGCGTAATGAGATTTTTAAGACCGCCTTTGACTATTGACAAGATTAAGAGTACATGACATGCACAATGTGAAAATTATATCATTGAAAGAACCTTTCAGAGACGAAGTTAATGGTGTGCTTTGTGTAAGTTGCATGTCATATATCATTGCTCTAATATTTGGTCAAAGTTAGCATCGAAAAACGCATTAGGCCCTATATAGATGGAAGGAGGGAGTAGCTTTGAGTAGCATTTGTATAGTAAAACGGGGCAAGACTCTCTCTTTGTGTGGTGTGAATAGATTTATTTTTTTGTTTTCTTTTTGGTTGAGGGAAGTGCGAATTGATTTGGTACGTACAAGTACAATATTACTACACGTTAGGCTTGTCCCTAAAATTCAACCCGCGTCTTGTTATATCCCGAAAATTCAGATATCGTGCTCCCAAAACTGGCGCCTTCACAACCCGCCCCTTGCTATCCCGAAATTACAACGCGTGCGAAAACTTCCTCCAGCTGCCAAATCCCGACATGCGAAATCCCCCTTCTAACCCTGAGCCGAAAGGGCCGGTAGTTCAAATTGGTGAGGGGTACTTTTGTAACACACCCTACATTTTGGACAAGCGCGTCCCTAAGTCATGCTTCACCCCCTCCCATCGCCCCCTTTTCTCCATTTGAAATCCCAGGCCGCCATAACCTCTCCGCTCCAGCCGCGAAACCCCACCCTCCTCTGTCCGCCACGTCACCGCTGCCTAGCCGGAGCCTCTTCCCTGACGACGTCGTCCACCACAACAGATCGACATCCCTCGTCCACCTTCCTGGATGAGGATCTGTCATCCATCTCGCCGTCCCGCCAGTTCAGCCGCCCCGTCCTCCACCTCCAAGGAGCTTCTCCGACGATCGCCTCGTCTATCGCGGCTGCTCCATCCCCACAACGCCGCCTTAACCTGCTCCATCGGAACTGCAGCATCCTCACCGACTCCTCGGACGAAGCCGAGGCCTAGTCGGCGCCACCAAGGAGGTTGTACACTCATCGCATCGCACCTTCTCCTTAACTCAACCTCCCGGTGCCGATAGTGCTCCATCCCGCACCCCCATGGAGCGGCTACCTTGAAGCCGGTGCCGCGGGCGACATCTCCATGGCGGCTCTCCCCCAGTGCGAGGCACCTTCGGCGGTGGCGTCCATACCAGCCAGATCTGCTGCTGCTGCTCTGGCTCTCGCTCGCTCGCTCGCGCTGCTACTGCTGCTCCGGCTCTCGCTCGCTCGCTCGTGTTGTTGCTACTGCTCCGGCTCTCGCTCGATCGCTTGTTTGCCCAGCTGCTACTGCTGCTCTCCCTCTCGCTCGTCCTGCTGCTCTGCTCCTATTAAGCCACACTTCAGTCGACTGAATCGACTTTGGGTCAGTCGATTTTCAGGGGTTGGGGGGGGCTCGCCGGAGTTAAGGAAGAACCACCCGCAGCGGGGACAGGGTCTCGCCGGAGAGGTACCCCACTATCTATCTTAGGGTTCAGGGTGGGGGCGGGGAGCCTAGAGGGCTGGCCGGGGCGGTAGTGGCGAGTTGTTTCGGGGCGGCGAGGCGGCCCTGGGGACGATGGTGGCTGGCGGCTCAGGAGGGTGCAGGTTGAAGATGAACTGCAGGCCCTCCCTAAACTACATGTCAAGTGCCTCTCTGCTACCATTGCGTTTAGTTTCGACAGTAGCATTCAGATTCCACAGTTAATTTCAGTTTCGACAGTTAAGTTCAGAGTCAATAGTTTTTACCTCATCTGTTGTAGTCAGGTGGTTTTTGGTGATTTTAATTTTACATCCATTTTACGTCATCTATTGGAGATGCTATTAGAATCCCACTTGATATTGACGATGTCTGTCTTGTGCTGCTTCAGCCTTGACGTCTTACGGCTCACCGAAGCTGCTCGAATGACAGAATCATCCATCACAATAGAGTAGTGCCCTGGATGCCGTCTATAGATTCCTCAGATCTTCCTCCACACCTCCGACAGACACCTCTGCCTCAACTGCTTTAGCGACCAACCCAATGATGCTGAGGTCGACACGGCTATGGCAAAGAGGTTGTACACTTGTTGCATCACTTATTACTATACATTCACGTCGATCCATTAGGGCTATTTTGGTTCAACGGAAAAACGTCGATCCACTGGTTGTTACCATCACTCTAGATTTCTGCATGCTCTCCTTACATAATCTCACCATATTTTTTTGTATGCATGTCACATATTGTACACAGTCATGATGAACATGTAGAGAAAAAGAGAAGAGTTTTGCGTGGCAATACAATGTCATGCAGACATCGCTCCATGGTGGGTTCAATGGCAAACCCTCCCCACCCCTCTCCAGATTGTAATCCAGAGGAAGATATCTGTTCTGAGGTATATTCAGACGCCACTGACCACTCCTATTTACCCCCCAAGGTGTTTTCTCTACCTTGGTATGATGATGTTAGTCATATCATGCATATGTTGCCTTGTAGTGCCTACTTTTGACATCATATATGTCATCTGCTTAGTTTAGACATGTTCTGTAATGCCGCCTGTTTAGTTTCTATATCATATATGGGAATTATGCAGTCTCATGTATTTTAGCCAGCCATAATATATGTGAAATGTGCAATGCCATCCTGTTTAACCAGACATCATATATTTGAATGATATCTTGCCCATCCTTTTCTTCATTACATTTACATTTGTCGACAATGTTTGTATATTAAACTACTCTTCCTGTGAATCAGCCATTTCGGTGGGAGATGGAAAAATCTGGAGTGAAAACAAGGCCTTTAGAGTAGACAATGCTACCCGTCGAAGCAGATCTCTTGTTGGGTCCCGATAGCTCCTCAGAGATGGAGTCAGAGACAGATGACCTGTCCTATTCCCCCACTGAGGTGTATGCTCTAACTTGGCACGGTTATACTGCTCATATCATGCATACGGTGTCTTGCATTGCATAGTTTAGACATCATATACACAATATTCAACACCATGTTCTTAGTTCAGACATCATATCGAATGCCCTCTATTTAGCATATAAATCACATATGTGAATTAAATGATGCGATCCTGATTACTTAGATAACATGTAGGTGAATTATGTCATGCAATCTTGTTTAGTTATTCATCATATCTTTGAATTATGTTATGCTATGCTATCCAGTTTAGATAGACATCGTATATGTGAAATTATGTCATGCTATTCGTTTTAGTTCAACAATATAGATGCCAACTATTTCATGCCCTCTTTTTCCACACTATCTATTGCATCTGTCTCTCATACAATGTCTGTACATTCAACTATGTTTGCTATTTATCAGCCATTTGAATTGGAGCAGGTGATGCCAGTATCTAGCGGAATAAAAACACGGTCTTCAAATAAAACAGTGCTACCTCTTAGTGGAGATAGCACCCCGGTTGTACATGCACAAGAACCAGCCCTACCACACATAACCCAAACTCTCGCAGATTGTACCCCTACTACGATGGACAGAGAACCAGCTTCACCCAATCTAACCCCAACCCCAGCCGATAGTAACCCAGTTCCTGTTGACACAACACCATCTCCATCACAGAGCTCCCAAACAACAACAGTTAGTAAGGCAGCTCCAGTGCCCAAAGGGCCAGTACTATCATGGCGAACCCCAACTCCACCAGTTAGTACGCCTATTCCTGTGGAGGAAGCACAACCAGCCAGTCGTAGTTTAGCATCTATCACATTTGATGTTGTTAAATCGTATGTGCGTATCTTCCCATCTTGGAAATATTATAATGAAGATGAAGGAAAATGCCAGTTGCAGGTGTTTGTCCAGGAGTTATGTGTAAGTAATGTTATTCATGGCAATTACTTTGCTTCGTCCCATACATCCTACCTCCATGATGGTTATAATAAAGCAAATTTTCCCATTTTTCTCTATAGAGAAGGACCGATTTGGAAACTCAGGATGAGGTAACCTGTGCTAATACCTCTGCTATCTTCAAGAATGCTTGGTGGCAGTATCGGAATTACCTGAAGAAAACGCACTTCACCGGCAAAGAAACTCATCAAATTCCCTTACGTTCTCCTGAGACACATTTACTGGACGATGACTGGGAACGCCTTCTTATGTACTGGTCCCGAACCAAGAATGTGGTAAGGTCTATGAGCTCATTTTCTATTTTTAAGTATTTTATTCTTACGTCTTACCGTACTCTGTTCATGTAGAACAAGTGCCTAAACCTGAAGAACAACTGTTCTAATTTAAGATTCCATTGCTATCATAGTTCAAAAAAGCGCTAGGCGTTAATTGTGCGTTTTGCCACCGCCTTGCGCTTTACTGACCAAAGCGCATGCTTATGCGCAGTTATACACAGATTATGTGTAGTTATGTGCAATGCGTTTTGCCAACGCCTAGAGCCTAGGCCCGCTTAAGCGCTCGCTTATGCGCGCCTTTTTTTAACTATGATTGCTTTGCTCTTGTATCATTGTATTTACTCATACAAACTTATTTTTAAATTGAAGGATCCAATCGAAACTCCAATGGCACAGCAGGTATGTTCACGCATGTTTCTTTAACATGTTTGCTCTTATCAATAGCTCTGTTGATTTCAATTTCAATTGTGTATACAGTTGACTTTCATATCATGCGCATTACTAGCATCACAACAGAGCCAATAGTGTTGTTGTACATGTAGACCTATGGTACCCATCTGAAATCTTGTTGTGCCGTGTAGTTTCCCACGCTTTGTATTCTTTCACTGCTGCTTTGTCTTGAACTGATATGATTTGAACCGTGTCTCTATTTTGATTTGGCAAGACAATGCAGTGACCATAGGACATAGATATATGTTTGTTTGATGCTTTTATTATGTACTAGTACTTGGCAATAGAAGACTTGGTAGTTTAATCATATCCACCTTACTAATGAACTGGTTCACCGAAATGAGTTTCATATACTAGTACATGCTAAACTTGTTACGTGTCTGCTTGTTTCTTCTTTTAGAATGCTGACAGAATATTGGGGAAGAGTGCCTTATTAAGCAATGGTAAAGGAAGTAATGCAAATAAGGTTCAGGATAGTGATACATCCTTGTTGGTCTACAACAAAGCTGATAAAACAGCTAAGGAAGACTATCTTGAAGACAGCGAGACAACCCCAAAGTCCTGTCTTGGTTTAGTGTTCGAGTTACTGGCCACTACCGCATGCACAAGCTATTCAAACTCACTGTATGAATCAGTTCGGTTTCTTGAGTCTCAACTACAAGTTGAAAGACATCGATCAGCTGTGCTGCGACAAGAAGCGGAAGGACTGCGGATGTCCCTGGAGCATTCAGATGCATACTTTTTGGTGCAACAGCAAGCGTTGGAGGATTTTAGCACCAAACAGGACAAAGCTAATCATCTTGCTAAGCTTATTGCCAGCATGGTGGATACCCAGGATAACGTTTCTTGAGCTCTTCTGAAGTTGTTTCAGTTATGCTCTTGTTTTGCTGCCGCGTTTATTTGCACTGGTGGCCAATTTTGACGGCCAAGTGTATGTAATATGCTGCTTTGTTCCCTATATTTGCACTGGTGGCAAACTTTGATGCCCAGTGGATGTAATATGTGTAATAGCGGTAATAGGCTAGCCTGAATTGCTTGCTTATTTATTTCCTTATTGTCTTGTTTAGTTGTTTGCTTGTAGTCACTGCAGTTCTTTTTCTGTGTTTTTCTAGTGGCCACAATAGCCTATTTTTGGTAACCAGGCCAAAATAATCATGGCAACACACGGACTGTTGTAACCATGGGCCTCCTGCAGGCCGTATGATCCATGGGCCTTCGTAGACCATTGGCCTTCTATACGGGCCGTAGGATCCATCGGCCTTCTATACGGGCCTTAGGGATCAATGGGCCTTCTACGGGACGTAGGGTCCATGGGCCTTCTACGGGCCGTACTATCCATGGGCCTCATACGGGCCGTAGGATCCATGGGCCTTCTACGGGGCGTATCATCATTTCACCAATCATGGGCCGTACTATTCGTGGACCATAACGGGCCGTTAATATGCCGTATTTGATAACTCTATGAAAACAGCCCAATGGGTTTTTTTGACATGAAAACGGCCCAACGTATTAACGGTCCGCAAACGGGCCGACTGTAACGACGGGCTAAATTTGGCCCACAAGCAGAAAAAAAATGACAGTAACGGGCCGTATGTAACCGAATGCTGCAGATGAGCCCAAGAATCAATGGGCCCTGAGAAGGCCGAAAGATAACTTGGGCCGGAAACGACCCAATGGAATAACGGGCCGTTAATGGGTATAAAGTGATACACTGTTCATTACGGGCCAGTTTCACCATGGGCCGTTAATGGGCCAAGAGTTACAAAGGTCCTCATATGGGCCGAAAGAAGTCATGGGCCACACATGGGCCGGAAGTTAAAATGGGCCGAATCATATTGGACGGCCCAGATGACGCTACTGGGCCTAATTCGGATAGGCCGTAACGGACCCTGGGTTAGCGGGCTGTAAATGGGCTATATGCGAACAGGCCGTTAACAGGCTTTCCTTGGGCCGGCCCGCCACCTTTTGACCAAGTCAAACGGGCCGGCCTTTTCATAGGAATGGGCCTCTGTTGGGCCGTGCCACGTGTCGCCGTATCATAGGCGCCTTCGGTCCAATGAGCGGATGGCATCTGTCCCAAAGGTGAGCTGACACGTGTTTCCTCCAGCCAATGATGATTTTACACGTGGAAAATCCCCATTGGTCGGGGCTGTTAACGGGTTATCGGATCCAAAACCCAACCCGATAGCTTAACGGCGTTCCGTTATGGTGGATGCCACGTGTCATTCACCCTTGACAAAAGTAGTTCTATGACACGCGATTTATCGTCATGGAAGTGGACACTTCCGTGATGATAATTTTGGTAATTTCATTGAACACTTCTACGAAAGCACAGGTATGAGTATCTTGATTCTGTCATAAATTTGTCATCGATGTACATGCATGACAAAAAACGCGACCTACTGTGACAAACACGTATCATCACGGAACTGTATTTTTTTGTAGTGACACCGACATGAATGGGGCCTCAGTCTAGAATGCGCGTACCGTGGGAGAAGCTGACCGCCGTGCATCTCCACACGAACGTCGCCAGCGGTGGCGGCGGTGACCGCCGTGCGCCTCCACGAGAATGTAGCTAGCGGTGGCGGCGCGGTTAGAGGACAGCAGTCTACGAGAGCGTACTATGGGAGCGAGAGGATCGCCGTGCGTCCCCTCGACGAACCGCGGCGCCGACGTATCGGCGCGGCGAGGAAGGTGGCTTTGGCGGAGCGAATGGAGTGGAGGGGGACGGGGGGCAGGGGAGGTGGTTTTGGGGAATATTATTGGCTAGTTGGCCGAAGGGCGGTTGAATCGGATTTGGGGGGAATCTTTGGGTGGGTGGGAGGGGGGGAGGATTTTTGCGCGGTGGGCGGGGAGAGTTTGGTGCATGGTCAGTTTATCCAAGTGCAGTCCCACGTGTCAGTGAAGAGGCAAGCCGAAGCGCGTTCCATTTGCGTGAGCCATGTGCATGACTGAACGTGTGTGGGGTGCAATGCGTCCGCGACGGGAGTGCTGTGAGTGTACCGCCTTTTTTCCTTTTAAACTAGGTGCTTCGCCCCCTTAAAAAAATTTGTTGCTTCGCGCGATCCATCGATACTACTACTAGTAATCCGGTAATCCCGACTAAAATGGCGTGGCCGGGTCTTTTCCCGCGCGATATGCTGGGAGGTTGGCTTAGTTGGGCTTTTTAGAACGAGTAATGCTACACCTACGTAATCCCATTTACGTAATTAACGTAATGTGAAATGTGTGAGCTGTTGATTGTAGATTGGGGGGAGGGAGGGGCCCACCACCATGAAAATCAGGGGAGGAGAGAGAGAGGCAATTTACGTTAACCCTTTCGTAGGTTCCCATAGATGTAGAAAGATGTGGAATGCGTGAATGTGTAGTGGACGTACTATTGGAGTGCCTAAGATAAATTGTGTATGTATAGACCCTATGTGTTTATTTTACTTCGCATGTTAGATTTGTCTCGGTTCAATAAAAAGCAGAGTTGGTGATGCTGGTGTGCCTGTCATCCTGCAATATAGGCTGTCCGATCTATATCTAACGGATAGGAAGGAAACTATGACAACTTACCCGCACTCCTCTCCACATTTGACGATAAGACTTTCCCTCGTTCATCCTTTTGTCCCACAAGATCTTGATCTTCCGTGCAACGTATGGGTGATACGTCTCCAACGTAACTATAATTTTTTATTGCTCCATGCTACTTTATCTACTATTTTAGGCAATATTGGGCTTTATTATCCACTTTTATATTATTTTTGGGACTAACCTATTAACCAGAGGCCCAGCCCAGATTTGCTGTTTTATGCCTATTTCAGTGTTTCGAGGAAAAGGAATATCAGACAGAATCAAAACAGAACGAAATCAACTCGAGAAGTTATTTTTGGAAGGAAAGCAACCCAGGGAACTTGGAGTGCACGTCAGGGGAGATACGGGCTGCCCACGAGGGTGCCCCCCCCCCCCGGGCGCGCCCCCCTACCTCGTGGGGCCCCCGTAGCTCCACCGACGTACCCCCTGCACCCATATATACCCACGTATCCTAAAACTACCAGAACAGAAGATAGATCGGGAGTTCCGCCGCCGCAAGCCTCCGTAGCCACCAAAAACCTCTCGGGAGCCCGTTCCGGCACCCTGCCGGAAGGGGATCCCATCACCGATGGCCATCTTTTTCATCCCGGCGCTATCCATGACGAGGAGGGAGTAGTTCACCCTCGGGGCCGAGGGTATGTACCAGTAGCTATGTGTTTGATCTCTCTCTCTCTCGTGTTCTCTCTCGTCTTCCCTCGATGACACGATATTGATGTATCCGGAGCTTTGCTATTGTAGTTGGATCTTATGATGTTTCGCCCCCTCTACTCTCTTGTGATGAATTGAGTTTCCCCTTTTGAAGTTATCTTATCGAATTGAGTCTTTTATGAGAACACTTGATGTATGTCTTGCCGTGATTATCTGTGATGACAATGGGATATCATGTGCCACTTGATGTATGTTTTGGTGATCAACTTGCGGGTTTCGTGACATTGGGAACCTATGCATAGGGGTTGGCACACGTTCTTGACTCTCCGGTAGAAACTTTGGGGCACTCTTTGAAGTACTTTTATGTTGGTTGGATGAATCTGAGATTGTGTGATGCATATCGTATAATCATGCCCACGGATACTTGAGGTGACAATGGAGTATCTAGGTGACATTAGGGTTTTGGTTGATTTGTATCTTAAGGTGTTATTCTAGTACGAACTCTTTTATAGATTGACCCGAAAGAATAACTTTGAGGTGGTTTCGTACCCTACCATAATCTCTACGTTTGTTCTCCGCTATTAGTGGCTTCGGAGTGACTCTTTGTTACATGTTGAGGGCTTGTCATATTATCTATCTATGTTATTATTGTGGAGAGAGCTTGCACTAGTGAAAGTATGAACCCTAGGCCTTGTTTCTATCATTGCAATACCGTTTACGCTCACTTTTACCACCTGTTACCTTGCTGTTTTTATTATTTCAGATTAAAAAAACCTTTATCTACCATCTATTTTGCACTTGTATCACCATCTCTTCGCCGAACTAGTGCACCTATACAATTTACCATTGTATTGGGTGTGTTGGGGACACAAGAGACTCTTTGTTATTTGGTTGCAGGGTTGTTTGAGAGAGACCATCTTCATCCTACGCCTCCTACGGATTGATAAACCTTAGGTCATCCACTTGAGGGAAATTTGCTACTGTCCTACAAACATGTGCACTTGCAGGCCCAACAACGTCTACAAGAAGAAGGTTGTGTAGTAGACATCAAGCTCTTTTCTGGCGCCGTTACCGAGGAGGCTAGGTAAGTGAAGGTATATCTTTAGATCTTGCAATCAAATCTTTTTGTTTCTTGTTTTAGCACTAGTTAGTTTATAAAAGAAAATTACAAAAAAATGGAGTTAAGTTTGTCTCATACGCTTCACCTTTTTAATATCTTTCGTGAGAATGATGGAAAGGATAATTGTGCTCAAGTGCTAGAAGAAGAAATCTCTAAATTTTTTGGCACTAAATATTTGAATGATGAGCATAATTGCAATGTTGTTAGTACGAATTCCTTGAATATCCATGGTGCTAATGATATGCAAAGCCACAAGCTTGGGGAAGCTATGTTTGATGAAGATGATATTTTTTGTCCCCCAAGCTTTGATGAGCAAATTTACTATGATGAAAGCATGCCTCCTATCTATGATGATTATTGTGATGACACGTCTGCATTAAAAAATAATGATAACCATGAAAATTGTCATCTTGATCTTAATTTTCAATCATATGATAGTTATTTTGTTGAGTTTGCTCCCACTACTATTCATGAGAAGAATTTTGCTTATGTGGAGAGTAGTGAATTTTCTATGCTTGTAGATCATGAAAAGAATGCTTTAGGTGCTGGTTATATTGTTGAATTCATTCATGATGCTACTGAAAATTATTATGAGGGAGGAACATATGCTTGTAGGAATTGCAATAATATCAAGTTTCCTCTCTATGTGCTTAAAGTTTTGAAGTTATGCTTGTTTTACCTTCCTATGCAAGTTTATTATTGTTCCCATAAGTTGTTTGCTCACAAAATCCCTATGCATAGGAAGTGGGTTAGACTTAAATGTGCTAGTCATATGCTTCATGATGCTCCCGTTATGTTTCAATTCTTATCTTTTATGTGAGCATCATTGTCATCATCATGCCTAGCTAGAAAGGCATTAAAGAAAAGCGCTTGTTGGGAGACAACCCAATATTTATCCTTACTGTTTTTGTGTGTCCACATGATTATGCTACTGTAGTAATCATGTTTTATAGGTTTTGTTTCAATAAAGTGCCAAGTAAGACCTTTAGGATAGCTTACGGTGATAGTTCAGTTGATCCTGCTGAGAATCAGAAACTTTTGCACCCAGTAAATTAGTTTTGTTAATTCACAGAAATGAGCTTCTGATCTGATTCTTTTTTCTATGGATTTGTACATGAATTTCTTAGGACTTCATAATTTGGTATGATTTTTGGAGTTCCATAAGTATACGTTTGATACAGATCACTACAGACTGTTCTATTTTTGACAGATTCTGTTTTCTATGTGTTGTTTGCTTATTTTGATGAATCTATGAGTAGTATCGGAGTGTATGAACCAGAGATAAGTTGAAGTACAGTAGATATTACACTAATATGAATTTAGAATGAGTTCATTACAGTACCTTGAAGTGGTGTTTTGTTTTCTTTCACTAACGGAGCTTACCAGTTTTCTGTTGAGTTTGTGTTGTGGAGTTTTCAAGTTTTGGGTAAGGATTCAATGGACTATGGAATAAGGAGTGGCAAGAGCCTAAGATTGGGGATGCCCAAGGCTCCCCAAGATAATATTCAAGAATAGCCAAAAGCCTAAGCTTGGGGATGCCCCGGAAGGCATCCCCTCTTTCGTCTTCGTCTATCGGTAACTTTACTTGGAGCTATATTTTTATTCACCACATGATATGTGTTTTGCTTGGAGCGTCATTTTCTTTTGTTAATTTTTGCTTTCTGTTAGTTAGAGTAATGTTTTGCTTCTTTAGTTTCAATAAAAAAGTCAAGGATAGCCTTTGCCATGCCTATTTTGCTAGTTTGCATGTTGCTGTTTGAAAACAGAAAGTTTACCGTTGTTGCAAAAATTCCCTAGAAAAGTAAGAGCCTGGTCTAACATTGAATCTTTTTGCATATTGAGCTATGATAAATTTATTACAGTGGGAATTTTAGTTCATAATTTTTGGAGTCAGGGAAGTATTGATACTCTTGCATTCTTTACAGACTATACTGTTTTGGCAGATTGCTGCTATGGTTGCATTGTTTGCATATGTTTGCTTGTTTAATGATTCTATTTGAGGATAGGAGTATTAAATATACAGAGGCATTTAGTATTCAATGTTGAATAATAATTTTAGTGATTTGTTACAGTAGAAAATGACAAGGTTTTGCATGGGTTTATACTAACCTATCTCATGAGTTCTTGTTGAGTTTGTTGTGAATGAAGCTTTTGATAAAAAGAGAAACCATGATATGAGATGAATTAAGGAGACACAAAAGTTCATGCTTGGGGATGCACAAGGCACCCCAAGATAATATTTCAAGAAGTCTCAAGCATCTAAGCTTGGGGATGCCCCGGTAGGCATCCCACCTTTCTTCTTCAACAACTATCGGTTAGTATAGGTTAAGCCTAAGTTTTTGCTTCTTCACATGAGTTGTGCTATCCGTGCATTGTAGTTTTCTTTAGCTTTACTTGTTGTTTGAATAGAGTATCAAGATCTGAAATTATTAAATGGGAGAGTCTTCACATAGTTGCATAATTATCCGACTACTCATTGATCTTCACTTATATTTTTCGTAGTAGTTTGTTGTTTGCTCTAGTTCTTCACTTATATCTTTTAGAGCATGGTGGTAGTTTTATTTTTAAGAAATAGATGAACTCTCATGCTTCACTTAGATTAATTTGAGAGTCATTAATAGCATGGTAATTTGCTTAATATTAATACTTGGTATTCAAGATATGTGAAACTTTCTTTTGAGTGAATTGAATACTAAGATAAGTTTGATGCTTGATAATTGTTTTGCGATATGGAGGTGATAATATCAAAGTCATGCTAGTTGGGTGATTATGAATTCAAAGAATGCTTGTGTTGAAGTTTGCAAGTCCCGAAGCATGCACATATGGTTAAAGTTGTGTAACAAATTTGAAACATGAAGTGTACCTGGCTTGTGCATCCTTATGAGTGGCGGTCGGGGACAAGCGATGGTCTTTTCCTACCAATCTATCCCCCTAGGAGCATGCACGTAGTACTTGATTTTTGATGACTTCTAAATTTTTGCAATAAGTATATGAGTTCTTTTGACTAATGTTGAG
Organism: Triticum aestivum; assembly: GCF_018294505.1. NCBI lineage: Eukaryota > Viridiplantae > Streptophyta > Magnoliopsida > Poales > Poaceae > Triticum > Triticum aestivum. The sequence continues at coordinate 418,215,086 of NC_057807.1, forward strand.
TCCATGGATTATACGCACTCTCACCTTTCCGCCTTTGCTAGCCTCTTCGGTACCGTGCATTGCCCTTTCTCACCTTGAGAGTTGGTGCGAACTTCGCCGGTGCATCCAAACCCCGTGATACGATACGCTCTATCACACATAAACCTCCTTATATCTTCCTCAAAACAGCCACCATACCTACCTATCATGGCATTTCCATAGCCATTCCGAGATATATTTCCATGCAACTTCCATCATCATCATCATCATGACATACATTACTTTGTCATATTGCCATTGCATGATCATGTAGTTGACATCGTATTTGTGGCAAAGCCACCATGCATTATTTTTCATACATGTCACTCTTGATTCATTGCACCATCCCGGTACACCACCAGAGGGATTCATATAGAGTCGTATCTTGTTCTAGTTTCGAGTTGTAATCCTTATGGTTGTAATCAATAGAAGTGTGATGATCATCATTATTAGAGCATTGCCCAATCAAAAAAGAAAAAGAAAAGAGAAATGCCAAAAAAAGGCCCCAATTTTTTTAAAAGGTCAATGCTACTATCTCTTTTTCCACACTTGTGCTTCAAAGTAGCACCTTGTTCTTCATATAGTGAGTCTCATATATTGTGCTTCAAAGTAGCACCTTGTTCTTCATGTAGTGAGTCTCATAAGTTGTCTTTTTATACTAGTGGGAATTTTTCATTATAGAACTTGGCTTGTATATTCCTATGATGGGATTCCTCAAATGCCCTAGGTCTTCATGAGCAAGCGAGTTGGATGCACACCCACTAGTTTTCTTTTGTTGAGCATTCATAGCTCTAGTGCATCTGTTGCATGGCAATCCCTACTCCTCATGTTGACATCAATAGATGGGCATCTCCATAGCCCGTTGATTAGCCTCATCAACGTGAGACTTTCTCCTTTTTTGTCTTCTCCACATAATCCCCATCATCATATTCTATTCCACCCATAGTGCTATATCCATGGCTCACGCTCATGTATTGCGTGAGAGTTGAAAAAGGCTGAAGCGCGTTAAAAAGTATGAACCAATTGCTTGGCTGAAATCGGGGTTGTTCTTGATGGGAGTATTTTGTGTGATGAAAATGAAACATAGCCTAACTATATGATTTTGTAGGGATGAACTTTCTTTTGCCATGATATTTTGAGAAGACATGATTGCTTTGATTAGTATGCTTGAAGTATTATTATTTTTATGTCAATATGAACTTTTGTCTTGAATCTTTCGGATCTGAACATTCATATCACAAGTAAGAAGAATTACATTGAAATTATGCCAAAGTATCACTCCGCATCAAAAATTCTTTTTTATCATTTACCTACTCGAGGACGAGCAGGAATTAAGCTTGGGGATGCTTGATACGTCTCCAACGTATCTACAATTTTTTATTGCTCCATGCTACTTTATCTACTGTTTTAGGCAATATTGGGCTTTATTATCCACTTTTATATTATTTTTGGGACTAACCTATTAACCGGAGGCCCAGCCCAGAATTGTTGTTTTATGCCTATTTCAGTGTTTCGAGGAAAAGGAATATTAGACGGAGTCAAAATGGAACAAAATCAACTGGAGAAGTTATTTTTGGAAGGAAAGCAACCCAGGGAACTTGGAGTGCACGTCAGGGGAGATACGGGCTGCCCACGAGTGTGGGGCGCCCCCCCCCCCGGGCGCGCCCCCTACCTCGTGGGGCCCCCGTACCTCCACCGACGTACCCCCTGCACCCATATATACCCATGTATCCTAAAACTTCCAGAACAGAATATAGATCGGGAGTTCCGCCGCCGCAAGCCTCTGTAGCCACCAAAAACCTCTCGGGAGCCCATTCCGGCACCCTGCCAGAGGGGGATCCCATCACCGGTGGCCATCTTCATCATCCCAGCGCTATCCATGACGAGGAGGGAGTAGTTCACCCTCAGAGCTGAGGGTATGTACCAGTAGCTATGTGTTTGATCTCTCTCTCTCTCTCGTGTTCCCACGATGGCACGATCTTGATGTATCCCGAGCTTTGCTGTTGTAGTTGGATCTTATGATGTTTCTCCCCCTCTACTCTCTTGTGATGAATTGAGTTTCCCCTTTTGAAGTTATCTTATCGGATTGAGTCTTTTATGAGAACACTTGATGTATGTCTTACCGTGATTATCTATGCTGACAATGGGATATCATGTGCCACTTGATGTATGTTTTGGTGATCAACTTGCGGGTTTCTTGACATTGGGAACATATGCATAGGGGTTGGCACACGTTCTTGACTCTCCGGTAGAAACTTTGGGGCACTCTTTGAAGTACTTTTATGTTGGTTGGATGAATCTGAGATTGTGTGATGCATATCGTATAATCATGCCCACGGATACTTGAGGTGACAATGGAGTATCTAGGTGACATTAGGGTTTTGGTTGATTTGTATCTTAAGGTGTTATTCTAGTACGAACTCTTTTATAGATTGATCCGAAAGAATAACTTTGAGGTGGTTTCGTACCCTACCATAATCTCTACGTTTGTTCTCCGCTATTAGTGGCTTCGGAGTGACTCTTTGTTACATGTTGAGGGCTTGTCATATTATCTATCTATGTTATTATTGTGGAGAGAGCTTGCACTAGTGAAAGTATGAACCCTAGGCCTTGTTTCTATCATTGCAATACCGTTTACGCTCACTTTTACCACTTGTTACCTTGCTGTTTTTATTATTTCAGATTAAAAAAACCTTTATCTACCATCTATTTTGCACTTGTATCACCATCTCTTCGCCGAACTAGTGCACCTATACAATTTACCATTGTATTGGGTGTGTTGGGGACACAAGAGACTCTTTGTTATTTGGTTGCAGGGTTGTTTGAGAGAGACCATCTTCATCCTACGCCTCCTACGGATTGATAAACCTTAGGTCATCCACTTGAGGGAAATTTGCTACTGTCCTACAAACATGTGCACTTGCAGGCCCAACAACGTCTACAAGAAGAAGGTTGTGTAGTAGACATCAATGGGCATCTTGCTAGTACTCCTATAATATACTATATTATTGTGAAAGTTCATATACACCAGCCAAGATTAATGCAAACACGATAGATTTTCATTACATGTCGAACTTTTATAGGACAGAAAAATAAAAGAAACCCGACCCTAAACCTATTCTACGGCGGCGACCGACGTCCTCCATCTGCAATCTCTATGTGCGAGGGCGGGGTTCAAGACCCGTGAAGTGAAGGTGCGGTCTCCGGCGCGGAAGAGTAGAACACAAGATACGGACCGGCAAATTGGCACACCATCCCCTGCTTCCTCCCGTGCCCTACTCATCCTCGGAGGAGTCCCCGACCTCGGTGGTGCCGGACGTTGGACGGCGGCAAGTAGGATGCGTGGCGGACGGTGCTCCCGTCGTCGGCCGCTAGCGTGGCCACCATTTGTGTGGTTGCGTCCGCGTCCGGCTACGCCGCAATTGCGTCACGAGAGGCGACTTGAGCGAGGGCGGCGACCTCAAGCTTCATCCCCGAAGACAAGCTCTCCCGCAGAGCGTTCGCACTTGCGGTCATGGCGGATGTGGTGCCAGGTAGGAGGACGATGAGCTATGGTGTGGAGGTTAGCTGGGCGTTGACGCTTCAAGTAGTGCATTTCGGTGAGGCCAAGCGTCCGGGTGCGTCATTAAGTCGCGGAAGTTGGTTCCTCGGGCACTGAGCCTCTTAACAACGACATACAAATGGACGGCATGAATGCGGGTAGCTGGCACCGGCTGGGATCGCACCGCATGATGGCGCGAGGAACGAGGGTTTTGGTGTGCCAGGGTAGTCAGCTGCGGTCGTGGCAATGTTGGAGATGCCCTTTGCTCACATGCAATCCTTGCATGTCATTGAAAAAGCAAGACGACCCGGCATGGTCTCAGGTCCCGTGGATGCAGTTGGCCGCGGTACACCACTCCGCGGATGCGTCGCGGTGCCCCATGCATCCTCGATGAGCCGGGTGTTGGGGTGTGTTTGGATTGTGGCCAAAGTGCACCTTACCAAAATTTTGGTCATGACCCAAAGATTGGTCTTTGTTTGGATGGTTGCCATTTTTTGGCATGCCAATGAACTCTAGCCAACTCTTGTTCATTTTTATTGCCAACGTCGACGAAATCATGGGCAACCAATACCTCAACCAAAATTTTGGCTACCCAATGCTTTGATGGGGCAACCTTGGGCACAAACCAAACATACTGTTGGTTGTGCCACAACACTAACGCCACCCTCGGCACATTGAAACCGATCGTGTCTAGCAACGATATGAGCGTGTCGCTTACCGCGGTCGCCGTGTCCAGAGGCGGTGCTGGAGCTGCGCCATGTTGTTGGCCCCAACGACCCACATGAACGGTTGTTGGTGGCGAGGAGGTCCTGGGCCAGCTCCTCCATTGGACTAGTCTGCGCTACGTCGTCCCGATGGGTGTGCCCCACATGTTGGTTTCCCTGTTTTCCTGGCCATATTCGAGCGTCAGTGTTCCGCGATGCACATTAGGCCTTTCACTATGTAGGCCAAGAGAGACAACTTATTATTTATTTGAGCCGTTCAAGTATAATCATGTGGCGTTTGCTTATTTCTCATTCCTCTCCAACCCTCTTCTCCATCGATCATTTCGCCCTCCGGTCGAGTCCATCCTCCCGCATGCCTCATTTGAACATTCCGCTGAGTATCATTCGCATGTACCCACCCTAGTCCTCTTTCAATCGATCTCCGGACCCTGAGATGAAATCGAGAGAGAACGAGTGGGGGCACGTGATACCTAAGGCGGATTCAAAATTTTGAACCGGTGATCATAGCATCCGCAAATCATATATAAAGGGTATTCAATGTTCATTTCATTTTTGAACGTACAATATACTCCCTCCTATCCTTTCTAGTTTACATATAAATTTTATGTGTAGTCAAAGTATCTCTACTTTGATAAAAAAAGGTATCAACATTCAACAATGCCCAATCAATATTGTTAGATTCGTACGTATTCCTAGATTTGTACTCGAGATGGTTTCCAATTTGTTTTCAACCACGTGAATGTGCTTGTTCTCGCGCATGCTCTTCCTACTAGGATTTCACCACGTATAGCCAGTCCAATAATAATTTTTTTAAGCTCCCTGTCCAATAGTACACATGGAGTATTGACAACATCTGTACTCCCTCCTTCCATTTATATAGGGCCTATGTGGAGGAGAGAGATGTGAAAAAGTAAGGGGAGTGAGCTCTCATGCAAGAGCCTTAGCTATATACGCATTCCTAATTAAATAGTACAATAAATATGAAGAAAGAGATAGAGAGGAGATGGAAAAAAGTACTAATACAATAGCCAACCTTATATATATTTTTGCGGGAAATAGCCAACCTTATAGCCCACACTACCGTATGAGTGCATATAATAGATGATGGCTATAGATGACATGGCAGACCCTCATAGCCATCGACTGGCTATATTATTAACCATGCTCTAATGCATTTTTAAAACCGCATTTGACTATTGACAAGATTAATAGTACATGTGATGTATAATGTGAAAATTATATCATTGGAAACTCCGTTCACATACGAATTTGACCGTATGCTTTGTGTAAGTTGCATGTCATATATTATTACTCTAACATTTGGTCAAAGTTGTAACACCCCGGTAGTTGAGCTACAGTAACCTCACCCTAATGGGCCATGTCATCGTGTTAAATTATGCCAAATTGCCACTTGATGAAGATCAGAGTCAAATTCAAATTTCGAATAACAAGACAAACTCTTATTTCCTCAAACTGTCAAATAAAAATGTTCGATGTGTTCCAAATATTCACTAACTAATTTTCATGTGGGAGTCAACATTTTACAGAATATTAGAATGCCTCTAAGCATTTTAAACCTACTCCAGCAACAATTATATGGGGCTTTCTACTTTAAAATAAATATGAATGCTTCTCAAAATAATTTGAAACTGTTGGTGCTAACTCAATACCTTGCCTATTATTATTGTGCTAAATTGCATATTTAACTAAAATCATTTGTTAGCTCAATTAAAAATAAAACTGTAGGAAACAGATAAACAGAATAAGGAAAAGGAGAAATAAAAAGAAACCAATAGACCTAAACCTACATGACCACTTGGACAAACAAGCAGAAAGGAAAAGGCTCAGCCCATCACCACTTCCATCCTCAACCTCCTGTTCACAGGGGGGGCTGGACGCGCGTGCGGCGTCCATACCGTGGATGGCCACACGGCGACTATCCGGCGATGCCCCTGCGAGGATAAAGCCACCCCGACCCCCCTCTGAACCCTAGGTCGACCTTTCCCCCCCTCCGTCACTCTTCTCCTTCGACTTCTTCGTCGCCCGAAGAAACCATCGTCGTGATGTCGTCGTCTTCGCGGCCAGGAGCTTCTCCGAGCCACGATTGGGTGTCCAGGAGGTGCGCTGCATCCATCTACGTCGACTACAAGGAGCGATTCAACTGGAATCGCACTGCGCCCATGCATCGGCCGATCTCCTTCGTCTACGGCCGCCGCACCTCGCCGCTCGATCCGCCCGTCTTCGACCACCTCCGGCCTCCCCGACCTCGCCTTCGTGTTCATTGTGAGCTCCTCCTCCATTCCCCACTAATTTCCGCCTCGATTCGTCGGCGTAGCCATCTTCCGCTTCCTTCCGTGGCCGCGCTCGGAGCTCTGCTCCCCCGTGCGCCTGCTCACGCTCGTGCTCACCTTGCACCGGCCGCGCCTCGCAGGCCTCCTGATGGCGCCACAGTCGCGCCCCCTGCGCGTGCCCGGCGGCCTGTGCGTGTCCGCGTCCCCGCTGCTGCTCCTGTCGGCGCGCTGGTGCGCCATGGCCTTACCCCGCTGCTGTGGCTGCTTGCTGCTGCGTAGTGCCGTTGCTTGCTGCTGTTCTTGCCGCTGCTCTTGCTGCTGCCCTCGTACTGCTCCTGCCGCTAGGTGCCCTTGCTGCTCGAGTTGTGCTGCTGCCACCAGGTGCCGCCGCTGCCTGCTGCTGCTGCTGGCCACGGCCATGGCCGTTTGCGTCAGTGTGTGTGCGTGCGGTGTGTGTAGTTGTGTGTGTGTGTGAGCGCGTTGTGTGTGTGCGTATGTGTGTGGATGAGGCCGATCCTAGTTAAGTAGGTTAGCTAATTAGTAGTTAGGCTAAGTAGTGGTTAGGTATAGGGTAAATAACATATGGGACCATCCTGGTTAATTACCATTTTATTAGACGAAAGACAATGACACATGGGACCCACTTACACTATTCATGTGTTGGCCAGTCAACCTTTGACCGGGTCAACCCAACCCCATTGGCCCCATTGTCATAATCACATGCTAGGGTAGCACTAGGTGACAAAAATATTTTCTGCTTTTAATTCGAATTAAAACAATTTAAAAAAGATAAAACTTTGAAAATTAATATAAAATAAACCGTAGCTCGGATAGAAAAACTTTGTACATGAAAGTTGCTCGTAACGACGAGACGAATTCGAATACACAACCCGTTCGTCCGCCACACATCCCTAGCATATCGAACACGCAACTTTTCCCCTCCAATTCATCTGTCCGAAAACGCGAAACACCTGGAATACTTTCCCGAATGTTTCCCCCCTTCGTCGGTATCACCTACTACCGCGTTAGGGCACACCTAGCACCGCGTATTGCCATGTTACGCTTTGTGATGCTTTGATTGCTTTGTTATTTATTGTGTTCCCCCTCCGCTACTTCTTTCCGGTAGACCCCGAGACTGCCAACGACCCCAGTTCGACTACACCGAAGATGACCCCTCCTTCCCGGCTGAGCTTCCAGGCAAGCCCCCCCTTGATCACCAGATATCGCCTATTCTCCTCTATACTGCTTGCAATAGAGTAGTGTAGCATGTTACTGCTTTCCGTTAATCCTATTCTGATGCATAGCCTGACATTGTTGCTACATTTGTTAATACCTTACCTGCAATCCTAAATACTTAGTATAGGATGCTAGTTTATCATCTGTGGCCCTACATTCTTGTCGGTCTGCCTTGCTATACTATCGGGCCGTGATCACTTGGGAGGTGATCACGGGTATATACTATACATATATACATACTACAAATGGGGACTAAAGTCGGGTCAGCTCGTTGAGTACCCGCAAGTGATTCCGATGTGGGGGCTGGAAGGACAGGTGGCTCCATCCCGGTAGAGGTGGGCCTGGGCTCCCGACGGCCCCTGACTGTTACTTTGTGGCGGAGCGACAGGGCACGTTGAGACCACCTAGGCGAGAGGTGGGCCTGGCCCTGTTCGGCAGCCGCGGTTACTTCATAATAACACGCTTAACGAGATCTTGGTATTGGATCTAAGTCTGGCCACTGGCCTATACGCACTAACCAACTACACGGGAAACATATGGGCACTCGACGTCCTAGTATCAGCCGAAGCCTTCGTGACGTCAGCGACTGAGCAGCGTGCGCCGGGTTGGACTGCGTTAACGCAACTTCCTTTATAATGGAGGTTGCTAGGTCTGCTTCCGGCCGTGTACGCAACGTGCAGGTGTGCAATGGGCGATGGGCCCAGACCCCTGCGCGCATAGGATTTAGACCGGCGTGCTGACCTCTCTGTTGTGCCTAGGTGGGGCTGCGACGTGTTGATCTTCCGAGGCCGGGCATGACCTAGGAAAGTGTGTCCGGCCAAATGGGATCGAGCGTGTTGGGTTATGTGGTGCACCCCTGCAAGGAAGTTTATCTATTCGAATAGCCGTGTCCCTCGGTAAAAGGACGACCCGGAGTTGTACCTTGACCTTATGACAACTAGAACCGGATACTTAATAAAACACACCCAGAGAAGTTCCACAGACAACCCGGTGATCGCTTTTCCATAGGGCGACGAGGGGAGGATCGCCGGGTAGGATTATGCTATGCTATGCTACTTGGAGGACTTCAATCTACTCTCTTCTACATGCTGCAAGACGGAGGCTGCCAGAAGCGTAGTCTTCGACAGGATTAGCTATCCCCCTCTTATTCTGGCATTCTGCAGTTCAGTCCACTGATATGGCCCTTTACACATATACCCATGCATATGTAGTGTAGATCCTTGCTTGCGAGTACTTTGGATGAGTACTCACGGTTGCTTTGCTCCCTCCTTTTCCCCTGTATCCTCTTCTTCTCGGATGCTGCAACCAGACGTTGAAGCCCAGGATCCAGACGCCACCGTCGACGACGACTACTACACTTGAGGAGCCTACTACTACGTGCAGGCCACTGACGACGACCAGGAGTAGTTAGGTGGATCCCAGGCAGGAGGCATGCGCCTCTTTCGATCTGTATCCCAGTTTGTGCTAGCCATCTTATGGCAACTTGTTAACTTATGTCTGTACTCAGATATTGTTGCTTCCGCTGACTCGTTTATGTACGAGCACTTGTATTCGAGCCCTCGAGGCCCCTGGCTTGTAATATGATGCTTGTATGACTTATTTTACTTTTAGAGTTGTGTTGTGATATCTTCCCGTGAGTCCCTGATCTTGATCGTACACATTTGCGTGCATGATTAGTGTATGATTGAATCGGGGGCGTCACAAGTTGGTATCAGAGCCGACTGCCTGTAGGAATCCCCCTTTCCAGCTCCTTGGCTGAAGTTGAGTCTAGTCGATGAAAATTGTTTTACTAACTTGGCTGTGCGGCCCATGGGCCCACGTCGCCAATTGGGTGGTATTAGGATCTTTTATTCCTCGACCTATACTCTGGGACTCTAATCTCTCCTCTATTCGGGTTAAATGATTCTAAATCTGACTCTAGGTTCTCGTAACTACTTTCTCCCGGAGAGCCCCTAATCACATATGATCACCTACTGCGTCAGAAGATTTCGAAGGTACTCTAGGATGTTCTCCCGAGATGCTTGTGCCCACCGCCTTTGCAAATTCCCTACCACTGTTATATCCTTATGGATAACTGCATGCACCTGCCATTCTTACATTCGATCCCATTGAGCTTGTTATTACAAGGTGCAATGAACTGCTCTTCGTTGTTCCAAGAATCCTTTGAGCTTACTGCCTTACGGCTCTTTGCCACAAGAATACCCATATGGATAATTCCTTGCACTTATCGAGTATCCGCTCCTTCTTAGTTGTTCAGGTGTTTCACATAAGCCTTCGAACTATTATTTGATCTTTCAAAAATCCTCAACAGCCTATTGTTCTTGAAATTCTTGCTTGTTTGCATTTTGGTTAATCCCATAAGCATAATAATCTTATTGGCATCCTTTGTCACTATCATTTTTGAGTCCATTAATTCAATAAGTTGTGAATGTTCACAATCATCAGTCGAATCCTAAGATTATCCTTCCGGCTCAAATGACATTTGGATATGAGCTGGTTCTTGACCAACAAATGCCTTGATCGGTTGTGCTTCTAAGCCTATCGAACTTATTCATTTTCAATCAGAACGATTGCTTCTGATCCCTTAATTTGGAAATAATAAAATTCTTTGCATTAAGCTTTGAATTAGTCAGTTGTTTCTACAATCTGATGCCTTGGCATTCCTTCTTCCTCTGATTGAGTACCGATACTCACATCAGCCCCGTTGTGGACCGCCATACCCATTACCGGGTTATTATCCGACAGTCTCCTTCACAACCAAAATTCTTATGAGTTCCTTACTCGATACATAATACCTTTGGTAAATTGTATCCTCTACTTTTGTCAACCATGCTCTACTTTTGAGCTTGTGTTATTTACTCCCGAAGTTCATGGTATATGTTCTAAGAAGCCCCGATGGGTTGAACCTATGCCTTCCTTAATCTGTGTGAACTCGTAAGTTTTCACGGGTCATACTCCTCTGGTAATTCACCAGGTAGGTTTTGACACTGAAATCATTTTTATCTAGAGCAGTGAATGAAAGGTTATGCATTGAAGAAGTGGGAGTCGACCTTGAACTTTGTGTTCATGCCCATGAACATGATGTAGATCCTATCATGGAAGCTACTCTTAAATTAATTATTCCCTGGGTATAAGTTCATCTTATATCTGGGATATAGTCTTTTGCAATCTTTGTTCCGGCCATATTGATATTCTTTGATTCCTTTTCTCGGACAAGTTGAAGTACTTGTCTTCTGCAGATCATTACACCTATCCAACCTCTATTCTGCTCTACCTTTGAGTATACCCTCTGGTATCTCGAGAATATCACGGAACAACATAACTTCTTATGAGTTCTTCTTCAAGTATTATTTCACATCGATTTCAATTTCGCCTGGGTTCTGAGTTGTTAGACACTCAAGGACACCGATAAGTGAATCAATTCCGCACTCCGATTCAATAACTCTAAGTAATCTTCGTTGCTTATGAGCTTATTAATCCTTCAAGTCATTCATAGCCTGATCGGCTATATCAATATCGTGCAACTTTTAATTTTGCTACCTGGTCCTTCTTCTCGAAGCACAATTTTCGACGATGAGCTAAGCTTACGTCAACTTTCCTCGTCATATCATTTTGCCTTGAATAACAAGCTTGATTCCGAGTGTCTGTCGTACCCGTGGTTTCAATAACTTTTCGCTCCATCCTTCCTTTTGCTTGATGTCGTCGATGAGCGATAATATCTTAATGAAACCTCTCAATAAATGTGCCATGATCATCATCAACATTCTGAGCTCTTCAAGGATATTGATCGAATTCATGTTGAGAAATACCATCCTTGCCCCTCGATGATTTGTGTTATCATCGACAACATCCTTGTCTTCCCTCGACACAAATGTGTTCTTGTTTGGGATTGGATCTTGAGTTCCTTGCTATCCAGCATTTGTTCTTCTTTACCTTGGAGTATTACCATCTTTTATGTCAAGAATGTCATGAGGATTACTCCACCTCTTAAGAATTCTTGGTATAGTGATACTTCTCACCATCACCATTCTTTCTTGGTTCCCGTGTTGATTCTAACCGGGGTACCAACAAGTGAACGGTGCTGTTTGGATTCTGTACTTCTGGCAACCCTAATGCTTTGAAGTTAATGATCGATAGTTCATTCTTAGACCAATGGTTATCGAATTACCATTCTAACCTTGATCGTGCTATCGAGCCCATATTTCGGGTGCAACTTTCAACCGATGTTTAAATATGTATGTTTTGCTCGAGCATAAATCATTATATCATTTGATCTAACAAATGATATCTCCTTGTTCACATAATTGTGGAAGTACATCTTTTGGGAATCTCGATGAGTTGTCGCTGAGTCCATCAGCCACCTCCTTATCCTCTCCTTAGTTTAATGATGAACTCTCGTTTCGGAACTCACTCCCATAGTTCATTCCCCGAGTCTGAGATATCCTGACACCAATCAGATCTGAATCTCGGTTAGGTATGATGATTGGAACATATTTCCAAGAGTTATAACAATGGTCTTTATGTGACCCGGTAAGGTGTTGTCGTGCCTAGCACACCTGGCCGGAGGCCTATTGTTATAGATTCCTTTTCAGCAAGGTTATCCATTCTTCCATGAGGAAACTGTAAGACTTATTCTATTAGTTTATCCTGATGGATCCTTTGTGTATCCAAAGTCTGACCTTTGCTTGAAGACCTTGTCAATGCTATCTCGAAGCATGTCTGTGGTGCTCCGATTTTCAAAAAGAACATTTGAAGCCCAATGCTAAATATTACTTGCTCAATTATCCAAACACCATTGCATTGGTAATGTCATGAAATTTCTCTCCTCTCTCCTAAAGAGTTTTCTACATTATATCCTGCCAAGGTTATCATGCTCTGCTTGTCCTTGGGAAGGGTATACCCCTGATATATGTGTTTAAACACATTTTTCTTTCCATTGTTCCAATTACTCTGATAATCATATTTTCCTTTCCATTGTTTGGTTTAACCTTTCTTGTGAGCTATATGATCTAAGCGGTAATATTCTCCTGATTATGAACACACCTCGGTGTACAATTCTGTCAGCAAGACGTTGTTGCTATTGTTGATGACATTCCGGTAGCCACCGCTGGACGAGAACTTTGCCTATTGGTCCGCATCGTTCAACGAGCAGGAAAATGGTTCTCTTCGTTCCCTCGCCCTTGGTACCGACGTTGTTGCCGACATAGCTGGCAGTCTATTCTCCGACATGCCTTGCTATCATGATCGAGCATGATGTCATCGCTACTTCTACTTTTAACCCACATGATGGGCCCATAACCCATAGTTCCACAGGATCGAAACCTGACTCTCTTATACACCCCCTGTTGCCAAAGTTATCCCTTATGCTTGGCTTCGTATGTAATTCACGAGCTAATTTCCCTGCCATATTTCATTCCGGTATCGGATGCAACATTTTTCTTCATTGCTCTGAACCCCTTTCACACTCTGTTTCAGGCAACAAACGATTGCCTGACCGCTTGAAACTTCCCATGATACCTCTTTACATTGCTACCGATATTTTCTTAAGTTTCAATTCGAGAGCTACTTTCCGCCACCTTCCCTGATGTTATCGACCAGATAGTCAACCTTGTAGAGGTCTATTCTCTCGGAATACCCACCCCTTTATTCTTTCGTAAGTACAATGGAATTCCCGAAGAAAGAATGTCGACTTCATCACGATGACCTGAAGCAGAGAAATGAAGACATCAACGTAATGGATCGACCTCTTCGAGAAGAGCAACCAAGACCGAGAAGATCCGTTAGAATTTTGCAACCACAACTTTCCCCCTTACTCCACCGCTTAAATCTCGGGACGAGATTTCTTGTAGTGAAGGAGATTTGTAACACCCCGGTAGTTGAGCTACAGTAACCTCACCCTAATGGGCCATGTCATCGTGTTAAATTAAGCCAAATTGCCACTTGATGAAGATCAGAGTCAAATTCAAATTTCGAAATACAAGACAAACTCTTATTTCTTCAAACTGTCAAATAAAAATGTTCGATATGTTCCAAATATTCACTAACTAATTTTCATGTGGGAATCAACATTTAACAGAATATTAGAATGCCCCTAAGCATTTTAAAACTACTCCAGCAACAATTATATGGGGCTTTCTACTTTAAAATAAATATGAATGCTTCTCAAAATAATTTGAAACTGCTGGTGCTAACTCAATACCTTGCCTATTATTATTGTGCTGAATTGCATACTTAACTAAAATCATTTGTTAGCTCAATTAAAAATAAAACTGTAGGAAACGGATAAACAGAATAAGGAAAAGGAGAAATAAAAAGAAACCAATAGACCTAAACCTACATGACCACTTGGACAAACCAGCAGAAAGGAAAAGGCCCAGCCCATCACCACTTCCATCCTCAACCTGTTCACAGGGGGTGTGCTGGACGCGCGTGCGGCGTCCATACCGTGGATGGCCACACGGCGACTATCCGACGAGGCCCCTGCAAGGATAAAGCCACCCCGACCGCCCTCTGAACCCTAGGTCGACCTTTCCCCCCCTCCGTCACTCTTCTTCTTCGACTTCTTCGTCGCCCGAAGAAACCATCGTCGTGATGTCGTCGTCTTCGCGGCCAGGAGCTTCTCCGAGCCACGATTGGGTGTCCAGGAGGTGCGCTGCATCCATCTACGTCGACTACAAGGAGCGATTCAACTGGAATCGCATTGCGCCCATGCATCGGCCGATCTCCTTCGTCTACGGCCGCCGCACCTCGCCGCTTGATCCGCCCCTCTCCGACCACCTCCGGCCTCCCCGACCTCGCCTTCGTGTTGATTGTGAGCTCCTCCTCCATTCCCCACTAATTTCCGCCTCAATTCGTTGGTGTAGCCATCTTCCGCTTCCTTCCGTGGCCGCGCTCGGAGCTCTGCTCCCCCGTGCGCCTGCTCATGCTCGTGCTCACCCTGCACCGGCCGCGCCTCACAGGCCTCCTGATGGCGCCACAGCCGTGCCCCCTGCGCGTGCCCGGCGGCCTGTGCGTGTCCGCGTCCCCGCTGCTGCTCCTGTCGGTGCGCTGGTGCGCCATGGCCTTACCCCGTTGTTGTGGCTGCTTGCTGCTGCGTACTGCCGTTGCTTGCTGCTGTTCTTGCCGCTGCTCTTGCTGCTGCCCTCGTACTGCTCCTGCCGCTAGGTGCCCTTGCTGCTCGAGTTGTGCTGCTGCCACCAGGTGCCGCCGCTGCCTGCTGCTGCTGCTGGCCACGGCCATGGCCGTGTGCGTCAGTGTGTGTGCGTGCGGTGTGTGTAGTTGTGTGTGTGTGTGAGCGCGTTGTGTGTGTGTGCGTATGTGTGTGGATGAGGCCGATCCTAGTTAAGTAGGTTAGCTAATTAGTAGTTAGGCTAAGTAGTGGTTAGGTATAGGGTAAATGACATATGGGACCACCCTGGTTAATTACCATTTTATTAGACGAAAGACAATGACACATGGGACCCACTTACACTATTCATGTGTTGACCAGTCAACCTTTGACCAGGTCAACCCAACCCCATTGGCCCCACTGTCATACTCACACGCTAGGGTAGCACTAGGTGACAAAAGTATTTTCTGCTTTTAATTCGAATTAAAACAATTTAAAAAAGATAAAACTTTGAAAATTAATATAAAATAAACCGTAGCTCGGATAGAAAAACTTTGTACATGAAAGTTGCTCGTAACGACGAGACGAATCCGAATACGCAACCCGTTTGTTCGCCACACATCCCTAACATATCGAACACGCAACTTTTCCCCTCCAATTCATTTGTCCAAAAACGCGAAACACCTGGAATATTTTCCCGAATGTTTCCCCCCTTCGTCGGTATCACCTACTACCGCGTTAGGGCACACCTAGCATCGCGTATTGCCATGTTACGCTTTGTGATGCTTTGATTGCTTTGTTATTTATTGTGTTCCCCCTCCGCTACTTCTTTCCGGTAGACCCGGAGACTGCCGGCGACCCCAGTTCGACTACACCGAAGATGACCCCTCTTTCTCGGCTGAGCTTCCAGGCAAGCCCCCCCTTGATCACCAGATATCGCCTATTCTCCTCTATACTGCTTGCAATAGAGTAGTGTAGCATGTTACTGCTTTCCGTTAATCCTATTCTGATGCATAGCCTGACATTGTTGCTACATCTGTTGATACCTTACCTGCAACCTAAATACTTAGTATAGGATGCTAGTTTATCATCTGTGGCCCTACATTCTTGTCGGTCTGTCTTGCTATACTATCGGGCCGTGATCACTTGGGAGGTGATCACGGGTATATACTATACATATATACATACTACAGATGGTGACTAAAGTCGGGTCAGCTCGTTGAGTACCCGCAAGTGATTCCGATGTGGGTGCTGGAAGGACAGGTGGCTCCATCCCGAAAGAGGTGGGCCTGGGCTCCCGACGACCCCCGACTGTTACTTTGTGACGGAGCGACATGGCACGTTGAGACCACCTAGGCGAGAAGTGGGCCTGGCCCTGGTCGACGTCCGCGGTTACTTCATAATAACACGCTTAACGAGATCTTGGTATTTGATCTGAGTCTGGCCACTGGCCTATACGCACTAACCAACTACGCGGGAAAGATATGGGCACTCGGCGTCGTGGTATCAGCCGAAGCCTTCGTGACGTCAGCGACTGAGCGGCGCGCGCCGGGTTGGACTGCGTTAACGCAACTTTCTTTGTAATGGAGGTTGCTAGGTCTGCTTCCGGCCGCGCACGCAACATGCAGGTGTGCAATGGGCGATGGGCCCAGACCCCTGCGCGCATAGGATTTAGACCGGCGTGCTGACCTCTCTGTTGTGCCTAGGTGGGGCTGCGACGTGTTGATCTTCCGAGGCCGGGCATGACCCAGGAAAGTGTGTCCGGCCAAATGGGATCGAGCGTGTTGGGTTATGTGGTGCACCCCTGCAGGGAAGTTTATCTATTCAAATAGCCGTGTCCCTCGGTAAAAGGACGACCCGGAGTTGTACCTTGACCTTGTGACAACTAGAATCGGATACTTAATAAAACACACCCAGACAAGTTCCACAGACAACCCGGTGATTGCTTTTCCACAGGGCGACGAGGGGAGGATCGCCGGGTAGGATTATGCTATGCGATGCAACTTGGAGGACTTCAATCTACTCTCTTCTACATGCTGCAAGACGGAGACTGCCAGAAGCGTAGTCTTCGACAGGATTAGCTATCCCCCTCTTATTCTGGCATTCTGCAGTTCAGTCCACTGATATGGCCCTTTACACATATACCCATGCATATGTAGTGTAGATCCTTGCTTGTGAGTACTTTGGATGAGTACTCACAGTTGCTTTGCTCCCTCCTTTTCCCCTTTATCCTCTTCTTCTCGGATGCTGCAACCAGACGTTAGTGCCCAGGATCCAGACGCCACCGTCGATGACGACTACTACACTTGAGGAGCCTACTACTATGTGCAGGCCACTGACGACGACCAGGAGTAGTTAGGTGGATCCCAGGCAGGAGGCCTGCGCCTCTTTCGATCTGTATCCCAGTTTGTGCTAGCCATCTTATGGCAACTTGTTAACTTATGTCTGTACTCAGATATTGTTGCTTCCACTGACTCGTTTATGTACGAGCACTTGTATTCGAGCCCTCGAGGCCCCTGGCTTGTAATATGATGCTTGTATGACTTATTTTACTTTTAGAGTTGTGTTGTGATATCTTCTCGTGAGTCCCTGATCTTGATCGTACACATTTGCGTGCATGATTAGTGTATGATTGAATCGGGGGCGTCACAAAAATTAGCCTCAAAAAACGCATTAGGCCCTGTATAGTAAATGGAAGGAGGGAGTAGTAGTGGAAGTGGATCCTCTGACGTAGGTATCCCTGCCTTACCCTCCCTTTCGGTCACTTACTGGCAGACCCCATGCTTGCTAGGCCCCGCATGTCAGTTACTCAATGGGTTCGGCCACGTCAGGGGATCCTCATCCGTAGTATACTCCCTCTGTTTTTATTTACTCTGCATAAAATGGAGTGAGTGGTAGTATAATAAATGATGCGGGCGGGGGAGGGGGAGGGACGTCAGTTTGCTCTCAACTGCGGTCCCACAAGCGAGCGAAAACGCAAGACGAAGCGCGTTCCATTCGATGAGGGACATGGAGGGTCTAGCGTGTCAGGCTGCAACGCGAACGCGACAAGAGCAATGTACAGTCAAAACCGATTGACCGATCGTCACTTGAGCCACTATTTACACCAGAACCTTTGCTGCTCGGCCTACGCCAGCCACTGCCCTAAAACCACAACTAATATCTAGCCCATCCCCCCACCTTTCGATCCCCTAGCCCGCATCAAGCATCCCCTAGTTCGCCGGAAAGCCATGGTGCGCCGCAAGATCACTTACTACAAGAAGCTGACGTCGGAGCGCTGCGCAGAAATCGCGGTGGCGGTCGGTGCCACAGACCCCCGTTCCCAAGCTCGCTTTGCGGCGGGCCAATCCCCGAGTTCTCTGGAGCCAAGCCACGAGGAGGAGGAAGCCGATCCAATGTTCATGGCGTAGGTCGCGGCGCAGAAGGCCCCCGATGGGTATGAGACGATGGATGTCGACTTCGTGCCGGCGTTCGAGTCCCCCATGGTGCAGGCGGACCAACGGTTCAACATGGCGATACTAAAGGAGGACCGGGAGGCAGATGCTCAACTCGATGCGGAGCGCGCGCATGCCGCTGCCATCGAGGCTCTCCTGCAGGCGAAACCAGATGTCCTGGATGTGAACTGGGCGGCGGAGGCTCAACTTGAGGCGGAGCACGCGGATGCCGCTGCCATCGAGGCCCTCCTGCAGGCGGAACCGGACGTCCTGGACTTGAACCGGGCGGCAGAGGCTCGACTCGATGCAGAGCGTGCAGATGCCGCTCTCATCGACGCCCTCCTGCAGGTGGAACAGGACGTCCTGGAGTTGAACCGGGCGGTGCAGATTCGACTCGACGCAAAGCGCGCGGATGCCGCTGCCATCGAGGCCCTCCTGCAGGCGGAACCAGACGTCCTCGACTTGAACCGGGTTGTGCTCTCGTCCGCGCAGAGCGCCCGCACGCTCCACGTGAACGAGTAGCTGGAGGCCGAGGACAACCACGGTGCAGAGACACACGTCGGCAGCTATGGCTGGTTAGCGCCGGCAGCCAAAGACGACGAGGCCGTCTCTTTCCGCGAGCAGTGCTAGTTTTTATTTATGTTGTTGTTTTTATGGATCTTTTGCTGTGTAAAAACGTATATTTGTTATGCAAGTCGACTGACTTGGGTCAGTCTACCATTTCAGGCAGTTGGATGAATATCCTACGTCTTCTAACCCTTCTTTTCTTCTTCCTCACCTCTTCTTCTTCCCCAACAGACCACCGCACGGGCCATACGGATACTCCCCAACATGCAGTTGGATAAACATACTCTATGAACGAAAATTATGTGTCAGCGATAGGATGGCTAAGATTGGTTTGTTCACATGCGACAGCACGTGTCAGTGAGGGTGCGTTCCCTTGGTTGGGTTTGCGGCGTGTAGGACCGACTGTGTGAGGGTGCGGTGTGACCGCGACGTGCAGGAGCGACCGTGTGAGGGTGCGGTGCGACCGCGGCATGCAGGAGCGACCGTGTGAGGGTGTGGTGCGACCGCGACAGCTGTGCGCAAGTGTACCTCCTTATCATTTTGAAAACTATAGGCAAGCTTGGCAAAAATGTGTGGCGAAGTTTGGCAATTCAAGGCCTAGACCCAAACAGGATAAGTACGTACGTACTAGGAGTACTAGTGTTAAAAAAGAAAGGCGGGGTTTTCCTTCATGGGATTTAATTGATACAAATCCTCATTTCACGTGTCAATTAATGCATAAAGTGCATTGACGGAGAACACCATTGAGGGAGACCACGGTAAGTCGTTCGCAAGTGCCGCCTGCAAGCCGAGTCAACTGCCTTATTTGCATCCAGGAAGTCCATTGAACCAAAGGACTAGTACTACTAGGAGTACACAATAGCGTCGTCCGTCCAGCTTAGTGCGGTGAGATGGTTTCTTGAAGAAGATGATGGATAAGCGGAGTCAGCGAAGAGTGAAATGATTGTTACTTTGTCCGTGCTTTTGTGATTTGACGTCTCACTGCTTTGTGAATTGTGATAGAAGAGACAGGGGAGTAGACTCTGTGCTCTATACTGTACTACATGCGTCCAAGCATGGGAGAAAGAGGATAGACGTTGCATTTTTCTATTCCTTCAATCAATCAATCAATCAGGGAGCTTCGGTTCCATCTTTTTGGCTTTGGCAACACCGTCCACAATGGTTCCCATGATGCCAAAAGCTATTTTCACATTTGGCTACACATTGTGGATGCCCTTAACCGTACCACTTGGTTTTGCTCCTGTGTGCTATCTATACAAATCTCAATTATATTGATCTAAAAAATTATAGAATCAAGATTAGTAAAAAGGAGGTGATTTTGCCGCGCGGATGGTGGGGGAGGTTTCTTATTTCCAGAGGATGTTGTCCTGGCGGTTTGCTAACATGCGGTCCCATGTGTTAGTGCTTTACCAAGCCGATCCGCATCCCACATGAGGCAGAACAACGGCAGAAGCAACACGTGGTTAACTTGAAGAAGATGAGGGAGAAGCGGATTCAGCAACGAGTGAAATGATGGTTGCTTCGTCCCTCCAACTACTTTTTTTAGCATTATTACTTTGTCCCTCCAACTTAACTGGGGGAAAGGTGCATCTTTGTGATTTGATGCCTCATTGCTCATTACTACGCCGGCGCCATGACTGGGGTGCTTCACCCCGGCTGCTCTGCACTGTATTCCGGTATGGCACGTGGACCCGGTAGCTTGATGTCCCACATGTCGGCGAAAGGGACTAGAAGATTATGAAAGCGAGTGCTCCACTCTTGCGACGGAGGAGTACACGACACGACGGCCCAGTGAACTTTCACTTGTACTGTATAGTACTATAGTTTTGCTGTTTCGCACGATCCATCGATACAAACCAGATTAAACAGGAAAGGGCGGGATTTTTCTCGCGCGGTAGATGATACTGGCCATACATTTCAAAGGCAATTTTACTGTATGCAAACTGAATAATTAAGGCCTTTCCCAGTGCTCCATGGTGTACAAGTGCTAAGGATGCCACATAGGTAGAAAAATGATGTGACAAAGCAATTAAAGAGGAGAGAGAGGATTATGGTGACCCCAGCAAGAACCAATGCTAAGCACGTGAACCTAGACAAAAAGACTACCAACCAATATATGTAGGAGTTCTATTACTAAATAATTAAATAGAGAAGGCTTAGCTACAAAACCTAAGCACCGATGCATTGGGGACATTAGTCGCTAAGCATTTTAATGCACTTAGCACCCCATGTCGGTGTAAAAACCGGCGGATCTCGGGTAGGGGGTCCCGAACTGTGCGTCTAAGGCTAATGGTAACAGGAGACAAGGGACACGATGTTTACCCAGGTTCGGGCCCTCTCGATGGAGGTAATACCCTACTTCCTGCTTGATTGATCTTGATGATATAAGTATTACAAGAGTTGATCTACCACGAGATCGTAGAGGCTAAACCCTAGAAGCTAGCCTATGATTATGATTGTTCTTGTCCTACGGACTAAACCCTCCGGTTTATATAGACAAAGGAGGGGGCTAGGGTTACACAGAGTCGGTTACAGAGAAGGATATCTACATATACGAATTGCCAAGCTTGCCTTCCACGCAAAGGAGAGTCCCATCCGGACACGGGACGCAATCTTCAATCTTGTATCTTCATAGTCCAACAGTCCGGCCAAAGTATATAGTCCGGCTGTCCAAGGACCCCTTAATCCAGGACTCCCTCAGTAGCCCCTGAACCAGGCTTCAATGATGATGAGTCTAGTGCACAGATTGTCTTTGACATTGCAAGGCGGGTTCCTTCTCCGTATACTTCATAGAAGATTGTGAACACAAGGATCGTGTACGGTTCTGCAAAAGAAATTCCACATACCACCATAGAGAGCACAGTATTCCATAAATCTAATCTGCTGACAGCTTTTATAGCATGACATCACGCCATGGTCCGGTCATTATTCGAACCGTTTTTCACAACCAGCTACTACACGTAATACGAGGCGGTTTCCTTCGCACGTCTTGTCGAAGCAGAGATCGTGTCCCCTTATCGCGGGATTCTCGTCAATACGGGCATGGGTAACCCAACCGCACCATCAATCGTGGCGCTTGGGGAATAAGCGATTTTAACGGGCGAGTGGGGAGGCGCACAGTTCTACCGCCTTTATAAAGAGATAGGGATTCTCCTCTTTCACCCACGTCTTCTTCTTCCTTCGCTCATCCATTCTTGCACGCTCGAGCTCCAGCGCCCCAGTCCTCACCTTCTCCGCACATCCGTTCCAAACATGTCCGGAGCGGGAGGCAAGTGGATGGCCTCCTCCATCATGGAGGACATTACGAAGCTCCGGAGGCCGGACACTTGGCCGCAAACATTGCACACCGGCTCCCAGACGCAAGGCAGATTGTTCGGACTCCGCAACCCCACGAGAGGGTTGTGTTCCTCGCCCACTTCGTCCGCGGACTGGGATTCCCCCTCCACCCATTTGTCCATGGGCTCATGTTTTATAATGGGCTAGATTTTCATGATTTGGCCCCAAATTTCATCCTCAACATCTCGGTGTTTATCGTCGTGTGCGAGGCCTTCCTCCGCATCAGGCCGCACTTCGGCCTGTGGCTGAAGATCTTCAACGTGAAGCCGAAGATTGTGGTTGGCCAGCAAGCGGAGTGCAGAGGCGCTATGGTGGGCAAGATGCCCAACGTCACCTGGCTCGAGGGATCCTATGAGGAGACCATAAAGGGGTGGCAGTCGGGGTGGTTCTACATCACCGAGCCGCGCGACGCCAACTGGGCGGTGACCCCCGAATTCTAATCCGGCATCCCCATGCGGCTAACCTCCTGGAAGAAGTAGGGTTTAGCCTGGGGCGCACCCCCGGAGCTGACTGGACTCTAGAACTGCGTCAACAATATGATAAGCAAGAAGATCAAGCTTGTCAACGTGGTCCAGGTCATGCTCTTTCACCGGATCCTCCCGGGTCAAAGACGGGCGTTCAACCTGTGGGAACTCGATGCAGCCAAACACCAGACGTTGCGAGAGCTCTTCGACACGATGCACAAATACATCTGGAAGGTGTTGTTCAAGGCCGCCGAAGTACCTCCTCCCACCATCGAGGACCGCGGACTCAGTGCAAAGCGCCATGCCAATTCGGTAAGCACTCTATATTTCACAAGATGTGCCTTTCCTTAGTATATTTGTGGGAGGAATATAAGCCATCGTACTGTTTTTAACAGGACTATGTGGCGACAGCGGAGCAGATCGACTGTCCGGCTCCGTTGCCTGAAGATCCAACAGACGAACTCGTGATGGAGATGCTGTTTTCGGCGCCCTATGAGGTGCCGAAGAAGAAGGCCACGGGGACCAGGAAAGGTCTCCGGTGCAAGGTTGTGTCGGACTCATCGTCCGAAGACACCGAAGCGCACTCCTCCAATGAAAACGAGGAGGAGGAAGAGGAAAACCCCCTCCCCCGAATTGAGGGGGAGAAGAAGAGGAAGACTGCCCCATCCGGGGAGGCCGAAGGGTCCAAGAAAGGGAGGACCCTCCCGCTGGACCACTCCACGACGGCCGCCTACATCAACGAGGAGTGGCTACCCAGGGACAAACCCCTAGCGAAGTCGTAAGTATCCAGATGCCATAATACTTCTGGTATGTTTAGATTCATGGCTTCTTATCATATTAAGATATATTCCTGCAGCCCGTCCAAAGCCCGCATCGACCTATCCTCCTCGGGTGGGTCTTTGAGCTCGTCGGTGATGAACAGCGATTCGCTCCCGACGGCCTCCACTCCCCGGCCCCCAGACGACACCAAAGTGTTGTCTCAGAGGATACCAGGCCAGGGGGAGAGTTCTGGAGGCGCCTCAAGGCGAAACCTCCAATGTCGGGCTCATGGGGGGGAGGAAGATCCCCATGGATTCTGATGAGGGGGGCTGCAGCAAGCTTGGCCCCCAGCCGGATACCGTGCCGGAACCTCCCGTGGTTCCGGTTTCAGGCAAGCAGCCCCCTGCTAAGGAGGGCGAGCCACCTGTGCCGATGACCTCTGTCCATCCAGAGGCATCAGACAACTTGCTGGAAGTGCTTCGAGGCGCTTATATTGATGAAGAACACTGTACTCTGATGAGTACGGTGATTGCGAAGGTTCAGTCCGCAAAAAGCGGATTGACCGAAGCCTGCGCCAACCTCTTAACAGGCTTTGAGGTAAGTAATTAAATGATGAGAAAATATCACAATATAGACAGTAGCCCCTGATGCTCTGTTTGGTATTCGGAAAGAAAGGCCGAATAGAGGATCACATGTTACTACCAGGAGACTAATCAAATTATGCCTATGTGAATAAGCAGGCATCACTGCTGGCCGCCGCCGCACTCACTGCAGAGGTCTTCGGGCTGAAGCAGAACCTGGGGAGGGCCGAAGAAGAGCTCGGCCTCGTGAAGAGGCAGCTCGAGGAGAATAAGGGTAAGTGATACCCCGTCTGAATGTTATATAAAGGATAAATTGTTGATGCTAATAGAGGCATCATGTGTATAATAAGGGCCACGACCGAAGTGGCGGCCCTTAAGAAGGCGTTGTCCGAGGCCGAAGGCCAAGCGGCGAAGGAGTGCACCGAGTGCGAAAAACAAGAGGCTCGGATTAATGAGGTCCAACAAGAGCTCCAAGATTTTGTCAAGAAATTTGAGACCTTGGAGCGTGACTCCAAGACACAAGAGTCGGAGCTTGCGAAAGCCCGTCAGAGCACGCAAGACGCCAAGGTCAAAGCCCAGAAGGCCCTCTAGGAGATTGAGGCGGCCAAGAAGATAGTGGAGGGTAAGGCTTTCATTATGCAAAGCAAGAATGTGAAAGAGACTTTCCTTTTACTTACCCGAATTTGGAGCTCTCCAGGAGCATTCACAGATTTGCCGCACAGCATCTCTGATGCCGCAGAGTTCTACCGAGCTTAGGAAGGGAGCTTGATGGATAAGCTGTTTTGGTCCCAGTATATTGGGGCCGAGCATCCGATGAACTTGAGCGACTAGCTAAGAAACTGGTCGAACTTCACAAGGCGACCAAACTGGCCATGAAGGACTTCGTAGTCCGGCTGTGGTCTGGCGAGCCCCTGCCCGGTAGCTACTTCGGCCTTGTCAAGCGAATGGTGAATGCCTGTCCGCATCTTGAAGTCATTAAGCGGTCCGTCTGTATTGAAGGTGCACGCAGGGCCTTGGCCCGTGCGAAAGTGCACTGGGCGAAGATGGATGCCGAGAAGCTGGTGACGGAGGGGCTGCCGAAGGGCAAGGAGCATCGCCACCCCGAACAATACTATGATAATGTCATTAAGGGTGCCCGCCTTGTGGCGGTGAATGTACGAAGGATGTAATATTTGAATGAATGTACTTAAGTCATCCTGTAATATGAAGACAAGTTCATGTGCGCTATATAGCGCTATGTTAATTTAAAATATTACCGTTTGTGCGGCTGTTTTATAAAATCTTGAGAGTTGGCCAGTCGTCGGCTTCTGCCCCCATGTAGCTAGTACTGGGGTGTTCGGGATAAATACAAACACTCTTTATCCAAATTTTTGGTCCTTTTAAGGAGGTGTTTAACGCAGCGAACAAGGCAATCGGACTATACAACTTTATCACTCTCACTTGGCCATAGAAGTCTACAATTTTAAATTTTGGCGAAGCCCCTAGTGTTCGGAAGGCCGAACTTGGGGCGCTATACACGCCTAAATCGGACAAGACCGATTCCTCACCCGAAGCAAAAAAAATCTTTAAGGATTTGAGACCTCTCGAACAGCGACCAGCTCTCGCCTCATCATGACAGTCAGTTTCGGCTTTCTCTACTAAGGTGCTCATCCGGAAGAACCGGGACACAATCGCAGTAGTTCTCACTGTGCTACCTTAGCCGATATAGTGGAACGTAAGGTACCAAAACATAGGAGCCGGGCAAACCCAACTATTGACCCAAGACATGATTCGGAGCTAATGCATATAATGCTATAAGTTCGGGGTGCCGCACTGTCAAAAGTGTTCAGACTTTTCTTGCCGTGTTATGGGGTATACTGAAGCCCCTGGTGAGCCGGTCATACCAAAGTGTACGGGTGCAGTAAATAATCAAAAAGGAGTAAATGTAATAGTAAGCTGACGCTGTACATTATTTTTCCTTGTTATTCAAATAGTACGTTAAAGTGTATGTATACAGTTAATGCAATAAGCAAAAATAGGACTGTTTGACACATCCTGACTTGGAGCGAGCTGTGTGCGGGTATGTAAAACTGGTATAGCGATCATTATTAAAGACCACTTGAGTTTTCCCTTGTACGCCAAAGCTTCTTGTCTTCTTGGTGTGTCCGTCCTGCTATGTGTCCGATAATTGATCTATCGAAGAGCCTCCCGAAGATAGGGACCTGAAAGAAAAGAGGTGCAAAAATGCGTGGGTCTTGGGGCGGTCGAACCGCATTTTGGACCGTGTCATAGTCGTGCCTCCGCCTATACCCATGGTATTTAAGTGTGTAATTGTGTATGCACGACACAAATTTTGCCGCTTGACTGGGATTAGGACGGAGGCCGAATTTCTAGTTGAGCTCTTGACGTGCCGAATGATCTTGTTGCGGGGTACCACGGACTCGCTTGACGATGTCCGGGTTCTTTGTCACCGGATTGGCTGTTTTCCTAAGAAGGTTGTTTTGTACTTCTGACGCGAGGGCTGCAGTGTGCTCCTCCATACGGAGCGAGCGCTCAGTGTTTCCATTAACTGTTATAACCCCACGAGGTCCTGGCATTTTGAGCTTGAGGTATGCATAATGCGGCACCGCATTGAATCTGGTAAATGCGGTTCGTCCGAGCAGTGCATGATAGCCGCTGCGGAAGGGGACGATGTCGAAGATTAACTCCTCGCTTCGGAAATTGTCCGGAGATCCAAAGACCACTTCCAGTGTGATTGAGCCTATGCGACAGGCCTCCAGACCTGGTATGACACCTTTGAAGGTAGTTTTTATGGGCTTGATCCTTGAGGGGTCGATGCCCATTTTGCACACTATATCCTGATAGAGCAGGTTCAGGCTGCTGCCACCGTCCATGAGGACTCGTGTAAGGTGGAATCCATCGATGATGGTGTCAAGGACCAATGCGGCCGAACCGCCATGACGGATACTGGTAGGATGGTCCCTGCGATCGAAAGTGATTGGACAAGAGGACCATGGGTTGAATTTTGGGGCGACTGGCTCCATCGCATAGACGTCCCTCAGTGCACGCTTTTGTTCCCGCTTGGGAATATGGGTTGCGTATATCATATTCACAGTTTTCACCTGGGGGGGGGATTTCTTCTGCCCTCCTGTGTTCGGTTGCCGGGGCTCCTCGTCGTCATCGCTATGCAGCCCCTTTTCCTTGTTTTCGGCATTTAACTTGCCGGCTTGTTTAAACACCCAGCATTCCCTATTGGTGTGGTTGGCTGGTTTATCTGGGGTGCCGTGAATTTGACATGATGATCGAGTATGTGGTCCAGACTCGACGGGCCCGGATTGTTTCTTTTGAATGGCTTTTCTGCTGTCCGGATTTAGAGCCTCTGAATCCGGTATTGACTGTCGTGTCTTTGGCATTGTCGCCATTGTTGTGACGCTTGTGTCTATTGCGTCGTGGCTTGCCGTTGCTATCTCTGGCATCTGAATCGCCTGAGTTTTTGGGTGTGATGTTGCTATGAGCCAGCCAGCTATCCTCGCCCGCGTAAAAGCTGGTCATGAGTGTCATGAGGGATGCCATGGACTTTGGCTTCTCTTGGCCGAGGTGTCGGGCAAGCCATTCGCAACGGATGTTGTGCTTGAAGGCTGCTAAGGCTTCGACATCCGGGCAGTCGACAATTTGGTTCTTCTTAGTTAGGAACCGAGTCCAGAATTTCCTGGCTGACTCTCCGGGCTGTTGGGTTATGTGACTTAAGTCATCAGCGTCCGGTGGTCGCACGTAAGTGCCCTGGAAGTTGTCGAGGAATGCGTCTTCCAGGTCCTCCCAACTGCCAATTGAACTTGCTGGCAGGCTATTCAGCCAATGCCGAGCTGGTCCTTTGAGCTTAAGTGGTAGGTACTTGATGGCATGTAGGTCATCACCACGGGCCATGTGAATGTGTAGGAGAAAATTTTCAATCCACACGACGGGGTCTGTTGTGCCATCATATGATTCAATGTTCACAGGTTTGAATCCTTCTGGGAATTCATGACCCATTACTTCGTTAGTGAAGCATAGCGGGTGTGCGGAGCCTCTATGTCGGGCTACATTGCGACGTAGCTCAAATGAGTCTGGTCTGTTGTATTCGGCCCGGCCGGACTTTTGTTTATTGTATCCGGCGTGACGGTCATCATCACGCGTTGTGGCGCGCCCACGTGATCCGTAGATCGATCTTGACTGTCCTGCTTTGTTTTCCAATACGCCCCGCAGGTCCTTCGTGTAGCCTCGGGTCTTAGTAGTATTGTTTGATTGGCGACGGGGTGCGGTCTGGACTTCGGGCTGGTACGCCGCTTTGTCTCGGCCACGAGGTGGCCGGTCAGCTGCATCATGCGCTGGTAGTGGGCTTTAACGCCTCCTCCTCAAGTTGAGGTAGCAACTAGCGCTTTGGCTAACTTTTTGTCGGGCGCTCGAGTCCGTATTCCTCGACAGCCAGGACCTCGGTCCATCTGTCAGTAGCAGATCTTGATCAACTTGAAGCTGTTGCTGCTTTTTCTTCAGGCTTTTTGCAGTGGCTATAAGCCGACACTTGAAGCGCTCCTGCTCAACGGGATCCTCAGGTACGATGAATTCTTTGTCGCCGAGGCTTAATTCGTCTTTGGAGAGAGGCATGTAGTTATCATCCTCTGATTCTCCATCTGTTGCCTGTTCTTTAGGGCTAGCTTGCCCATCTCCTTGCTCGGCCTGCTTGAAGCCCGACTGGGCAGGATTGTTTTCGTCTTTGGCACCATCCGGATTGTTATCATCTCTTGTGCCGGTATCGCTATTTTTGCTATGGCGGGGCTTGGAGCAGCGCCTATGACACCGGTGTCTAGGTTGCTTATCCAAAGGATTATCTTTGGTTGCCTCCTCGCTATTGCTTTCTTTGGGGGTGTCCACCATATATATATATATATATATATATATATATATATATATATATATATATATATATATATATATATATATATATATATATATATATAACATACGATGAGGTGTCTGTCCAGCGCCCTATAGGCGGTGGTTCTTGTTCTTCTCTTGCGTCGTCGTCCATACCGTCGATGTCTTCGGAGTTGAAGTCAAGCACGCCGGTTAAGTCATCGACAGTGGCTATTAAGTGGGTGGTGGGTGGGGAACGAGTTTCTTCGTCGTCCGCTTCCCACTCGAGCCGGACATAGTTCGGCCAAGAGTCCCCTGACAAAGAGAGAGAGACCTTAATGAATTTAGCACATCACTCAAGGGCGAGTGTTGAAAAATATTCGCGGAGGTGAACTCCATGACCGGTGCCCAATCAGATTCGATGGGCATGGTCGTATGCGGTTCGGATCCTATAGACGGAGTCGAGTCCGAGGGTCCGATGATTCCGGCCTCATAGGAGGTGAGGCCAGTGTTCGGCTTCATGGCCGAGGAGTGTGCGGCCTCTGTGGCGGGGTCCATCCACTCGTCCTCGGATGGCTCGATTTGCTCCGGATTGATTCCAGGTGGCGCCGCAGGCGCGATCTGCCGAACACTGTCTGATGGCAGATCTAGGTCATGCTCGTCGGGACCGTTCGGCGCACCTGACGTGGGCTCGAATCCGTCGAAGATCAAGTCTCCGCGGATGCCAGCAGTATAGTTCAAGCTTCCAAACCTGACCTGATGGCCAGGGGCGTAGCTATCGATCTGCTCCAGATGGCCAAACGAGTTGGCCCGCAGTACGAAGCCACCGAATACGAAGATCTATCCGGGAAAAAAAACCTCCCCCTGGACTGCGTCGTTGAAGACGACTGAAGGATCCATCAAGCGTTATCGCGACGGCACAGTGGAACTCTCAATGAAAGCACCAATGTCGGTGTCAAAACCGGCGAATCTCGGGTAGGGGGTCCCGAACTGTGCGTCTAAGGCTAATGGTAACAGGAGACAAGGGACACAATGTTTACCCAGGTTCGGGCCCTCTCGATGGAGGTAATACCCTACTTCCTGCTTGATTGATCTTGATGATATAAGTACTACTAGCAAAAATGCCCGTGCGTTGCAACGGGAGAAAAATGGTCACGACCCTAAACCGATAAGTATTCCCTCTCATTCGACACACGATGGTCCATGTCCCTACTTTAACACGATGCCCAACGCAGATCCTCTATTTCAATAGGAGGCTCGACGCATACCCGTATCGCCGCTTATCCTCTTGCCTCTAATCATGTAAATCATAATTCCTTCAGACATCTCATGGACACCAAGCATTTGCTAATGTTGTTTATTCACCTTGCAACTATTGTTCATATCAACAAATAAAGCATAACAAATAATGGCAACTCTTTTGACAATAACATGTTCCTAGTCATTTTTTATTTATCAAAACCAACACGCAGCTTTTTGCGATCTTTGAATATTACCCTTCGTCGCATGTGAGTAATGGAGGCATATTACCCTTTTTGCTTTGGTTCCATGCATGCATGGTCTTCGAATAGGAAAACAGACCATGATTTTCTCACGTACATCATACATGTTTGCTTCTTCATTAAAAGGCAAAAAGCAGGTAGCATCTTGCCGGAATTTTTAAACTCTGCACACTCATTTTATCATCTAACACTGACTGGTGTGTCATGTTAAAAATACTAATGTTGGCACATTAAGCACTATAACATAAAATGCAGAGTATCATCAATCTTGAAGTTTCAAGCTAGATGGTATTGTACTATTTATCAAATACTCCCTCCATATCAAAATATAAGACCTTATTTGACACTACGACGTCAAAAAACATATTTTACTTTGATACAGAGCGAGCACAATTTTGATCAAACAGGAGAAGTATAAAAGGCAGAGCTAGGTTGGTTTTACTTACCTTCATGAGCTGTCAGGTTGGATGTTACGCTGAACTGACCATCCTCGGCAGCGACACTAATGCAGATGCAGTTTTAGCTTCTTCACTAATGAAGACGCTACACTCACAAACCTCGGCAGCGACACCAACGTAGATGCAATTTCTGCTTCTCCACTAATGAGGTCATCATCCTAATAATAGCCTGTTGACTTCCAGGAAGGCCTTGTTCAGAATATTATTAGGTGGTCTGCTGATTTCTTGCATCGTATATTAATTCTTTAAAGAACGAAACAAATATGCCCGGTGTTCTTGCCCTCCCATGCTTGAAGTTCAACCCACAAAGAAGCCACGCGACATACCCCTGAGGCCGCCAGCGTCTAATCAAATTTGGTTATAGTGGTTTAAGACATTGACAGTGTGGTAACATTCACTACATGCATGAACAGACAAGCTGCAACTGGTTGTCAACTACGCATCCATCAAAGCTAAGACATGATCATACCCTATGTGAATCTGCATCATGAGTCATCATAGTGGGCAAAACTTGTACGCTAGCAGTAGAAGATACCATTTAAACAACAGTGGGTAGTAGCATGGCAAGCATGGCTCAGTTGGTTGTAGCTTGTACAGCGGATATTTGTTTTCTCCATAATTGCATCAATTATTTGAATGCCCCCTTATCGACATTAAAGCAACTTGATTGGTTCCAATGTGATTCCTTCTTATGAAGACTGAATTGCATATCAAAGTTCAAGATATATTGTATAGTGATAACTGACAGAACAAGCCAGTTGCTATTAGCAGGGAACAATTGGATGGATGCGTACTGCAGATGAGACAGTCACAGTATCGCGGCGACTGCCATGTCCTCCTAGCCCTCCTCTCCCCCCTGCTCTGTTAAAAAGCAGGAGTGTTTGATTATATAACAGAAGCTTACTCCTAAATAAATTGGTAGCAAATGAGAAGTCGAAACTGAAACTGGCAAACTACAGCGGTTGCTCTCCTTCGATGAAACCCACATGATGGCTTAGTCCAGCGCCCTAGGGGCCTCCAGTTGGAAGTAGGTGTGCATCTCCGGCACGCAAATGACCCTCTAGATCCCTTGAAGTACTCCGCATCCGTCCGGATGGGTGGCATGGAGGGGGTTGGACGCAGGATGCGGCCGCCTGTGGTGTCCCGAAGGAATTTATCGCGGAAGCTTCGGCTGCACAGGGCCTCCTGTCGCCTACCTCGTGCACTCTGCTGGCTGCGCCTCCCACCTTGTTCTTTGCCGCGCCGCCCCGTTCCACATGCCCACCATCCTGCCCCATCTCCATCAATCCTGGCCGAGTGGTGGCCGAGCTCCACTTGCGCGCCTCCACCAGCCCCAATGGTTCCCCTTCCTCTCGATCTGAACCATGTGCTGCGGGATACAAACTCTGGGAGGCTATGGTGGGGCGGAGAATGGCCGGAGGCAACGAGCCGGATGGGGGCAAGAGGCGGAGAAGGGGGCATTCGTGTGGGGAGGGGAGAGGAACGGGAGATGGGCGCTGTAGAGAAAAAACGCTTCAGATTGGCCTCTTAAATAAAGGATTGCGGGTTAATTGGTAAAAAGCATAGGGACCTTTATGTAAAAACGCCGCGACGGTGAACCCGGAGACTCAATCCGTGCTTTATTAGGGAAAAATAATACATATGCCCATGCGTTGCTATGGAGAAAAAATGATGTGTCCACTAAAACGCCCACGAACGCGGCATGACAATATCCCTGGAAGCTGGGAGGCGCATGCCGATATGTAGAAGAAATGCATATCATGCTTTAATCTCCATTAACTATGGTGGATGCATGTCGTGACACTGAATGAGTATAAATGTTACATGGTGAGTTCTATTTAATCACTGCATGCAAGAATTGAATGTTTCACATAATGTAAACATATGAGGGAAAGAAATAAAAAGTAGGACTTACAAACAAAAAACATAATGAGATAGGCTCAACAAACTGAAACAGGGGAGAGTAGTCCCTGGGAGTGCATTATATCTGAATCGTCGGTGGTAAGAAGCACTTACGTTATTTCACCCTCGTTGTACATATTTAGAAAATTGATGAAGTGCATATACCATGAATTTTGGATTAAATACTTTAACATGCTGTCACCCAGTTCACACTCACATTTAATTAAATGATATTTCAAAAAATGAAATTGCCTAGATATTTGATCTATTTAAAATGAGGGAATTCACATGGTGGTTCTCTTTATAACCCATACAACATATCCTCCCAATATTATTAGAGAGCTCAAATAAATTATTCCATTATTTTGAAATTACCCTTTGCAATTTAAATCCATTTATTTCTAAATATTTTAAGCCAAATTCAGGGAAACTCAATTCTTATTTGGCCTCCAAATAAATATGTTTTTCCATAAATAGAAGAAAACCCTCTTCTATTCTTTACATCAAAGGCTAGCCCACCTTTCTTTTCCTCCTCCCAGCCCAGTCGGCCTTTTCGCCCAAGGCCCAGCCAACCTCCTTAACCCTAGTCGCCCCCGAGCTCGATCCCGATTTGTCTCTGCCTCCTCCTGACCCCCTCCCCCTTGCGCCGCCCCCTTGCGCCGTCACCCACGCAGGAGGGGCAGCCGAGCAGTGCATCCACGGCCTCCCCCACCGGCGGCGGCAAGGATCTCACACCCACCCCAGCTCCACCCGCGACCATCCTCTATCTTCCATGCCTTTGTCGCCGCCTCTAGTCCCACTGGTCTTCCCTGCTATTGTGCTAGCTGCGCCTCCTTGCCCTGCCCGCCGGTGAGTCCCTCCGTTGTGTCATCCGCGCTTCGTTCCCTCGCAAATCCATTTATTTGCACCCCAATCATCATGGGCGTATGTAACCTGATTTTCCTCTTTGTTTCTTCATGAGGAAGCTTGCTGATATCTTAGGCAACTTGCAAACATATTTAAGTTGATACAATTTAGTGTAAAAATTTGAGGTGGTACTATTTAATTTCCCGCCGAACAATCCTTGTGACTTGTGATGTGATTGTTTGCTAGTTCAGTTGGCTGGACTCTTCGGTTTAGTGGCCCATAAAATAAATTCTGATGCACACTTATTTTAGCGATCCATAACATGAACATACCACTGGCTGGAGGGCTGGAGGCCGACGTACGAAACGGAAACTGCTCGATCCTGTGTCTCCATGAAGTGCGGGTTCATTAATAAAAACTGCAGGGACCTTTGTGTAAAAATGCCACGACGGTGAACCCGGAGACTCAATTTGTGCTTTATTATTAGGGAGAGATAAGAGTTGATCTACCAAGAGATCATAGAGGCTAAACCCTAGAAGCTAGCCTATGATTATGATTGTTCTTGTCCTACGGACTAAACCCTCTGGTTTATATAGACACCGGAGGGGGCTAGGGCTACACAGAGTCGGTTACAGAGAAGGAGATCTACATACCCGAATTGCCAAGCTTGCCTTCGACGCAAAGGAGAGTCCCATCCAGACACGGGAAGAAGTCTTCAACCTTGTATCTTCATAGTCCAACAGTCCGGCCAAAGTATATAGTCCGGCTGTCCGAGGACCCCTTAATCCAGGACTCCCTCACCCCACTTTAGCACCAATGCATTGGGAGAGGTCTAAGTAACAATATGATATCTAGTAAAACTAAAAACACATATGATTTATTGTGTTAGAGTGTAGTAGTAGTGCTGTATTGCATAGTTGTTAGATGTAACATGCGAGAATGTGTAGAGATGTAGTTTTGGAGGGCCTACAGAGAGAAAAGCGTAATACGGTCACCGAACTTCAGAATAAGCTGATTACGGTCACTATATACGTTTTGCGGTGATTATACGGTCACTTGCTCATGGTTCAGCATCGGATTGCACTCTGTTGACGTTGACTAGTTAAATTGACCATGTTCCTTGTGGGTCCCACCTGTCAGTTCGCATAGGGAAAAGGTCAGATAATCACAAATTTACGCAGGCGCGTCAAGACTCCAACCCGTGCTTGGGAATCACCTGGTTGTGTATGTGTCTGTTAGGGCCTAATGTGTGCGCATGCACGTGTAGGTTGAGCACTTGAGCGTGAGAGTGTGTGCTGGTCGTGTGGTGTACTGGTGTGTGCATGCATGCATGCGTGTGTGTGTGTGAGTATTGCGTGCACACGTGGCCGTGTGTGTACGTGTGAGTGTTGCGTTCGTGCGTGGGTGCATGTGTTTGTGCGAGTGTTGCATGCATGTAGTTCGTGTGCATGCGTGCATGTGTGTATAATCACCAGACCAGCTCATGTGTGTTAAAATAGATGGCTCAGCATACCAATACAAGGCCACCTTGTCCGCTGTGCCCGCGGTCATGACTTCGAACCACCGTCCAAATATTTTGTTGTTGTTTGTTTTCATTCTTACTAGCAAGATGCCCGTGCGTTGCACGTAACATCAAGATGCATTTGTATGACTAGTTTATCTTGTGAGAGAAAAGGATGAACGAGAGAATGCCTTATTTGCAAATGTGGAGAGGTGTGTGGGTACCATTTTGCAAAATTGCCATAGTTTCTTTCCTAGCCGTCAGATATAAATCGGACGGTCTATATTGCAGGATGGCAGGCACACCATCATCACCAACTCTGTTTTTATAAGAGTGTATTTTATGTATTTTATAAGAGTGTAGATGTAGAGTAGATACAAGCCGACAGGTGGGCACGATGGTAGTGAGATAATGTGATGCAACACTAGAGGTGCCATGTGGAGCGTTTAACTGGTCAACTAGTCATGTCATGAGCAAATACAGAGTTGTACGGTGAGCCCGTGATTGTATAATAACCACTAAACGTAAATGGTGACCGTAGTGAGTGGATTCTGAAGTCCAATGTATGTATCGTGCTTTCGCTTCAAATACAAAGATCGTCATTGCATATATTGCGAGAGAAAGATGAAACATGTGTGAATTTTCTGGGGGCTTACTTTTAGAGGACCCGGAGATAGTTTTGTGTGATATGTGAAAGGGGCGTACAGGGGGGTATGCGATGGAGAGAAAGATGCTCTTCGTTTCTCTTTATTATGACTAACTTTGTATATAGTATAAAAATATACAAATTCACAGTGCGGAATAAATATCATTGTGGGCACCATGTAGTGCAAATTAGTGTTCGTACTCCTCCATATAACTTTGTAATGTTGTATATATGTAGAAACTCTAAAGTAATTTTTTGGCCACACTTTATTCAAAAGGAATGTTGTATGCGAAATAAACGTGAAGAGAGGGCTTTTTAGAACAATGGGGTACGTGATGTAACATGTGTGAATGTGTAGTTGATGCATTTGGCGGGGCCTAGAGAGGTATGTGTGTGTATTACGTAATCGAGAGAGGCATGGATAGAGGGGCCGACAGGGGGGGGGGCGGCGTGGGAGAGATAGCACAAGAAATGAGAGTGGTCTAGAGAGAGAGACGAATATGACGTCACGATGAGAGATTCCATTCCCTTGAGTGTGTATATGCAAGGGGGGAGGGAATAGAGGCACCAAGAGATTTTTTTTGTGTGTGTGTGGTGTTTGTGTTGGTATGTGTGGGTGTGAGAAGATAATGAGACGTGGGGGCAGAGTGTGTGTCACCGCGTGAGGTCCGGTGGGTCGAGGTGAGGCCCTTCGTTCGGTTCCGACCTGCGCCACATTGGTCGGCCCGTGATGCATTTAGGAAGACCCATGGATGACTAGTCGTACAAGACAAAGGTAGCAGAATTGTGAAGGACTCTGTGTCCACTGACAAAGCCGGCTAGGATTTGTAACCCTAGGTTCTCGGACTAAGGCAACCCCTTTATCTCTGATATTACTATTCATCAAACCTAACTTTAAGGGGCATCCTATAGAATGCTCTGCTAGAATCATACTCGTCGATTAGGAAGAGAGGTGTGAGACAATGGGTGAGAGACAGGCCTAAAGATAATGTGCGTACATGAGACACGTAGGCAGGTCCATGTATATAGAAAGGGTCGATGGGGATTGTGCGTGTGTATGCTTGCGAGAGGAAGAGTGCTTGTGATAAAGGTTAGTGAAAACAGTTCTAAATGGTTATGAGAGGGAGGGAGGGTTATATCTAGAGCATGTGTGCGAGAAAGACACCTCGGGAGAGAGTGTGTGAGCATGTGTGAGAGACCACCGATGGAGAGTGAAACTACACGTAAAAGACTGCTGTACACATTAATTAAAGATATAAATTGTATCCAAATATTAGGATGGGATCATGATATTTGCAATGCACGTAAGGAGCGGTCATTGATCCATCAGACATCTAGATTCTATCGAATTTGAACATGTCTATGTTATTATTCGACACAATTGATCCACATAATTAGTATTTTGAACTCCATACAATGCATTGCTTTAGCAATTAAATATAAACGTGAGTATAGTTCATGTTGTGTGTGTAAAGCACATTATACATACGAAAGTTACACAATGAACATTATAAATAGCTACCTATGAACTAGCATACATTTGAATTCAACTTAAGGTGGTTTAAAAAAAATCCAATTCAACATGAAGTCCATTCAATTATTTGAATTTGATATCATGGCATTTGTAAATCATACCTAAATTATGGGGGCACCAATCTTTGCTCTGTTTTTATACATAATAGCATACGTAATCGTGTACAAAATAGATTCAAATTTAGCTCCTCCATTCCAAAATAATCATAGTTATAGGATTTTCAAGTGTCAAAATTTCAAAAAGAAGCGGATAATTTAATGAGGTTTTCAAACATACAAGGTCAAATATAACGTTGTCTATTTAGGTCAATCCTCATAGTTCAAGAGTACGCTAAACCGGAATGCCTGTGTTTCAAAATTTTGAACGAAGCGCCAAAAGAGCCTCTACTCGTCCGAAACCGCGTGAGACCAATGTTTGGTAGTACAAGGAAATTACTTTTCTAATAACTCCGACCCGTGAAACCTACCGGCCCGACTTGCAAAGGTCTAAACCGGGGTAGGTTTGTAGCTTCATCTAGACGCCACGCAACCGCGTCCAAAAAACATTCATACACAATGGCCGCCTAAGCACACATGCGCGCGGCCGAAATCGCTCCCGCCCACTATTTGGGACACCTGGGATTACCACCCTACCCCCGACCCACAGTTGGTCCGAAATTTAAGAGAGGGGCAAAGTTTGTACTTTCTCCAAATTTCAAACAAGCGCGTCCCATCTTCTGTTCAGAAAAGCCAAAAACAAGTGCGTCCCAGGCCGAAACATGGTTCCCCCTCCCCACCCGTCTGATTCCCCATTCGTACTCCGTGGGTGCCAAAACTACCTCTCCACCAGTCGTGAAACCCCGGCGTCCTCTGTCCGCCACCCCATCCCACCCATCAACCGCCGCCCTCCTCCATCACGCTGGAGCCGATACCCCGACGTCATCGTCCACCGCAACCTCAACCGCAGCGCCCTCCACGGCTAGTAGTTGAAGCCGAGGCTGAGCCGTCCGTACCCGAGCCAGTTCAACCACGCCGTCTTGCGCCTCACCGCTGCCGCTCCAACTTCGCCACCATCCACCGCACCGGAGTTGTTCCTGCTATGCCGTCCTTCGCCGCCTCGGTCTGCTTCCCCTCCGCTGATATACGGCCACGGCAACACAGTAAACAATTTGGCCATGGGTTTGTCCAAGGATCCACAGCTCTCCAAAACATCGATTCCCCCGGGAAAAACAAGAAGATCGCCGCGACATATTGACACCACACTGGCAACCGATAACAGTACTCCTCTTCCCTTATTCGTGAAAATCTTACGTGTCTGCTTGCACGGTATTCATCCCACAGAAGACACTAGTTGACTGCTTCTTCTTCATACTAGATGTTCTTAATAACTCACGATGCACATGGTTTCTCCTCATATACTATTTCACCTTAGCTAGTGGTCCGTCGCCCCCCTGAATTTCAATTTCTGGCCAGTTGATTCCCAATTAACGGAAGCATTCCCCGATGTAACATGCGCTAGTACGCCTATTACACCGGGGAAGCAGTGCCTTGGTGTTTATCTTAGGGGCGTGTGCGGCCTAGAGCTACTGGCGCCCGATCTGGAGGTCGGCCGGGATTAAAGGGATGGCCTGGGGGCGCTGCCAAGAACGGCGGTGGTGTGAGGTCGATGGGAGGGCGGGGCGGCGGAAGCAGGGGTCTGGGACGGTGGTCGCTGGCGGTTCAAGAAAGATCGTCAATAGTGACTGGTGGGAGGTATACGAAGGCCATCTACCCGTTCCTTATAGATCGGACAGTTCATTAAAAAAATTGTCTGACCTATTTATTTTCAGTTGACTGTTATCTTAGATATGACCACATGTGGTGGTGTGCTGGAGGAGTACCTGCATTTCCTGTGCTCATATATTACAAAATCATATGGAGTAGAATCTAATTTTGTTTGCCATGCAATGTTGTAGAGCTATCATATGTCTCCTGTCATTTATTTTTTAGCCACCTGCTATCTGCTACTTTTACAGTGCACTAGTTCTGCACACACTTCACCCATACTCTCACTATTATGTTTTTATGCAAGGGTATTTCAGAGTCTGCCTCGAGAGAAGCAAAAAAGATAAGAGAGAAGTTGACCCAGCTTTCTTCGCGGTTAGGCATGACACGTTACATCGCTATAAAGGGTGCAGTGTTAGCAGATGGAGACGGTGAACGTAGCTCTAGAGTTGATGACCTCGCTCGCAATGAACCACCATCCCAGGTGCTTGCTTTAACTTCGCGGTGTCATATGTGGTTGCATGTTCCATATGGTGTCTAGCTTGTATTCGAAAGGCCGAAGTCGGTCTTTATTAAGATAAGGAAAGATATTATTTTACATGTACAACCATCCCGTGAGCACCAGAAGTCAAATAGCTAGTCAGGGCACTGGTTGAGCCAATGACAAGCCCAGCAAAGATAGGCATCTCCTGGAAGCCAAATAAAAAGCTGCGATGGTGGCAAAGCAGCCCGCCTCCCACCAGGCTCTCAGGTCCTAGATGATAATGCTCACCACTCCAGCCGGATGTCTAGCTTGTATTGCTTCCAATTTGATTAAATTGCATCTGCTTAGCTTACACATTATACCTTTGAATATGACATGCCTTTCTATTTTTGGTACATACTAGTACACCTATGTATTAACCATGTTCTTACATCAAACTAATGTTTTTGTGTATCCCTCAACAATCACTTATGATGAGGCAGGTGGGCAAGGGGACTACTCCTCATTTAAAGAATGCAGCGTCAGCCTCCCGACATGATTCTCAAGAAACAGAAATGCTAGATGAAGATAGTGAACGTAGCTCTATAGTTGATTACAATATTTCCCCTACACTAGCATCGCAGGTGCTTGCTCTAACTTGGCAGCGTGATATGTGGTTGCATGTTGCATATGGTGTCTAGATTGTAATTCTTCCAATCTGGTTAAACTGCATGTGCTAGTCTGCTTAGCTTATACATTATACCTGTTAATGTGACATGCCTTCCTGTATTTAGTACATAGTACATCTGTCTATTAAGCATGTCCTTACATAAAACTATTGTTTTTTTGTATCCCGCATCAATCAATATGACGAGACACCTTTAGTATATGCAGTGCGATATTAGTTGCATCTTTCATATGATTTATAGCATGCGCTGCTTCTAATTTGTTGAAATTCCATTTATGATGGGACGCTTTTAACTTGGCAGAGTCATATTGGTTGCATCTTTCATGTGGTGTCTAGCTTGCATTGCTTCTTATTTGTTGGAATGGTTTCTGCTTAGTTTACACAAACAGTTGTGAACATGCCATGCCGTCCTGTTTTTCGTACATATTCCATCCTGGTATCATGTGTTTGCCTTACATCAAAGTAGTGATTGTCAGTATCATGCATGAATGAGTTCTGAAGAGAGAATTTTATTGCTTTTTCTTGTCGGTTTTACTTGACAATTCAAAATCAATAAAGCGGAAGGAAGTTAGCAAGGCAGCGGATAAAGGTGCTCCTTCCGAACGGAGGGCCTCTACAGTTTCTACTCCTCCACACCCCCAAGATGATTTCCAAGACAACACATGCATAGACACTCAACAAAGTTGTGTTTATGATGAGCACGTCTCCCCTAGTGCACCATCACCGGTGCTCCCTCTAACTTGGCACTGTTATATGTGGTTGCATGTTATGTGTGATGTCTAGCTTGTATTGCTTCTAATTTTGTTGAATTCCATCTGCTTACTTTACACATTATACTTGAATAAGACACGTGTTCCTGTTTCTAGAACATACAATATCTGTCTATCACACCATGTTCTTACATCAAATTACTACTGTTGTGTAACCTGCAACAATCACTTATCATAAGACACGTTTGACTTCGGAGTGTGATATAGGTTACATCTCGCATTCTTTTCTAGCTTGTACTACTAATTTGTTGAAATGGCACTTATGACGAGACAGTTTTAACTTGGTAGAGTGATATTCGTTGCATCTTTCATATGGTGTCTAGCTTTCATTGCTTCTAATTTGTTGAAATGCCTTCTCCTTAGTTTACACATCATAAGCTGTGAATATGCAATGCTGTGAATATGCAATGGCACTAATGACGAGAGACCTCTAACATGGTAGTGTGATGTTGTTTGCATCTTGCATATGATTTATTTCTTGTACTGCTTCACATTTGTTTAAACGCCATTTATGATGAGACACTGTTAACTTGGCAGAGCGATATTTGTAGCATCTTTCATATGGTGTCTACCTTCCATTGCATTGCTTCTAATTTGGTGAAATGTCTTCTTCTTAGTTTACACATCATAGTTCTGGTTATCTCTTCCGTCCTGTTTTTCATACATATTACATCCTCCTATCATGTGGTTGTCTAACATCAAAGTTCAGTTCATCCGCATCATGCATCAATTTGTTCTAAAGAACTAAATTTTTATTTGTTTTTCTTGTCGGCTTGACTTAACATGGCATAGAGAAAGAGGAATAAACACAGAATGGCAGGGAATGAGAAGCGGATGAATCCTGCAGATTCTGCTGGTACTGATGGTGCAATAGAAGGTCAAAGTCCAGCAGAAAATTCTACAAACACGACATCCCATGCTACACGAGCTGCAAAAAAGCCAAACAGAAACAAATAGCTGCCACCAAACTAGCAGAGACATCCCTAGTTCTTGCAACACCTACCACAGTACTACCAGCTGCACGAGTTACTCGTGTGTCAACTGAGCTAGCAGCATGTTCCCAAGCTCCCTTGCCACCTGACACTACTTCCCAAGCACTCTTGACACAAGACGAGTTGGCAATATCAGATGAACCTTGTGAGCTTCAACAGCAAGAATGTAGTTGCTGGAGTCAAGTTACAGTTGCATGCTTCTTTATATGTAGTCTCACAGTTTGATGTACACTAACACTTCCTATGTTCGTTGTTGGACTAGCACCTAGGCGCAAGAGGAAACAAACATCAGGGATAATGCTCGATAGGTTAACTAAATCTAGAGGTGGAAGAATGGAGATCCTTTTTGAGGCAGGTTTAAAAAGGCCACGTGATGCTACATAGTCAGCCAAGTTAGTATCATAGGCAGCGGTTGCCGTTAGGTGTCATGTACGTATCCTCCCAACATGGATTCAGTACAGGAATGACAAAGACGAAACCCAGTTCAACACCTTCCTCGACCATTTATCTGTAAGTATGGTTATGTATGGAAACTAGTAATATCGTCTTGCTCTGTCCCATACTTTCTAGGTTGCTGATAATGAGACTCCCATAATTTTCAACAGATGAGGTTCAAGTTGGATAGCCAAGATGATGCAACCAGACAAGCTTGCACCCATGTTTTCAAGTCTGCTCTGCGACAGTATCGGTATAACTTGAGGAAAACTCACTTTGAAGGCAAGGCTAACAGTGAACTTTCCCAAACATCTCCAGTGGAAAATATATCGGATGAAGACTGGAGGGGCCTTGTTAAACACTGGTCTGATCCGAAGTATCAGGTACATTATATATATGTGATCAGATCACATGTTGAAGTCCTATTTACGCATGTGCCACACAAATCTATCTTCTTGTAGGTGAACTGTTCAAAGAACAAGGCCAACCGTACGAAAGTGAAATTCCAACAGACGACAGGATCTCGTAGCTATATTGCACACTGCGAGGCTCTTGTAATTAGCTGCTGTTTCACTCTTTTCATTGTACCATATTATCAGATCTATATTGACTTGTCCGAAATGCAGAGGGAAGCCCGCAAGGACCAAAAAGTACCTGAACCAAATGTTATGGAAATCTTCAAGGACTGTCACACCAGCAAGAAGAAGGGCATGACTACACCAGTCAAAGCCGCTGTTGTAAGTCCTTAATCCTCATGCCTTTTAACTACTACTTACTCTGACTTGTGCCTTGAACTGCATGGTTTGCAGCCAATGTCTATTACTCTTTTCAATTTTATACACAATTGTCTTAGCGTATCATTGCACCTTACAAGGTTTAAAAGAGAGGAGTGATGTTCCTTTGATCTTGACCCGTAATCTAGTTCCGTGCTGGACTTGCCCACACAATGTTACAATTGCCTGTTTGTCTGTTCTCAGTTGTTTTGTGATATGAATGATGTCATACTATGCTTACCGTATTATAAACTTCATCTCTTTATCCTTAGCCCTCAATACAATGTGAAGAAATAGACAATACATTAGCGATGGTACATGGTCATATGTTTGGAACCTGGTTTTATTATGTACTTTGCAATAAAATACAACTAATATTTTACATGGGTTCACCAGAATAAGTTCTGTATATAGACCAAAGCTATTTTGTTTGGTTTTGCTACCTCCTT
This sequence comes from Triticum aestivum, assembly GCF_018294505.1. Taxonomy (NCBI): domain Eukaryota; kingdom Viridiplantae; phylum Streptophyta; class Magnoliopsida; order Poales; family Poaceae; genus Triticum; species Triticum aestivum. The sequence goes on from NC_057807.1 coordinate 418,258,716, forward strand.
AATATCTTCTGTTCTGGTACTACTAATGTAAAACCTCAACTTTTCAGCGAGCTATGGAAAAAATTGTGGAACCGCCACCTTCTGAAGGTGGCGAGGCAACTATAACCGCAATGTCAGCTCTTGCTGCAGTGGGTCAGTACCTGTCCACTAACAGTGCCAAAAGCACGTTCCTGCGTAATACTGGGTTGGTTGTTAAGGCAATATCGTCCAAACTGCCTCATGATCAAGATATGCAAGCTCAAAGCAATGTTGTATCTGCGCTCCAGACACAAGTCCATTCCCTAACAGAGACCCTTTTGTGAAACAAGGAGAGACATTGTTCGATGTCGTCAAGATATGCATGGTTTTCAAACCAGACTATCAGACATTTGCTATGTTGTTTAGGAGCCTAGGGGAAATGAAGGCGAGGGTTATGGTGCTCCATCGGACAATACACCATGAAAACGTAACGGTCAGGTCAAATGAACTGAGCTTCTGAACTTCTGGTGGTGCATTTATATGCTAGACTGTTAAGTTTTATGCCAACCTTCCTTTTGTTATATAGTTGTAATTTGTTTTGGTGCGATACAAAATTTCTTCTTAACATGTAGCCACCGGCTGAAGAAAATAGCAAGCCATTTTTGTATAGTGTAGGTTGTTCCCTATATTTGCACTGGTGGCGATCTTTGATGCCGAGTGGATGTAATCTATGCAATCGCCTTAATAGCCTAGCGTTAGTTTCAGCCTTATTTTTTTCCTAGTCTTCTTTTCCCTGGTTTGCTAGTGGCCACAACAACCATGGGCCATATACGGGCCGTAGGATCCATGGGCCATATATGGGCCGTAGGATCAATGGGTCTCCTACGGGTCGTAGGATCCATGGGTCTCCTACAGGCCGTCGATAAATGGGCCTCCAATAGGGCCGTAGAATCGGTGGGCCTCAGGCCGTCGGATAAATGGGTCTACATGGGCCGTAAATGGGCGTAATTGGTATTGGCCCAGCACGATAACGGGTCGTTAACAGCTATAAGATAGCAAAGGCTTAATTCTGTCACAGGCATAACGGGTCGTTAATGGGCCAGAATATAGGATAGTCCGGAAACAACGCAATGGGTTAACAGGCCAGAAGCGGGCTGACTCTTGCCATGGGCCGAATTTGGCCCATTAGGGGAACAGGACAGTAATGGGCCGACTCTTGCCATGGGTCGAATTTGGCCCATTAGGGGAACATGCTAGTAATGAGCCAGAAGTAATCGAGGGCCAAAAAGGAGCCCAAGAACGTATGGGCCGTCAATAAGCCGAAAGCTAACACGGGCTGGAAACGGCCCATGTAAATCACGGGCCGTTAATGGGTACAAAGAAAATTACTGTTCATTGTAGGCTAGAGTTACCGTGGGCCTGTAAAGGGCCGAAAGATACGAAGGCCTCATATGGGCCGAAAGACGTCGTGGGCCATACATGGGCCGAAAGTGAAATGGGTTGGTGTTATATTCGACAGCCCACATGACGTTGTTGGGCCGATTTCCTTTAGGGCCTAACGGGCCGTGAGTTACCGGGCCGTAAAATGGGCTATTTGCAAAGAGACCGTTAACACGCTTTTCATGGGCCAGCCCGTTAACTTTTGACCAAGTCAAACAGGCCGGCTTTGTAAGCTAAATGGGCCAGTGGTGGGCCGTGGCATGTGTCGACATATCATAGGCGCCTATCTGACCCACTGACGAGCTGACACGTGTTTCATCTGGCCGATAAGAATTTTACACATTGAAATTTCCCATTGGTTGGGGTTGTTAACGGGTTATCGGATCCAAAACCTGACCCGATAGCTTAACGGCGTTCCGTTACGGTGGATGCCACGTGTCGGTCACCCTTGACGGAAGCACTTCTGTGACGCGCGATTTATTATCATGGAAGTGGACACTCCATGATGATAATTTTGGTAATGTCATGGAACACTTCTACGACAGCACAAGTATGACTATCTTGATTCTGTCATAAAATCATCATGGATGTACATGCATGACAAAAAACGCGACCTACTGTGACAAACATGTATCATCACGGAAGTGTATTTTTTTGTAGTGCTAGCTAGGCACTCAATTCATAAGTAGCTCGCATGATAGATTCATAAGGTAATTTAACTTTATTTCTTGGAAAGTGCTCCATGCCTTTCCTTGATGGAAATTGTAATCTAATATTCCCTTCCTTCATATCAATAATCGCACCAATCGTTCTAAGGAAAGGTCTACCAAGAATAATTGGGCAAGAAAGATTGCAATCTATATCAAGAACGATAAAATCTACGGCCACCAAATATCTATTTGCAACAATGAGAACATCATTGATCCTTCCCATTGGCTTTTTAATGGTGGAATCCGCAAGGTGCAAATTTAAAGAGCAATCATCAAGATCATGGAAACCTAGAATGTCACATAAAGTTTTCGGAATTGTGGAAACACTAGCACCTAAATCACATAAAGCATAACACTCATGATCTTTAATTTTAATCTTTATAGTAGGTTCCCACTCATCATAAAGTTTTCTAGGTATAGAAACTTCCAAATTAAGTTTTTCATCAAAAGATTGCATCAAGGCAGCAACAATATCTTTGGTAAAAGCTTTATTTTGACTATAAGCATGAGGAGAATTCACAACGGATTGCAATAAGGAAATAGAATCTTCTAAAGAAAAATTATCATAATTAAATTCCTTGAAATCCAAGATAGTGGGTTCAATGCTATTTAAAGTCTTGACCTCTCCAATCCCACTTTTACCAAATTTAGCATCAAGATCTAAAAACTCCGAATCATTGGGACACCTTTTAACTAAAGTTGACTCATCTACAGTCCCATCATTATTAAGATTCATATTGCAAAACAAAGATCTAATAGGGGACACATCAATAACTTGAAGATCTTCATCATTATTTTCATGGAAACTAGAAGAACACGCCTTTATAAAGCAATCTTTCTTAGCACACATCTAGCGGTTCTTTCTTTGCACTCATCAATGGAAATTCTCATAGCTTTGAGAGACTCATTAATATCATGCTTAGGAGGAGTAGATCTAAGTTTCAAAGAATCAACATCAAGCGAGAGTCTATCAATGTTCCTAGCCAAATCATCAACTTTGAGCAATTTTTCTTCGAGCAAGGCATTACAATTCTTTTGAGAGATCATAAATTCTTTCACACTATTCTCAAAATCAGAGGGCATCTTATTAAAATTACCATAAGAATTATTGTAGGAATTTCCATAATTATTAGAGGAATTACTAGGGAACGGTCTAGAATTAAAATTTCCTCTATAAGCATTGTTACCAAAATTATTCCTACCAACAAAATTCACATCCATAGATTCTTTATTATTCTCAATCAAAGTAGACAAAGGCATATCATTGGGATCAATTGGAGCACTCTTAGTAGCAAACAATTTCATAAGTTCATCCATCTTTCCACTCAAAACATTAATTTCTTCTATAGCATGCACTTTTTTACTAGTAGATCTTTTTGTGTGCCATTGAGAATAATTAGCCATAATATTATCAAGGAGTTTTGTAGCATATCCTAAGGTGATTTCCATAAACGTGCCTCCCGCGGCCGAATCTAAAAGATTTCTAGAAGCAAAATTCAATCCGGCATAAAAATTTTGTATGATCATCCATAAATTCAAACCATGAGTAGGCAATTGCGAATCATCAAATTCATTCTTTCCCAAGATTGGGCAACATGCTCATGATCAAGTTGTTTAAAATTCATAGTATCGTTCCTAAGAGTGATGATCTTAGCGGGAGGAAAATACTTAGAGATAAAAGCATCTTTGCACTTGTTCCATGAATCAATACTATTCTTAGGCAAAGACGAAAACCAAACTTTAGCACGATCTCTAAGAGAAAACGGAAGTAACCTAAATTTAACAATATCATTATCCGTATCTTTCTTATTTTGCATCTCACACAAATCAACAAAGTTGTTTAGATGGGTAGCGGCATCTTCACTAGGAAGGTCGGCGAATTGGTCTTTCATAACAAGATTCAGCAAAGCAGTATTGATTTCACAAGACTCAACATCATTAATAGGAGAAATCGGAGTACTAAGGAAATCATTATTATTGGTATTGGAGAAATCACACAATTTGGTATTATCTTGCACCATTGCGACAAGTAATCCAACACACAAGCAAACAAAAAGGCAAACGAAAGAGAGAGAAGATTGGGAAAGAGAGGGCGAATAAAACGGCAAGGGTGAAGTTGGGGAGAGGAAACGAGAGGCAAATGGAAATTAATGTAAATGTGAGGGGGGTGAGTTTGTGATGGGTACTTGGTATGTATTGACTTGAGCGAAGACCTCCCTGGCAACGGCGCCAGAAATCCTTCTTGCTACATCTTGAGCTTGTGTTGGTTTTCCTTGAAGAGGAAAGGGTGATGCAGCAATAGTAGCGTAAGTATTTCCCTCAGTTTTTGAGAACCAAGGTATCAATCTAGTAGGAGGCTCCTCAAAAGTCCCATGCACCTACACAAAGAAACAAAGAACTCGCAACCAACGCAATAAAGGGGTTGTCAATCCCTTCATGACAACTTGCGAAAGTGAGATCTGATAGAGATAGTATGATAAGATAAATATATTTTTGGTATTTTATAATTGTAACGCCCCGGATCCGATGCGCCAGGTGTCTGCCAGTTATTCTCCGTCGTTGCCATGTCATTTGCTTGCGTGTTGCATTTTATCTTGTCATCATGTGCATTGCATTGCATACGTGTTCGTCTCATGCATCCGAGCATTTTCCCCGTTGTCCGTTTTGCAATCCGGCACTCCTATGCCCTCCGGCGTTCCCCTTTTGCCTCCTGTTGTGAGTGGGTGTTAAACGTTCTCGGAATGAGCCGAGTCTTGCCTAGCGGCCTTGGTATACCACCGATAGACCGCCTGTCAAGTTTCGTGCCATTTGGAGGTCGTTTGGTACTCCAACGGTTAACCGGGTAACCATAAAGCCTCCTTCTCTTTGCAGCCCAACACCCCTTCCAAAGTGGCCCAAAACCCATCCAACTCCCCTCCATGCTCTCGGTCATTCGATCACGATCGTGTGGGCAAAAACCGCTCCTCATTTGGACTCTCCTAGCTCCCTCTACCTATAAAACTAGCCCCTCCCTCGAAATTCATGGTCCAAACCCCCCGAAACCCTAGCTTCGTCCTCATCCCGCAGCCGGACACGCCCGGACCCCGCCGGACATGTCCAGCCTCCACCTCACCCCAGCCAATCCCAGTGCGCCACGTCACCCCGCCACCACTCTCCTCCAACCGCCAGCCTCCACCTCACCCTCTCTCTCCTCCCCCCACACGGCCCGTGGGACCCGGATCGGGCCCGCGCGAGCCCGCGCCTCCGCCGCCGTTCGCCCGTTCGGCCCTCGCCGTCCGCCCATTCGGCCCGCGCCGTCCGCCCGTTCGGCCCGCGCCGTCTGCCTTCCGGCCCGAGCTCCCTCCGCCGCCCCGCCGTAGCTCGGCCTCGCCGCCGGCCGCCGTGCCCGCCGCCGGCGAGCGCCGTCGCCGGCGCTGTCCTCCGTCGCCGAGCCTTCCGCCGGCCTCTGCTGCCCCGCGGCCGCCCGCCGTCATCGGCCGCCGCCCCGGCGCGCCTCCCTGCGACCCCGCGCCGCCGCAACTGCCGTGCCGCCCCGTGCCCGGTCGCCCTTCGCCGCAGGCCCCGCCGGCCGCGCCTCGCCTCCAGCCGGGCGTGCCCTCGCGCCGCCGAGCTCCGGCCGCCGCCCAGGACGCCGCCGCCGCCGCCCTCCTCTGCCGGCGCCGCCCCGCCATCGCCCTCCTCCGTCGACTCCGGCGATCCCCTCCGTTCATCCTCGAGCTACGTGCAGCTACAGTACCGGCTGGATCCAGATCCAGATTCGATTTGAGGTTGCCCCGAAATCCTCTAAGTCCCAGATTTCAGTAATTTTCATGCCATGTTTGACCTGCTGTATCTCTGCATCCGTAGCTCCGTTTCATGCGTGTAATATGTCAAATTGTTCGCCTCGACGAGTACATCATTTCGTTCCATTGCACCATTTTCATTTGAGGTCATCCTGATGCCTGAATCATCGTTGTAAGAGTGCTTCATAATGTTTTCTGCTGTCTATTATCAGAACGAGCTCTTTTGTCATTTTTGCCATGATTGATGTGTGTATCCTATGAGGTTGATGTCTTCATGTGTTTTGAACTATGCTATGTCTTCTTTACAGAGGTGCTTACCATGTATTTTTATGATCAATGTGGTGACTAGCACAAGCATGTAAACTAGGCATCGTGATGTTGCTGATTTTAGTCCCTGTTCTGCTGTAATTTTAATGCCATGTAAACATGATGCTACAGAGAGATCCATGCATATTTAGAGATACTTCAGTAAGGGTGTTTTGAACATATGATGTTTGTCTATCCATTTATGCCCTTGGTTGCAATTATGGAGTAGTCTAGCATGTTACTTGAGTGCTCTACTTTTGCTTCAAAATGTTTCCTGGCAGATTGTTTACGTGTTATCCAATTTGGCCAAGCTTGCTATAGTTGATCCTTGCATGCTATGGACTTGTTCTTGACTTGGTTTGTTTCACAAACATGTCTTCTTGATGATGCTATGCTTATCTTGTCATGCAATGACTTGTGGTGAGTGAATCGAGCTTGTTAAGTAGTGTACATGATGTTGCTATTTTGCTAGGCTGAATCTGTTATTTCGCGATGCTATGTAAACCTGCTTCTACTAATCATTCTATGCATAATCTGGAGATGTTATATAAATATGTTTTGATCTACATGTCATCCTCTAATCATACAAGCCCCTGGTTGCATTTATAACTTGCTGTATCTTGTTCATATATTGCTCCAAAGTTGCTTCATAATGTTGCTGTCAGCCTGTTAACATTAAGTTCACTTGTTCCCATGTGTTTTGCTAGTGATGCATGCACCCTATGACCTTGCTATTGCCATGCTTAGCTTCAAAAATATGTCTTCTTACTGTTGGGTGCCTTTCCATGCCATGTATTTCTCTATGGTGAGTGGTACAAGCTCATCTACATGCCTTCATAATTCTGTTTCTGCCATGTTTGAATCTGTATAATAACTTGCTATGTTTACATGGGTGCCATCATATCTTCTGGTCCTTTTTGGCTTATGGTCAGTAAGGGACTCTTGGTCTATGCAATTAGTAGATTCATGCCATGCCTTTTTTTGCCATGATAAGTTCCTGTAACATGTTGTTTGATAGCTCTAAACGTTGCATCGTGATGTTATTTTCTGCAAAGTCTGAATTGTTATTACTTTGCAATTTTACCATGTATGTTTGAGCATGTTCTAGTGATTTCTGGAGTTAGCTCAGTGTTCATGTTTTATAATGCTTTACCTGTACATCATGCCCATGTCTTTTATTTTCATATTGTGGTGCTGTAGCATGTTGTTTTGATGCTTGCAATATGCCTAGTTGCTGTTTTGGACAGATTGTTGTTATAACTTATATAGTGTGCATGTGTTGAACCGTTGCTCCGTTTTGAGTGTGCTCTATATGAAACTTGCTTAGAATTGCATGTAGTTTCATATTATCATGTTGTATCCTTGTTTTGAGGTGTTTGCTTGATGTTTGGGTGCATTTTGCATCAGTGCCATGTTTAACTTGTTTTGCTCATATCTTCTAGGCCGTAGCTCCGAACTAAATGATCTTTATATGTAACTTGACTAGAATCTCGTGTAGATCATCTTGGTGAATCTTAACTTGCTGTTTAACAACTTGAACATAAGGTTTATTCAGATCTGGACCAATTTCGAAATATGCATATGAGGACTTACCGGAATTGTTATATGTTGTTCCCGGCCTCATTTAAACTTGCCATGATGTGTTGCTCTTGTTTGCATCATCTCTTGCCATGAGTAGCTTCATGTAGCCTTGTCATGCATCATGCTTCGTTGTGCATCATTCCTTGTTCATGTGTGGTGTGTTTACTATGTTGTGTGCTTCTTCTTGTTAGTTCCTGTTTCGTTGGGATCGTGAGGATTCGTTCGTCTACGATTGGTTCGGCTTCATCTGTTCGTCTTCTTCATGGACTCGTTCTTCTTCCTTGTGGGATTTCAGGCAAGATGACCGCTACCCTAGATCTCACTACTATCATTGCTATGCTAGTTTTTTCGTTCTATCGCTATGCTGCGCTACCTATCACCTGTTTATCAAGCCGTCCCAAATTGCCATGAACCTCTAACCTTTGACACCTTTCCTATGCAAACCGTTGTTTGGCTATGTTACCGCTTTGCTCAGCCCTCTTATAGCGTTGCTAGTTGCAGGTGAAGTTGAAGATTTCTCCATGGTGGACAGGATTTTGGTTGGGATATCACAATATCTCTTATATTATTAATGCATCTATATACTTGGTAAAGGGTGGAAGACTCGGCCTTTTGCCTGGTGTTTTGTTCCACTCTTGCCGCCCTAGTTTCCGTCATACCGGTGTTATGTTCTCGGATTTTGCGTTCCTTACGCGGTCGGGTGATTTATGGGACCCCCTTGAAAGTTCGCTTTGAATAAAACTCCTCCAGCAAGGGCCAACCTTGGTTTTACCATTTGCCTCACCACCACCTACCCTTTCCCTTGGGTCGGCCAACCCAGGGGTCATCTTTATTTTAGCCCCCCCGGGCCAGTGCTTGTCTAAGTGTTGGTCCGAACTAGAGCCCTTTGCAGCGCCCCCTCAGGGAAACTTGAGGTCTGGTTTTAGTTGTATGGATTGCTCATCCGGTGTTGCCCTGAGAACGAGATATGTGCAGCTCCTATCGGGATTGTCGGCGCATCGGGCGGTCTTGCTGGTCTTGTTTTATCATTGTCGAAATGTCTTGTAAACCGGGATTCCGAGTCTGATCGGGTCTTCTTGGGAGAAGGTCTATTCCTTCGTTGATCGCGAGAGCTTGTCATGGGCTAAGTTGGGACACCCCTGCAGGATATAATCTTTCAAAAGCCGTGCCTGTGGTTATAGGCAGATGGGAATTTGTTAATGTCCGGTTGTAGATAACTTGACACGAGATCCGAATTAAAACGCATCAACCGCGTGTGTAGCCGTGATGGTCTCTTCTCGGCGGAGTCCGGGAAGTGAACACGGCTTCTGTGTTATGTTTGACGTAAGTAGGAGTCAGGATCACTTCTTGATCATTGCTAGCTTCACGACCATTCCATTTGCTCTCTTCTCGCTCTTATTTGCGTATGCTAGCCACCATATATGCTTAGTCGCTGCTGCAGCCTCACCACTTGACCCCTTCCTTTCCCTTTAAGCTTTGCTAGTCTTGATACCCATGGTAATGGGATTGCTGAGTCCTCGTGGCTCACAGATTACTACAACAACAGTTGCAGGTACAGGTTATGCGATGATCATGACGCGAGAGCGATGCTTGCTTGCGTTGAGTTCTTCTGCTTCTTCGATCAGGGGATAGGTTCCAGGTCGGCAGCCTGGCCTAGCAGGGTGGATGTCGTGTGAGTTTCTGTTTGTGTTTCATTCGTAGTCGGATGATGCTCTGATGTATTGTTATGTTGTATTCATGTGGCATTGTATGCCTTATGTATGTATCCCCATCTATTATGTAATGTTGATGTAATGATATCCACCTTGCAAAAGCGTTTCAATATGCGGGTCTATCCTTGGTGGGACCTTCGAGTTCCTTTTGGATAGGGTCGCATATTGGGCGTGACAAGTTGGTATCAGAGCCTCGGCCGACCCTAGGAGCCCCCTTGATTGATCGTGTAGTTTGGCCGTTGTCGAGTCTAGAAGAAAACTGTTTTCAGAGTCTAGTTATATTGGAGAGTAGGAATTCTTTTTACTCCCCAGCCCCTTCGTCGCTCTGGTGAGGAATCTTGACGTAGGTGTTTTGAACTGCTCCTCTTCCTTTTCAAACTTTCTTTAGTATCACGCAGTTGGTTTTCCGATCGTTGGTTCCTCAGCTCTTTTCATCTGGTGCATTTCTTGTCAAGTCGACTCGAGCCTCTTCATCTTTGAGTTCAGTCCTCAGTTGTTGTCTTTTCCCACCCGCCCCCCCTTTTCTTCTCAATGCCGGAGTATGTAATCGAGTATCCATCCTACTCGTGCGAAGCCTTTGCTTTCTTTCCTCAATGATTTCAACCGATGTTTTCTCTTCAGTTATTCGTCGTTTCTCTTTTCCATGTTGTCTTTGTTTTCCCGCCCTCCCACCCTTTTCTTCCCGGAGTGTGTCTCTCTCTCGACCATCTACCTCATTTGTGTGGAGTCTCTTCAGTCTTCCCTCAATTATTTCAACCGGTGAATTCTCGTCTCGGTGGACATTCTTCATCTCTTATTCTTCTTCGGTGGATTCGATTCCAATTTTCGGTGTTGATCGTATTCTTTTCCTTCGATCAAGTATTCTCCCTGCTCGTTCGTCTCTCGCCAGTTTATCCTCCCGGAGTGCTCAAGACATCTCAAGAAATTCGTCTGTGTTCTAATTAATTCGAGGTTGTTACCTCATTCAAATATTTCAACTGTTCCGGTGCATCATCTATCTGTTCAGCAATCCTTTCCAACGGTGTTTGCTCTTTAGTAGGCCCTAACCCACAAGTCTTTTCCCAGGATCTTACCTGACTCTTCTAATTTCCCGGAGCTATTCTCAAATCCTTTTTGGAGTCTGACGTAAGAATGAATTTCATCAGTCAGATGCCTTTCCAAGATCGCTTTCAAACTCTTTTCATTGTTGGCTCAACCTCTTTGCTTTTCATTCTACCGGAGTATCTCAGTAATTTTGGTGGTGTTTTCTCGCCGTCATTTGAAGACCGAAGAAGAGTTTTCATGTTATCCTCTCGATTTATTCCATTTGTCAGATATTCTTTTCTTACCCATCTGGAGTATTTCAGGAGTTGTTTTCCCGTTTCTTTTCACCGAAGGCCATCATTCCAGTTATCGTTCTGTATTTATCCCGGTGCTTCTTTCAAGTGTTCTTTAATCAGCTCATTATCTCTTCGTTCTTTTGTATCTAAATCCCCTCTAGCATTTGTGTTCGTCTAATTCTTCCCAGTGATTCATTCTCTTTCGTCAATCAATTTTTGAATTTTTATGGTGGTTCATTCAAGATTCTTTTTCCTTGATTATCATATCAATTCCATTCGCTCTTTCCAATCCTATCGGTGGTTCATGAAGACCTTCTCAAGCTTGCGATATGTCACTTCTAAATCCTTTTTCAAGTAGAATAAGTAATATGCGAAATCCGTTGCTTGTCATCAATTTAATTTGATGAGGATAAGCATAACATAAATCTTATTCTTATTTCATCAGAGTGATTAATCCCTTCCTTCGGAGTTTGTTCTTCATGAATAAATTCTAGTCCCAAGTGTTTTCATCTTTTCTTTTCCGGAGTTCAAAGTTCCTCAGCCATTTCGTCGGATCATCCATCTAAATCATCGCAAGGCTTTAATCTTATCCATTCCATCCTTCAATTTTATCTCATCATCTTTTTGTTACCGGAGTTCTTCATGGTGGTTCTTCATGATTTAATTCATTCTTCAAGAGTTCATCAAGTATCATTACTCCTCTCAAGTTCATGTTCTAATCCTTCCATTTTCAGTCGGAGTGCTTCCTAAATCCTTTTCAGTCTTATTTGTTTTTTTCATCTCGTTCTAACCGGAGTGATTTCATAGTCTATCTGATTCCGTGAGTTTTTGATTCTCGTCATTCTCGTCGTTCCTCTCTTCTTCTCGAGTGCTCCCGATTCTTTGTTTATTCTCTTGAGTTCTTGTTTCACCTCTTCCCCTTTTCTCTTCCGTCTCGGTCCTAAGATCTCGGGACAAGATCTCTTCTTAGTGGAGGAGTGTTGTAACGCCCCGGATCCGATGTGCCAGGTGTCTGCCAGTTATTCGCCGTCGTTGCCATGTCATTTGCTTGCGTGTTGCATTTTATCTTGTCATCATGTGCATTGCATTGCATACGTGTTCGTCTCATGCATCCGAGCATTTTCCCCGTTGTCCGTTTTGCAATCCGGCACTCCTATGCCCTCCGGCGTTCCCCTTTTGCCTCCTGTTGTGAGTGGGTGTTAAACGTTCTCGGAATGACCCGAGTCTTGCCTAGTGGCCTTGGTATACCACCGGTAGACCGCCTGTCAAGTTTCGTGCCATTTGGAGGTCGTTTGGTACTCCAACGATTAACCGGGTAACCGTAAAGCCTCCTTCTCTTTGCAGCCCAACACCCCTTCCAAAGTGGCCCAAAACCCATCCAACTCCCCTCCATGCTCTCGGTCGTTCGATCACGATCGTGTGGGCGAAAACCGCTCCTCATTTGGACTCTCCTAGCTCCCTCTACCTATAAAACTAGCCCCTCCCCCGAAATTCGCGGTCCAAACCCCCCGAAACCCTAGCTTCGTCCTCATCCCGCAGCCGGACACGTCCGGACCCCGCCGGACATGTCCAGCCTCCACCTCACCCCAGCCAATCCCAGTGCGCCACGTCACCCCGCCGCCACTCTCCTCCAACCGCCGGCCTCCACCTAACCCTCTGTCTCCTCCCCCCCACGCGGCTCGCGGGACCCGGATCGGGCCCGCGCGAGCCCGCGCCTCCGCCGCCGTCCGCCCGTTCGGCCCGCGCCGTCCGCCTGTTCGGCCCGCGCCGTCTGCCTTCCGGCCCGAGCTCCCTCCGCTGCCCCGCCGCGGCTCGGCCTCGCCGCCGGCCGCCGTGCCCGCCGCCGGCGAGCGCCGTCGCCGGCGCTGCCCTCCGTCGCCGAGCCTTCCGCCGGCCTCTGCTGCCCCGCGACCGCCCGCCGTCATTGGCCGCCGCCCCGGCGCGCCTCCTCGCGGCCCCGCGCCGCCGCAACCGCCGTGCCGCCCCGTGCCCGGCCGCCCTTCGCCGCAGGCCCCGCCGGCCGCGCCTCGCCTCCGACCGGGCGTGCCCTCGCGCCGCCGAGCTCCGGCCGCCGCCCAGGGCGCCGCCGCCGCCGCCCTCCTCTGCCGGCGCCGCCCCGCCATCGCCCTCCTCCCTCGACTCCTGTGATCCCCTCCGTTCATCCTCGAGCTACGTGCAGCTACAGTACCGGCCGGATCCAGATCCAGATTCGATTTGAGGTTGCCCCGAAATCCTCCAAGTCCCAGATTTCAGTAATTTTCATGCCATGTTTGACCTGCTGTATCTCTGCATCCGTAGCTCCGTTTCATGCGTGTAATATGTCAAATTGTTTTCCTCGACGAGTACATCATTTCATTACATTGCACCATTTTCATTTGAGGTCATCCTGATGCCTGAATCATCGTTGTAAGAGTGCTTCATAATGTTTTCTGCTGTCTGTTATCAGAACAAGCTCTTTTGTCATTTTTGCCATGATTGATGTGTGCATCCTATGAGGTTGATGTCTTCATGTGTTTTGAACTATGCTATGTCTTCTTTACAGAGGTGCTTACCATATATTTTTGTGATCAATATGGTGACTAGCACAAGCATGTAAACTAGGCATCGTGATGTTGCTGATTTTAGTCCCTGTTCTGCTGTAATTTTAATGCCATGTAAACATGATGCTACAGAGAGATCCATGCATATTTAGAGATACTTCAGTAAGGGTGTTTTGAACATATGATGTTTGTCTATCCATTCATGCCCTTGGTTGCAATTATGGAGTAGTCTAGCATGTTACTTGAGTGCTCTACTTTTGCTTCAAAATGTTTCCTGGCAGATTGTTTACGTAATATCCAATTTGGCCAAGCTTGCTATAGTTGATCCTTGCATGCTATGGACTTGTTCTTGACTTGGTTTGTTTCACAAACATGTCTTCTTGATGATGCTATGCTTATCTTGTTATGCAATGACTTGTGGTGAGTGAATCGAGCTTGTTAAGTAGTGTACACGATGTTGCTGTTTTGCTAGGCTGAATCTGTTATTTCGCAATGCTATGTAAACCTGCTTCTACTAATCATTCTATGCATAATCTGGAGATGTTATATAAATATGTTTTGATCTACATGTCATCCTCTAACCATACAAGCCCCTGGTTGCATTTATAACTTGTTGTATCTTGTTCATATCTTGCTCCAAAGTTGCTTCATAATGTTGCTGTCAGCCTGTTAACATTAAGTTCACTTGTTCCCATGTGTTCTGCTAGTGATCCATGCACCCTATGACCTTGCTATTGCCATGCTTAGCTTCAAAAATATGTTTTCTTACTGTTGGGTGCCTTGCCATGCCATGTATTGCTCTATGGTGAGTGGTACAAGCTCATCTACATGCCTTCATAATTCTGTTTCTGCCATGTTTGAATCTGTATAATAACTTGCTATGTTTACATGTGTGCCATCATATCTTCTGGTCCTTTTTGGCTTATGGTCAGTAAGGGACTCTTGGTCTATGCAATTAGTAGATTCATGCCATGCCTTTGTTTGCCATGATAAGTTCCTATAACATGTTGTTTGATAGCTCTAAACGTTGCATCGTGATGTTATTTTCTGCAAAGTCTGAATTGTTATTACTTGCAATCTTACCATGTATGTTTGAGCATGTTCTGGTGATTTCTGGAGTTAGCTCAGTGTTCATGTTTTGTAATGCTTTACCTGTACATCATGCCCATGTCTTTTGTTTTCATATTGTGGTGATGTAGCATGTTGTTTTGATGCTTGCAATATGCCTAGTTGCTGTTTTGGACAGATTGTTGTTATAACTTGTATACTGTGCATGTGTTGAACCGTTGCTCCGTTTTGAGTGTGCTCTATATGAAACTTGCTTAGAATTGCATGTAGTTTCATATTATCATGTTGCATCCTTGTTTTGAGGTGTTTGCTTGATGTTTGGGTGCATTTTGCATCAATGCCATGTTTAACTTGTTTTGCTCATATCTTCTAGGCCGTAGCTCCGAACTAAATGATCTTTATATGTAACTTGACTAGAATCTCGTGTAGATCATCTTGGTGAATCTTAACTTGCTGTTTAACAACTTGAACATAAGGTTTATTCAGATCTGGAACAATTTCGAAATATGCATATGAGGACTTACCGGAATTGTTATATGTTGTTCCCGGCCTCATTTAAACTTGCCTTGATGTGTTGCTCTTGTTTGCATCATCTCTTGCCATGAGTAGCTTCATGTAGCCTTGTCATGCATCATGCTTCATTGTGCATCATGCCTTGTTCATGTGTGGTGTGTTTACTATGTTGGGTGCTTCTTCTTGTTAGTTCCTGTTTCATTGCGATCGTGAGGATTCGTTCGTCTACGATTGGTTCAGCTTCATCTGTTCGTCTTCTTCATGGACTCGTTCTTCTTCCTTGCGGGATTTCAGGCAAGATGACCGCTACCCTGGATCTCGCTACTATCATTGCTATGCTAGTTGTTTCGTTCTATCGCTATGCTGCGCTACCTATCACCTGTTTATCAAGCCATCCCAAATTGCCATGAACCTCTAACCTTTGACACCTTTCCTATGCAAACCGTTGTTTGGTTATGTTACCCCTTTGCTCAGCCCTCGTATAGCGTTGCTAGTTGCAGGTGAAGTTGAAGATTTCTCCATGGTGGACAGGATTTTGGTTGGGATATCACAATATCTCTTATATTATTAATGCATCTATATACTTGGTAAAGGGTGGAAGACTCGTCCTTTTGCCTGGTGTTTTGTTCCACTCTTGCCGCCCTAGTTTCCGTCATACCGGTGTTATGTTCCCGGATTTTGCGTTCCTTACGCGGTCGGGTGATTTATGGGACCCCCTTGACAGTTCGCTTTGAATAAAACTCCTCCAGCAAGGCCCAACCTTGGTTTTACCATTTGCCTCACCACCACCTACCCTTTCCCTTGGGTCGGCCAACCCAGGGGTCATCTTTATTTTAGCCCCCCCCGGGCCAGTGCTTGTCTAAGTGTTGGTCCGAACTAGAGCCCTTTGCAGCGCCCCCTTAGGGAAACTTGAGGTCTGGTTTTAGTTGTACGGATTGCTCATCTGGTGTTGCCCTGAGAACGAGATATGTGCAGCTCCTATCGGGATTGTCGGCGCATCGGGCAGTCTTGCTGGTCTTGTTTTATCATTGTCGAAATGTCTTGTAAACCGGGATTCCGAGTCTGATCGGGTCTTCCTGGGAGAAGGTCTATTCCTTCGTTGATCGCGAGAGCTTGTCATGGGCTAAGTTGGGACACCCCTGCAGGGTATAATCTTTCGAAAGCCGTGCCTGCGGTTATAGGCAGATGGGAATTTGTTAATGTCCGGTTGTAGATAACTTGACACGAGATCCGAATTAAAACGCATCAACCGCGTGTGTAGCCGTGATGGTCTCTTCTCGGCGGAGTCCGGGAAGTGAACACGGCTTCTGTGTTATGTTTGACGTAAGTAGGAGTTCAGGATCACTTCTTGATCATTGCTAGCTTCACGACCGTTCCATTTGCTCTCTTCTCGCTCTTATTTGCGTATGCTAGCCACCATATATGCTTAGTCGCTGCTGCAGCCTCACCACTTTACCCCTTCCTTTCCTTTTAAGCTTTGCTAGTCTTGATACCCATGGTAATGGGATTGCTGAGTCCTCGTGGCTCACAGATTACTACAACAACAGTTGCAGGTATAGGTTATGCGATGATCATGACGCGAGAGCGATGCTTGCTTGCGTTGAGTTCTTCTTCTGCTTCTTCGATTAGGGGATAGGTTCCAGGTCGGCAGCCTGGGCTAGCAGGGTGGATGTCGTGTGAGTTTCTGTTTGTGTTTCATCCGTAGTCGGATGATGCTCTGATGTATTGTGATGTTGTATTCATGTGGCATTGTATGCCTTATGTATGTATCCCCATCTATTATGTAATGTTGATGTAATGATATCCACCTTGCAAAAGCGTTTCAATATGCGGGTCTATCCTTGGTGGGACCTTCGAGTTCCTTTTGGATAGGGTCGCATATTGGGCATGACAATAATATAGATTGGAAAAGTAAAGATGCAAACAAAAGTAGATTGAAAGCTTATATGACAAAAGATAGACCCTGGGGCCATAGGTTACTAGTGGCTTCTCTCAAGATAGCATAAGTATTACGGTGGGTGAACAAATTACTGTCGAGCAATTGATAGAAAAGCGAATAATTATGAGATTATCTAGGCATGATCATGTATATAGGCATCACGTCCGTGACAAGTAGACCGACTCCTGCCTGCATCTACTACTATTACTCCACACATCGACCGCTATCCAGCATGCATCTAGAGTATTAAGTTCATAAAGAACAGAATAACACATTAAGAAAGATTACATGATGTAGATGGATAAACTCATGCAATATGATATAAACCCCATCTTTTTATCCTCGATGGCAACAATACAATACGTGCCTTGCTGCCCCTGCTGTCACTGGGAAAGGACACCGCAAGATTGAACCCAAAGCTAAGCACTTCTCCCATTGCAAGAAAGATCAATCTAGTAGGCCAAACCAAACTGATAATTCGAAGAGACTTGGAAAGATAACTTAATCACACATAAAAGAATTCAGAGGAGATTCAAATATTTCTCATAGATAAACTTGATCATAAACCCACAATTCATCGGATCTCGACAAACACATCGCAAAAAGAGTTACATCGAATAAATCTCCAAGAAGATCAAGGAGAACATGGTATTGAGATCCAAAAAGAGAGAAGAATCCATCTAGCTAATAACTATGGACACGAAGGTCTGTGGTAAACTACTCACAACTCATCGGAGGGGCTATGGTGTTGATGTAGAAGCCCTTTGTGGTCGATTCCCCCTCCGGTGGAGCACCGACGAAGGCTCCAAGATGGTATCTCGCGGATACAGAAGGTTAGGTTTTCGTGGTTGCTTCTGATGTTCTCGGGGTACGTGGGTATATATAGGAGGAAGAAGTACGTCGGTGGACTCCCGAGGGGCCCATGAGATAGGGGGCACGACCAGTAGGGGGGCGTGCCCTCACCCTCATGGCCGCCTTAGCTACTTCTTGACTTGCACTCCAAGTCCTCTGGATCACGTTTGTTCCAAAAATCACGCTCCCGAAGGTTTCATTCCGTTTGGACTCTGTTTGACATTCCTTTTCTTCGAAACACTGAAATATGCAAAAAAAACAATATGGGTTGGGCCTCCAGTTAGTAGGTTAGTCCCAAAAATGATATAAAAGTGTAAAGTAAAGCCCATAAACATCCAAAACGGGTAATATAATAGCATGGAACAATCAAAAATTATAGATACGTTGGAGACGTATCATCCAGCTGCTAGAATCATTTGTTGATTAAGTTGACAAAGCCCTGCGTACATGTCTGCTTAGTAGGCCCATAGGCCAGCCACCAAATCTGTCGGGTCCTAGCTATCATCGGGAGGAATAGTTTTTTTCGCATAACAAGGAGGCACTTCCTTCCGTGCGAAGATACAGCCGGTGGGTCCCAGCTGTCAGGGGGAGGAAATAGCTTAATAAGGAGGAACTTTCCTTGCGTGCGACCATGGACCTCGTGGGTCCCAGCCATCAGGCTCTCACGTACAGTCCTCTTCCGATGACTCTCATTTGTTGACCATGCCGCGTCGAGCACAGCGAGGCGGTGGACGACGACGAGGCCCCAGACTGGAACGCCCCGGAGATGGGGAAGACGCAACAGTGGAGTCGCAAACGGAGAGGAGTTGGAAACTTGACTGGTTTAGGTGCCAGGTGGGCCTACACTCGGCAAAGAATAACAAGAGGTGTGGAGTGGAGGGATGGCGGTCGGCGGGGTAGCGTTTCGCTGCGAGACGCGCAAAACAATACCACTAGATGCCGGAGGCTGGAGCATGCGGTCCCGGCAGCGCTGGGGGAAGAAGATGAGAGATTAAAGAAGAATGCAGCCCGTTGGATGTAAATCCAATGCCTTGCTTAGGCTTCGACCTACTGGCCCACATGTCAGTCAGTCCATTTGTTTTTTAGTCCATTTGGTGGGCTAGGTGAAACAATGATGTAGCATCTATGCAGCCCATTTATATATATGGTAGAATTTAAAGCCCATTTGCATTTTTCTTGAAATCCGCGCGACTTGCTGGGCTTGGTGAAAATATCATGTTGGGCTAGATGGAGAAATATTAGAAAAACATAAACACATGACTGCACGTCTATTACTGCATTGGTCAGTAAAATCTTTGCAAGCTTATGTACGCAATCACTAGGAGTTAACTTGCCAAGTTATATATAAACAATTATTATTATTATTTTGTAAGAACTATCAATTTACGACATAAAATATTATTTTAATTTGATGAGTTAATAGGACATGGGGTATTATTATTTTTTAGGCTAGACGTGGGACAGTTGAGTTGGTTCTAGGGAAAAGTACTAGGAGAAAACTCAGTTTACATCGAAAAAGAAAGTGGAAGAAAATTCAGATATAGGATTAATGAAAACAAAAAATAAAGGAAGTGGGAAGGTCTATAAATTGGTTGGACGAACGACAGGTTTAATGGAACCTTATGTTTTTTCTATTATATACTATTATAGAAGGGAAAACATAGGTTCAGTTTTGCATTCTTATAGAAAAATAGAACTGAGATGTGCGTCGTCTTGAAAAAACAAACATAACTTGGGCTGCTAATGTTATAGACAAGCTAGGTTGGGAGGCCCAGAGGCCGCTTGATCCAAAAAACATTGAAACATGTCATGGGCTACCCATGTTAAACAACAAAACCTAGGCCATGGACCTGGTGTGCCCGGGACTGTCAGCCTCTTGACGAACAATTGTCTCCCGATTCCTCTTGTTTTGCTGACGATGTTGGTAATGACAGATGGCGGCGCCGCGGCGAGAGCACCAAGTGGAGGACGACATCGAGATTGCGGACCGAACAAACCGGAGCGGGGGAAGACGCAGGTGGAGGGGAGTATGAGGGTTGACTTGTTTGGGTGCAGGGTGGCCGGTGGAGCTCCTTGGTATCGTTGTCTTCTTTCATGTTGGCGTAGCAGGGGTTGATGATGGTCTCGGCGAGGTCAACCATGGAGTCCTTCTCCTGCCCGTTGCCGCTGATCTTGTATTGCTTCTGGATGTCGACAAGCTTGTTGCAACAGATGGCCGAATCATCGCGTTCTTTCTTCTCTCCACCATAGCGAAGGTGCAGTCGGCGCTGCCGATGAAACGGGTGAATGATCCAGAACCTCTGATGGCCCTACAACAGTGGTAGACGAGAACCTCGCCCCACACGTGACCAGGGTGACCGCGATCCGCTGGTCCCTGTCAGGAGATAAATGGATGGACACAAGGTCTAGTCCTACGACCTTGTGCTTTCTCATCCTGTAGGTACTGCTTGAACTCGGCGAGGCAGAGCTTCACCGAGTCCGGATCGTTGGTGTACATCACATTCAACTTGGTGCCGCCATGGAACTGAACGAAGAACTCAAAGGTGAACTCCTTGCTGAAGTTCATATCCAGCAGGCTCACCCCTCGGATCGCCATTGGAGTCTCTTCAAGTGAACGAGTGAGTAGGCGGCAACAACAGTTCATTTTTCAGCTCTTGGGGAATTGGATTCAACAGTAAACTGAGTGCGATAGGCGACAACAGTTACTACCCCTCCCTCGCCCATTGCACGGCCGGCAGAATATGCACCCTCGGTGCATTCAAACGCCTCCATTAAGAAACCTATTCCGGCCACACACGTCAGTTCACGAGCGGGTCTGTATTGGTACTGTAATAACAAGTGTTAGTGGTCACTTTACTTCAATTTAATTAGCTTTAATTAAATGTATTCTTAAAACAAGCAATGCATTGGCTCGTTCTAGCAGTGCCACAATATCAACATGCACAACAATTAGAAATATCATTCTCAGGATGCACATGATCAACACATTTGCCGCACTTTCACACAGACAATACTACCAAGTTTGAACAGTTTGTTATGGTTGTTGTCCTCTGCATCATCATGCCATGTTTCCCAGCTTGCAAGATTCAGAACCAACAAATAAGATTCAACTAATAAGTACAACAAAGATGCCTACACATCTCATTGATTCCCAGCTTCCAAGATTCAGAACCAACAAATAGGATTCAAATAATAAGTACAACAAAGATGCCTACACATTTCATTGATTCCCAGGTTGCAAGATTTAGAACCAACCCATTAGAGCGTTTTGATAAAGTGAATATCAGGATTAAACCATCTTGGCTAGCCGTGTCATACAACCCAAGAACTTGGCGAATGCTCTTGACCATCACAACATCTGTAGTAGAGTATTCCTGTTTGCACAGATAAGAAAGAGCTTGGATTTAGGACTCTAGCAGCCGTAGAGATGGTTGTACAAACATTGGCCTTTTCTTTTGGCCACCAATTCTATCTATGTTCCTGATGCGTCAATCTTTGATGCATCCCTTGAAATTACTATAATAGTGGTACTAGTTGAAGCAAACTTTATTTCCAAAACGAGAAAAGATTGCGATAGAATAGCTTTATTTAAAAAATACAACGTTGGCACAGCATGACAAAGCACAATCATGTTGATAAAGGACAGTACTAACCGATGTGAGGGGCCCTATGCCGCCACGACTCGATATCCCTATATGCACAAAAAGATAGAAAGTAAACAGTTGCTGGTCAATAAGAATATATGAAACATACATGAAATGAAAAGAAGCATCTTAGTTATGTTCATGGCAAGGACAGTAGAAATTTTAAAATGTGAGCAATGCTTCATGTTACTGGAAGCATTACGATCAACTATGGCATTCATCAAATATGGGATTACTTTAATGGTGGCATTGCTTGTTTACTAGATGCAGTAAATCAACAGCAGCTAAAGAGTTGGTTTAAGGGCATGGGACTGTGGGTACACCAGGTCACTCAGCAGCGTAAAGAAGCAACTTACTTATCATACTGGGGAAAACACCAGGAGTACCATTTGTTAACACAGTTTAATTGCATCATATCACTGGAGGCATTAGATTAACGATAACACTGGTTAGACATGTCGTGAAGGTAATAGTGTGATCACTTCATTTTACATGTGCCCTTACATTAACAACAACAAAAGGTTGGTATAAGGACATGCGACAGTGGACACATCAGCACAATGTACCTACAAGGAGGCATAAAGTGGTGATGCCGAGTTTGTTCATGCTCTGTGAGGGCACCAAATCTAATCCTGGAGAACTTTTACTATGTGAGGGCAGCAAATCTAATCCTGGAGACCTTTTACTATGTGAGGGTAGCAAATCTAATCCTGGAGACTTTTTACTATGTGAGGGCAGCAAATCTAATCCTGGACATACTCTGTTGACTTGTCCACCAGCCGCCACTTTCTATCCTTTTTGCAACCAATAGTAGATCTGTTCCTTATCCAGTTTGTACTGAGTTTTCCCATTATTTCCTTTTCAACCAAGAGACTGGTTGGGTATCCAGTCTCTACTACTTTCCCCCTGTTATTTCCTCTTTGAATCAAGTCCTAGATTCATGCTATGATTCCCCCCTTTCTTCGTTGTTTGAACCAAGTCCTAGATTCAAATGCATGAAGTAGCTTTACCTCTAATAATACTAAAAATTTAGGTGGATTTGGAAGAGTTGATGGAAGTAGAAAAAGATGCACATGCAGACACATTGGGAGCCGGGGCAGTAGAGCAAGGCCGCTTTCGAAGAACTTGTACCTGAGGTTCGTCGGGATGTCGGCGGCGGCAGGTCCGATCTGCGCACAATACGGGAGGGAGGAAGAAGGGTCGGAGGACCTCCCGAGCCGGTGTTGTGTCGGAGAGAACGGCAGGGGCAGAGGATCGGGCCCCGCCGGCAGCTGTTGGTTTCCTCCCTCAGCGGTGATGACCGCGTGAACGATGCACCTTTTAGTCCTCTACACGCACTAGCGGAAGGGATCCAGCCGGATTTGTGACCCACGGTGAGTAGAGAGAAAATGTCGCTACCGTTATCTTCTTTAGATCTAGAGAGGATGAGAGAATGAAGAGAGCAACCCTAGTAAAGCAAGCGCTCAGGCCCCTGTGTACATATATAGTGGAGTGATTATCTTTTTCTCTCCACAACAAGCGTTTCAATTTGTGTACGTGGCATTAAAGAAAAGAAACTCTCTATTTAAGGCGACTAATTGTACGAATCCTACTTACTACTAGTAGTACTAGTATTGTTCACTTGTGCTCCCCGACCCTCCATTCATTGAACAACCCCATGGGTGAATAAACATACAGTACTAGTATTTATATAGGACGAACAAGCTCGAACTATTTTCACATAGTTAAAAGTTGAGGGCGGGGCTTTTCCCGGGCAGTACGCGCGACAGTTTTCGGGTAGGTGGTTTGACAGAGAGGCGAGGAGGGTGAGGGAGTGGCGGATTCAAACTTACTGCTGGAAAGGTCGGGCTGTGCGATTTGACAGCGCGTTACTGCTGGAAAGACTTATGATATGACTACTCACTATAGTCATGAATTACTGGCGCTACGGCCGGGGTGATGCACCCCTTCCGTTCCGCACTCTAATCTGGTGCATGACACGTCGACTCGGATGCTGGCTCTCCCACATGTCGGCGCAGTACGTAGTAAGAAGGAGCAAAGAATGTTGCGGTATATACTACTACTACTACTCGCGTCGGAGGAGTGCGAACCACGGCAGCCCAGTGAACCAGCAGTGCGAACCACGGTAGTCCAGTGAACCCGAAGTAGAAAACAATGTGGTGATATGGCCATAAAAAACAATGTGCTACGGCCCAGACTGTAGCTTGTACGATACTACTCCTCTTTGTTTGGATCCCTAAGTTAGAGCTAGTTTGGGTTGAAATAGCCTCAAATTATCGAAACAGGAGGGGTTAGTTTGAGCTAGTTTGCTCTAACCTAGCTAAAAGAACTAGCCCGGGGGAGAGGTTCTCATTGGGTTAGTTATCCTCGGGCCCAATAAAAGAGAACTAAACAATCTCCCCTGCCCACACCAAATCGCTCCCTCCGTCCCCCTCGCACGACTCCTCTCTGTTCCCCATCGGGCTGCCCGCCCAAGTGCCGCTCTGCTGCTCACCCTCTCTCTCCTCCGGTGGCCCTCTCCCTCCGATCTCCGCTGCCCTACTCCGATTGCCCTATCCCTCCGGCCTTCGAAGGTCGCCCTGCTCCCTCTTCACCAGTCATTTTTCTCCCTCCGTCGTGTGCGGCGGCGGTGCATCTACCAAGGAGGCCGCGAGAGGGGTGAGTTTGTTCCCTTCTCTGTCTCACAAACATAACATTGATCTTGCTCGCTCTAGCACTAATTCTGATTTGGAAAAGTAGATCCTGATCAAACTTGGTATAGATTTGTGGTGCACGCATGGAATTGTTTGATGCTGCTTGAGGAGGTAATACATCTTTCTAGAGGCCCAAAGATTCAGTTCACCTTTTTAGGTATTTCAGTTTCCGGCTTGCATTATTTATAGAGGCCCAAAGACTCATGTCACCTTTCTAGGTATTTCAGTTTCAGGCTTGCATTATTTCTAGAGGCCCAAAGATTCAGTTCACCTTTCTAGGTATTTCAGTTTCAGGATTGCATTATTTCTAGAGGCCCAAAGATTCAGTTCACCTTTCTAGGTATTTTTGTATCAGGCTTGCATTATTTCTAGAGGCCCAAAGATTCAGTTCACCTTTCTAGGTATTTTAGTTTTAGGCTTGCATTATTTCTAGAGGCTCAGAGATTCTTATTTTTTCATTTTCACGTGGTTTGACTTCAATTTGACCATGTTTCTCCATTCTTGTGTTATTCCAATTCACACTACTAGGAAAAGGTCTGCTAGTGGCGCACCTGTTTTGCCTACTAATGGCGCACTACAGGTGCGCCACTAGCACCACACCATTAGAATTTTTTACTAATGGCGCACCTGTGGTGCGCCATTAGTATACCAGATACTAATGGCACACCAGGCAGTGCACCATTAGTATAGCCCATGGTGCGCCATTAGTATACCAGATACTAATGGCACACCACATAGAAGTGCGCCATCAGTAACAATTTTTTTCAAAAAAAAAAATCAGAATTTTTTTTTCAATTTTTTTCGTGTTTTCTCTTAATCTCGGGTCACTATGGCTTAATCTCGGGTCAATATGCTTAATCTCAAGTCAAATGGCACTAAGTGGTCAAACTTCCTAGAAGGTCACCCATCCTCACACTACTCCAGCCCGAGCACGCTTAACTTCGCAGTTCTATCCAGCCCCAGCACCACCTCATTTAATAGACACTTGTTGATATATCTATCATATCAATCCTATTAAACCTTGTTGATGTCTAGGACTTTGTTCATGTTCATGAGTATGATGAAATTTTGAAAAATATTTCAAACTTTCCGGTCATATTACGTATCTTTTTTGGAAAAAAAATCGAAACAAATTTTTTTTCTGTTACTAGTGGCGCGCCTAGCAAACGGTGCGCCACTAGTAAGTTTGAAATTTTTTGAATTTTTTTGCCTCTAGATCTTGTAAGCCCCGTAACTTTTTTCGGTTAGGTTTTTGAGGATTTTGAAAATGTTTAATGGGGTTCCCCCGATTAAATTTGGATGTAACTTTTCGAGTAGATGATTTTTCATATAATTTTTTTAATCCGAGTTCGTATGTAAAAGTTATGCCCATTTTACAAATTCCAGAGAGATTTTGCAAATAAAGTCGAAATTCATATTTGTAAATTTTCCCAACAATTAGACCACATATCACATGGGAAACTTATTTTCTTTTATTTTTTTGACATTTCCATCATTTTCTTTTGTTTTTTTTAACTGAAAAGGCGGTCCAATGGGGGGTTGCATTCGGTGGATTTTTGGGCCAAGTTAGTAATGGCGCAACTAGTAATGGTGCACCACTCCCACGATGCGCCATTACTATTTTTGAAAAGGAAATAAAAAAAATTGAAAAAAATTTGGAAAAAAATTACTAGTGGCGCACCGTGGATGTGGTGCGCCATTACTAGTTAAAAATAGTAATGGCGCACTATCCCCTAGTGCGCCATTACTAGTTTTGAAAAAAAATTAAAAAAACTGAAAAAAATTACTAGTGGCGCACCGTGGATGTGGTGCGCCATTACTAGTTTAGCTAGTAATGACGCACTATCCCCTGGTGCGCCATTACTAGTTTTGAAAAAAAAATAAAAAATTTTTGTTACTAATGGCGCACCATGGATGTGGTGCGCCATTAGTATTTAGACACTAATGGCGCACCAACACATTGTGCGCCATTAGTATATAGT
This sequence comes from Triticum aestivum, assembly GCF_018294505.1. Taxonomy (NCBI): domain Eukaryota; kingdom Viridiplantae; phylum Streptophyta; class Magnoliopsida; order Poales; family Poaceae; genus Triticum; species Triticum aestivum. The sequence goes on from NC_057807.1 coordinate 418,284,755, forward strand.
AGTGGCGCACCACATGGCTAGTGCGCCATTAGTGTCCATATCATCTATAGCCCTTTTCCTAGTAGTGTCATGTGAACCAAACACCCAGGTTGACTAAAATCCTATGTTTCCAAATGCTCTGTTTTGCACGTGCATTCCTATCCTATTCCTGTGTTTTTCCTGTCCCTGCGTTTATAGAATCCTCCAATTCTAAGGAGCCCTTACAGATTTACTTCATTTTCAGATAGGTGTCAAATAAAACTCTATATGTTATGTCCTGCTCATGTCTTGCCGTCATCCACCCCACCTGAGGTGCACCATCAACTGAAGCGTTCACTGCAGCAGAGATTCCCCCTGCAGACTTTCTTTCGCCGCCTCAGATCATCTTCGCCGTTGCTGGCAGCCATGCCAACTGCATTACCATCATCGACTTAGCAGATGAAACTCAGGACTACACAGTTCCGGAAGAGAGGTTGCAGTCTTTCGTGTTTGCTTATGTTATACATCGGTTATGATTACCTGCTACTTTATCATTCAAACTTGAGTTTTAAAATGCTTGTGGGTCTCATATCGAGGCAGCAACAAATAGTATATGTCTACTATATGGTTCATCTGGGTCTTATATGTGGTTCATGTTGGGTGGGCAACAAACAATAGATGATCCATTGTCTATCTTTTTATATTGAAGCTATAATCTACCTGCTATCATTAGTTTTGGATCCATCCACTCATTTGCTACCATCAGTCTTGATTTTTGCATGCACCCCTTAGGCCTTACAAAATCTAACTGTTTTTTTATTATGCATGTCAGATATTGTACATAATCGTACTGAACATGTAGAAAAAAAGAGAAGACCATTGCGTGGGAATATAATGTCATGTAGACGCCACTCCATGGTGGGCGAAGTGGGCCCCCCCTCCCGCCATTGCAGCTTGTATTCCAGAGGAAGATAACTGTTCAGATGGGGATTCAGAGGGAGCCGATCACTCTTGTTTACCACCTGAGGTGTTTGCTCTAACCTGGCATGCTGATGTTGGTCATATCATGCATATGGCGCCTCGCATTGCTTACATTATACATCTTATATGTCATCAGCTTAGTTTAGATTTGCTTTGTGTGAATTCCACCTGTTTGTTTTCTATATCATACTCCCACCATTCCTAAATATTTTTCTTTTTAGAAATTTCAACAAGTGACTACATACGGAACAAAATGAGTGAATCTACACTCTAAAATATGTCTATATACATCTGTATGTGGTAGTCCATTTGAAATCTCTAAAAAGACAAATATTTAAGAATGGAGGGAGTATATGGGAATTATGCAATGCCATCTTCTTTAGCCATGCATCATATATGTGAATCATGCAATGCCATCCTGTTTAGCCAGTCATCGTATATGTGAATTGTATCGTGCCATATATTTTTTGCTTTGTATCTGGAGTGAAAACAAGGTCTTCTGAGCAGTCAGTGCTACCTGTCGATGCAGATTTCTTGGTGGTTACAGATAGCTCCTCAGAGGAGGATTCAGAGACAGATGACTAGTCGTATCCCCCCCCTGAGGTGCATACTCTAACTTGGCAGGGTTATATTGCTCATATCATGCATATGGTGTCTTGCATTGCCATGCCATCTGCTTAGATTAGACATGCTTTGGGTGAATGCCTCCTGTTTGCTTTCTATATCAGATATGTGAATTATGCAATGCCATGTTTTTCAGCCAGTTATCATATATGTGAATTATGCACCGCCATGTAGCCAGGCATCATATATGTGAATTATCTCATGCTATCATATTTTTTCATTCCGTATTCCATTTGTCGACAATCTGTGTATATTGAACTACTCTTCATGTGTATCAGCCATTTGAGCCGGTTATGGAAACATCTGGAGTGAAAACAAGGTCTTCAGAGCAGGCAATGGTACCTGTTGAAGCATATATCTTGATGGTTACAGGGAGCTCCTCAGAGGAGGATTCAGAGACAGATGACCAGTCCTATATCCCACCTGAGGTGTATGCTCTAAGTTGCAATGTTTATATTTCTCATATCATGCATATGGTGTCTTGCATTGCTTAGCATAGACATCATATGCACAATATTGAATTCCATCTTCTTAGTTTAGAGATCATACATGCGAGTGCCAACTGCTTAGTATATGAATTAATTATGTCAATTATATCATGCCATCCTATATACTTAGACAACATATATGTGAATTATTTCATCCCAACCTATTTTAGAAAGACATCATATAGTTTTGTCATGTCATCTTGTTTAGATACTCATCATATGTTGAATTATGCCATTATATCATGTTAAGTTATCCATCATATATCTGAAACTGTGTCATGCTATCCTGTTTAGTTAGGCATCATATTGTGAAATTGTATCATGCTGTCATGTTTGGTTAGACAACATATATGTGAATTACCACATCTGTCTATCATACAATGTCTGTACGTTCAATTTATTTTCTTGTTTATCAGCCATTTGAATTGGAGGGGGTGATGGCAGTATCTAAGGGAGCAAAAACCCCTTCTTCACAAAAGACAAAATTACCCATCGATGCAGATAGAACCATGGTTGTACTGGCCCACAAACTAGCCCCACCACACATAATCGAGACTCTTCCAGATTGCACACTTACACCGTTGGGCAGAGAACCAGCTACAACCCATCTAACCACAACCCCAGTGGATAGTAACCCACTTCTAGTTGACAAAGCACCATGTCCACCATAGAGTACCCCCACATGAGCAGTTTGTAAAGCAACTGTAGTGCCCAAAGCATGAAGACCACCACAACTAACCCAAACTCCACGTTTAAAGCAGAAGAGCAACTATTCTCAGGTCAGATTCCGTAGCTATTATCCATACTCCTTTACAGTTGCATCACTGTATTTACTCATACCAACTACTTTCGAATTTGAATGATCCAATTGAAACTCCAATGGCGTAACATGTAGGTTTTAAACGTATTTCTTTAACTGGATTCCTGTTCTAACTTCTTGCTCTATGTTGATTTCAGTTTCAGTTGTATAAACAATTATGTTCTCATGTGATGCACATTACAAGTGTTGCCAATGTTGAATAGTTTCTCACACTTATATTCTGTCTATGCTGCTGTGTCTTAAAAATATATGAGTTGAACTGTGTCTCTATCTTGATTAGGCAACATAAATTATAATGATATGGACAAGACAGTGACCATAGTACATACATATATGTTTCTTTCATGTTGTTACCATGTCCACCTTACTACTGAACCTATGATGTGTCTACTTGTTTCTCTCATAGTATGCAAACAAAAATTGGAGAAGAGCACCCCACTATGCAATGGTGGAGAAAGTAATGCATATAAGGTTCAAGATAGTGAGACAACCCTGTTGGTCTCCAAGAAATATGATAAAAACGATCTTGTGGACAGTGAGAAAACCCCACAGTCCTGCGTTGATGTAGTGTTTGAGTTACTGGCCAGTACCGCTGGCACAAGCTCTTCGAACTCGCTGCCTGAATCACTTCGGCTTATTCAGTCTCAGCTACAAGCTGAAAGGCATCAGGTAGATGTGCTGCAGCAAGAAGCCAAAGGACTGAGGAAGTCCCTGCAGAATTGAGATGCATACTTTCTTGTGCAACAGCAAGCGCTGGAGGATTTAAGCGCGAAACAAGAGAAAGTTAATAAGCTTGCTAAGCATCTTGCCAGCATTATGGCTACCCATGGTATTGTTTCTTGATCTCTTCCGAAGTGGTTTCAGTTCTAGACTTGTTTTGCTGTGGCGTTTATATGCTGCTTTGTTCCCTATATTTGCACTGGTGGCGAAGTTTGATGCCCGGTGGATGTAATATGTGTAATAGCCGTGATAGCCTAGCGTAAGTTGTTTGCTTATTTATTTCCTTATTGTCTTGTTTATTTGTTTGCTTGTAGTCAGTGCAGTTATTTTTTTCACAGTTTGCTAGTGGCCGCAATAACCTATTTTTTAAAAGGAGGCCACAGTAACCATGGGCTACGTATTTACTGTAGTGACACTGGGCCTCCTATGGGCCGTAGAAACAATGGGCCTCCTACGGTCCGTAGAAACAATGGGCCTTCTACGGGCCGTAGACACAATGGGACTTCTATGGGCCATATCATCAATGGGCCTTATACGGGCCGTATGATCAATTGGCCAAACATGGGCCAATAATAGACCGCATTATGGCCGTAAACAGGCTAGAGTTGGAATCATCCGTTCATGGGCCGACCATAACGTGCCGTCGTTAATAGGCCGTATTTGATGATGCTATGAAACCGGCCCAACGTATTAACGGGCCACAAATGGGCCGATTGTAACAACGGGCTGAATTTGGCCCACAAGCAGAAAATGACAGTAATGGGCCGTAAGTACCCGAATGCTGGAAATGAGCCCAAGAATAAATGGGCCCTAAGAAGGCCGAAAGATAACATGGGCTGGAAACAGCCCACTGGAATAATGGGTCGTTAATGTTTATAAAGTGATACACTGTTCATTACGGGCCAGTTTCACCACGGGCCGTTAATGGGCCAAGAGTAGCAAAGGGCTTCATATGGGCCGGAAGACGTCATGGGCCATACATGGGCCGGAAGTTAAAACGAGCTGGAATCATATTGGATGGACCAGATGACGCTACTGGGCCTAATTCGGGTAGGTCGTAACGGGCCCTGGGTTAGCGGGTTGTAAATGGGCTATATGCGAATAGTCCGTTAATAGGCTTTCCGTGGGCCGGCCCGCCACCTTTTGACCAAGTCAAATGGGCCGGCCTTTTCACAGGAATGGGCCTCTGTTGGGCCGTGCCACGTGTCGACGTATCATAGGCGCCTTCGGTCCAATGAGTGAATGACATCTGTCCAAACGGTGAGCCGACACGTGTTTCCTCCAGCCAATGATGATTTTACACGTGGAAAATCCCCATTGGTCCGGGCTATTAACGGGTTATCAGATCCAAAACCTGACCCGATAGCTTAACGGCGTTCCATTACGGTGGATGCCACGTGTCGGTCACCCTTGACGAAAGCACTTCTGTGACACGCGATTTATCGTCATGGAAGTGGACACTTCCGTGATAATAATTTTGGTAATGTCATGGAACACTTCTACGATAGCACATGTATGACTATCTTGATTCTGTCATAAAATCGTCATAGATGTACATGCATGACAGAAAACGTGACCTATTGTGACAAACACGTATCATCATGGAAGTGTATTTTTTTAGTGCATACCGATGTATGCGGCCCAATGAGTGTTGAGGCTCGTGGCGGGTATCGTTATTTTCTGACCTTCACAGATAACTTGTGTAGATATGGGTATATTTACTTAATGAAACACAAGTCTAAAATGTTTGAAAAGTTCAAAGAATGTCAGAGTGAAGTGGAGAATCAACGTAACAAGAAAATAAAGTTTCTACAATCTGATCGTGGAGGCGAATATTTTGAGTTACGAGTTTTGCCTTCATTTAAAACAATGTGGAATAGTTTCACAACTCACGCCACCTGGAACACGACAGCGTAATGGTGTGTCCGAACATCGTAACCACACTTTATTTGATATAGTGCGATCTATGATTTCTCTTGCCAATTTACCCCTATAGTTTTGGGGTTATGCATTAGAGACAGTTGCATTCACGTTAAATAGGGCACCATCAAAATCCATTGAGACGAGACCGTATCAACTCTGGTTTGGCAATAAACCTAAGTTGTCGTTTCTTAAAGCTTGGGGATGCGATGCTTATGTCAAAAGGCTTTAGCCTGATAAGCTCGAACCTAAATCAGAGAAGTGTGTCTTCATAGGATACCCTAAGGAAAAAATTGGGTACACCTTCTACCACAGATCCAAAGGCAAGATTTTTCTTGCCAAGAATGGAACCTTTCTAGAGGAGTTTCTCTCGAAAGAAGTGAGTGGGAGGAAAGTAGAACTTGATGAGTTAATTCTACCTTCTCTCAAATCTGGAAGGTAGCTCATCCGAGAAATGCATTCCCGTGATGTCTACACTAACTGGAGAGGAAGCTAATGATAATGATCATGCAACTGCAAATCGAGTTGCTACAGAACTTCATAGGTCAACCAGAGCACGATCCGCACTAGAGTTTGGCAACGGGGTATGATAGTGATCCAGGAGTGGATCACTGGATAGTGGTCAAATTTATCCTTAGTTACCTAAGAGCACTAAGGAAATATTTCTCGGTTATGGAAGTGATAAAGAGTTCATCGTAAAGAGTTACATCGATGCAAGCTTTTACACCAATCTAGATGACTCTGAGTCTCAATCTGGATACATATTGAAAGTGGGAGCAATTAGCTCGAATAGCTCCATGCAGAGCATTGTAGTCATAGAAAATTTGGAAAAATACATACGGCTTTGAATGTGGCAGACCCGTTGACTAAACTTCTCACACAAGCAAAACATGATCACACCTTAGTACTCTTTGGGTGTTAATCACATAGCGATGTGAACTAGATTATTGACTCTAGTAAACCCTTTGGGTGTTGTTCACATGGCGATGTGAACTATGGGTGTTAATCACATACAAATGTGAACAATAGGTGTTAAATCACATGGCCATGTGAACTCGATTATTGACTGTAGTGCAAGTGGGAGACTGAAGGAAATATGCCCTAGAGGCAATAATAAAGTTGTTATTTTATATTTCCTTATATCATGATAAATGCTTATTATTCATGCTAGAATTGTATTAATTAGAAATTTGATGCATGTGTGAATACAAAGACAAAACTCCGTGTCCCTAGTATGCCTCTACTTGACTAGCTCGTTGATCAAAGATGGTTAAGTTTCCTAGATATGGACATGTGTTGTCATTTGATGAATGGGATCACATCATTAGAGAATGATGTGATGGGTAAGACCCATCTGTTAGCTTAGCATTATGATCGTTTAGTTTTATTGCTACTGCTTTCTTCATGTCAAATCTATATTCCTTTGACCACTACAAGAAATATGTCAATTAGTGACCTTCTGTCAGTGACCCTGGAAGAATTAGTCATAGATCTATGACCATTTAAGACCAATTGGTCAAAAGCTGTTCGGGGGGCTCCAAACCCTAAACTATAACGACCATTTTGGTCAGAAATGTCATAATTTCCTTGCACAAAATGGTCATAAAGCAGATAGCACTGGTCCTTTGCCTTATTTCTAACTGATCATGACCAATATAGATGGCCATAACCTTGTAAATTGTGGTGGGTTGCTATGACTAGGCGCCACCTCGCCCTAGGTTGTGAAGCAACCTATGTCATTTCCAAAATTCTCAAAAAAATCTCATAAATTCCTTGGGTCATATCTTCGTCAAATATGTAAAAAAACCTTCCTTGCCTAGTTCGAAAATAATTCAAAAATATTCATTTTCCTATTCCGTTTAGAAAAACACTTTGTGAAGGAAGTACCAGTTTGGCATGTCCAAATGGTATCTAGTTTCTACAGTGCTTTCTTATGTCCAAATAACCATCCTCCACCAAATGCCAGCTCAATCCATTCATTATTTTGAGCCCACCTTCAACATTCGTATTTATGTCCAGTGTTGTACTTTGCAAAGCAAGTACCACCTAGGCTCCTCCTTTTGAGCTGAAAATTTGTGAAGACGGTCTTGTTAGTAACTAGTCATCCTCAGCCAAAACTCATGCCCATTAGCCATGTGCATTTCCCATACTGCTAATCAAACACTTGGCTGCTTATTCATGTTTGAGCATCGATCGGTCTCCTTGTGAGAATCTTATGTTGTGATTTTCATCCTAGCACCTACCTGGGGAGTGCCCAACCCACTAGACATGCCTAGGCCGCCCAGAACACATGGCAACGCGTTGACCACGCAGCGGGCATGAGAGTTTATGCGCTCTAGAGTTGGGGCCCTCGACCACCGTCAAACCTCGATGTATCGCCACCAAACCATGTATTTATGATTAAATAGGTACTTATGTAACTAGAAATGATTTTTGGAAAAAATAAATAGCAAACTATGAGGCACCTGCAGTTCAAATTTGACCCGCTTCCTACTAAATCGGCGGGAATTAGTCTTTTTCACCAGAGGTGGATCAAAACTTTTGACATCCAACCATTTTGTCAATTGTGCATTAAATATGGCCTGGTATTTTAGAAAATTGATTTGGTCCAATTTTGCAAAAAATATATGGTAGGTCCTTCACAAAAAAACTCATTTCAGGCACTCGGAAAATGGAAAATGAATTTTCCGTGCGAAGAAAATGAAAACTCCCTTAGGCAACATTGTTTGGAATTCCAAGATGCACCCTTGTGCACAATATGAGATCATTTGAACTAACTATGCCATGAATGTGGCCATAAGATTGATCATTTGGCTTGAAAGCCATGAATCTTCACGCATGATAGTTCATTTATTAGAACACTTTTTAAAAACAATTTCTGTATTACAAGTTTATTATTTTTCCTGGAAACTTTGTCACATATAATGACACAATGCGAAGGTTTTCCAAATTTTTCATTTTTTTTGAATTTTTTATGCCCGTTTCAAAATGCGGTCAAAACGGCAGGCTTGACCGTTCCTAGCTAGTGGTTGAATATTGGAAAACATTTGATGTTTCTCTGATTAAATAGATACTTATGTACCTAGAAATGATTTTTGGAAAAAAAATAGCAAACTATGAGGCAGCTGCAGTTCAAATTTGACCCGCTTCCTACTGAATCGGCAGGAATTTATCTTTTTCACCAGAGGTGGATCAAAACTTTTGACACCCAACCATTTTGTCAATTGTGCATTAAATATGGCCTAGTATTTTAGAAAATTGATTTGGTCCAATTTTGCAACAAATATATTATAGGTCCTTCACACAAAAAACTCTTTTTAGACACTCAAAAAATGAAAAAATGATTTAAGAGAACTCATTTCTCATAACTCTTTAAAAAAATATTTGTCTTATTTCAATTTGTGATTATTCCTGAAAACTATAGTCAAATTTGCTGACACAATGAGAAGTTTTTTTTTCATATTTTCAGGTCATAATAAAATAGCTAACATGATTTAGCACCTTACTTTTAGTCAATTACGACCAATTTAAATGTCAAAATATCATACATGTATACTGCGTTCTGATTGGCCCAAGGGCCTCTCACGCGGATCATGGATAAATCATCGTCGGATCCTCCTGGATCCAACGGCCCTCACCTCACCCTCTCACAGTCTCACCCACCCACCGCGAGCTACCCCTAAAAAACCCACCGCACACCACCCCACTCTATCCCCGCGCAGTGAACCCTAGCGCTCTCACCCTCTCCCTCTCTCTGGATCCCCCGCCGCCGCACACCACTCCTCCTTCTGGATCCCCCGCCGCCTCCCCCAACCTCAATCCCTCCCTCTGGATCTCGATGCGCCGCCGCCCCCACCCCACTCCTCCGGTGTTCCCCCCACACGGTCACTGCTTGGCCCTCCCCATCGCGCTCCCGATCCAGATCCCTCCCCTCCCCACTCTCAGATCCAACTGGCCCGAGACGAAGGACGTCGTGGAATGGTCGCCACCATCGACCGCGAGTGGGGGTCCTGGTCTTCTCCCTCGTCGTCCTCGGCGACGGCATCTGGCTGAGCCACTAGGCTGCCACCACCGACTACGAGCGGTTCCTGGAGTGGCTGGTCACCGCGCTGGAGGTGCTGCTTCTGGCGCTCTCCCTCGTGGGGCTCGCGGGGTTGCTGTGGCCGACGGCCTCCTCCCCTGCATCGCCTCCTCCACCCTCGCGTTCTGATTCAAATCCATCCTCGCGGGGCAAATCTAATCCGATCCAGGGCGCCGCCATGATGCAGCACCACCACCAGCTGGACCAGTGGCTCGCCGGCGGTGGCGGTGGCGGCGTGCTCCGGCCGACCAAGTCCGCGCCCTTCTCCCCCTCAAGCCGGCGGCGGTGTCCATGTTGCGGACGCACTCCAACTCCTTCCACGTCGCCCACAAGGTCCCCGTCGGCGACACCCCTTGCATCCGCGCCAAGCGCATCCAGGTGCGTCCTTGTACAGGAGCTCTTTTTCTGTCTGCGATTTGAATTTGCTGATGGCCGGGGCTGACGGTGGTGGTTGTGCTCTGATGGATGGCAGCTTGTTGACAAGGACTCGGAGAAGGCGATTGCGCTGTTCTGGGGCGCCATCAACACCGGCGACCACATGGACATCACGCTCAAGGACATGGCCGTCATGATGAAGCAGCGGAACCGTGCCGAGGAGGCCATCAAGTCGCTCCGTGTCCGCTGCTCCGACCAGGCGCAAGAGTCGCTCGACAAGCTGCAGGCCTCGCTCCCTCCCTCCCTCCTCGACAGCTCCAGGAACCCTAGATGACCATGGTGAGACTGCAGGAGGTCAGACCCCTCCTCTCATTCTCTTCTTCTTCTTCTTCTATCTCTGGTTTTTTTCCTCTCCGCATCTCATCTGATGTAGGCGTGTGTGTGCTCGGTCGTGTGCAAGCACTGTCCTCCCATCTCATCTCCCTTGGTGGTGAAGGAAGGAAGCCATGGAGACGGAAGTTGCAGCCCTCCCATCTCATCTCCCTCCTTGCACGGTGAAGGAAGGAGGCCATGGAGAGAGAAGCTGCTGGGGATGCCGATGCCGATGCCGATTCAAGAGGAGGTCCATGGAAGGTCCTCTCCTTTCCTCTATCTTGTTCGCTTCAGTCCTGTTTCCATCTTCTCCATTCAAACATGTTCTTCCCAATTCAGACATGGACACCGAGCATATTCTCTGCTAGCTAGCTAACTCGCTGCTGCAATACCTACCTTAGAGTTAAAGCACCAACAACCCACCGTTGGTAGCTAGTATTTGTTGCTTGCTTGCATTCCGAAATTGAATTGGTTTCCTTCCTCCACTGGATGGATAGTGTTACACAGCCACTTTGTTCCCTGGTCACCTTTATGTGCTGTCGGGAGAGGAGCTCTCGTCACTGACCCCTCTTCTCCACTACACGTGTTCAACAGAAATTGTTTTAGTTTGTCATACATAATTGACTATGCTTATGTTGGAGTTACTAAGTCTGGTCTTAGACAAATTCTTGTTCTGCAATCATAAGCATCACTTGTAGTCTGGTCTTAAAAAAATTATTGTTTGAGTTAAGTTCACCGAACAATACTGGATGCAGCGCGGGGGTTCTGTTTTGTTCTAGATTAATTGCACTCCTCATGGTTCCGTTCGCGGTCGAGCTGGATGCAGCGCGGGGGTTGCTCGTGCTCAGCGTCGAGCCGGAGGGCTTTCATGTGTGTTGCTGCCGGTTCTTCAGTTTCCACGGTGTCGTGGAAATATCACGTCAGATGTCCTAGAAGAAGGACTTAGTCATGGAGCCATCGCAATGAGGTTAGCCTGAAGGTGTTAAACCGGACAAGGGACACAAGAGTTATACTAGTCCGGCCCCTTCGATGAAGGTAAAAGCCTACGTCTAGTTTGTGATGGGATTATTGGGGTTTCGATGACCAGGGAGCAAACACGCTAGCCTGGGTCTCGAGTTGTTGTCTGTTGTCCCTGAACCGTCGCCGGGTCGTCCCTTTATATACACAGGTTGACACCCGGCCGGTTTACAGAGTTCCGAGGCTGACTCATACAAGTGTTCGGCTCGGTCTCTTCCTTTCCCTAACTTACAATACAAGTATACAACTATGGCGGTTTACCGCTATGGGCCCTAATTCGCCTCTGGGCTTGGGCCTCTAAGCTTCATCAGTAAAGCGCCATCTTCTTATCTTCATAGACTTCGGTATGGTTGAGCATGAACCGGCCCCTCCTGGGCGGTTTATATTTAGTATTTATATCCTCAACATTAGGCCCCAGATTGATTTGAACCTGTTCATGTCAATCTTCAACACTTAGATAAATTTCACAAGCATCTTCTGATGACTCTTGTAAACCGCCATGTCGCCGTTTCCCTGTAAATTTTGGTGAACCACCGTGATGTCATCTTCTGTCACTGCAGTAAATCGTCATGATGTCATCTTCTGCATAAAAAGATACCCTTCATTAATTACATCCCAAAGATCGAGGCGACAGCTGCGCCCCCTTTCGCCGCTTCAGGCTCCTCGATTTTCACGCCTGCTGTTTGTCTCCTTTTCTTTATAAATAGAGCCGGGGGGTCTTTTCATTCCCCCCCCTTGCCTCTCGTCTTCCTCCTCGCGACCCGAAGAACTCCAGCGCCGCCACCGCCGCTGTCGGACCTCGAATCTGCACCAACCTAGGCTGCTGCATCACCCTGTTTGGACCAGAGCTCCTGCGATACTCCGCCGCCGCTGTGTGGCCTCTGGTAAACCTTCTTCCCCTAACCCTAGATCTCCATTAGGGCTTCAAGTTCATCTGTGTTCATCGATGTGCATCAGCGCTTCTCTATCTTTCCCTTAACTTTTTACTGAATCTAGCTATACCTGGTTATTTCTTTTGTGGCTAGATCCGTAACTTTAGTCTGTCTCACCATAATGCCTTACTTGTTCATAGAAAAACTGCATCTGGACCTTCTCTGTTCCTCTTATCGCCATTGTAGGGTTTCAGATAAAATTTCTTTACTAAACCATGTCAGATCCAAAATTATATACTACCACACTGTGAAATCTGTTTCTGTAAACACTTAGTAGATTTCAACTTTGCCTCTTTTGTTTAAGGGCGGGTTAACCCTTAATAGTTGATAATCCGCCATATCCATTAGCCCTCACTTAAACCGTCATCTTGTCTTGAATAGAGAACTCCAGCTTAACTCACATATATGCTTTCATCAAATTCCTCGGTTTAACACCGATTAGTACATATCAACCATCTATCGTAAACCGGCCTTCATTTTTCCTTTGATAGTTTGTTTCCAAGATGACCAAACAATTCGCCACTTGCAACTGGGTTCCTTCCCGGATCACGGAAACACAAATCAATGGATACGTTGTAACTAGCACTTTAGCCTCAAAAAATATCCTTCATTGGCGAGTTCCTGGCCCTGAGTGCCCTCCTGAGCCTCAAGATGGCGAAGTAATTGTTTTTATGCAGCACTTAGACCGGGGATTCAGCCCTCCCGGATCAAAGTTCTTCCGGGATGTGCTTGCCAGCTTTCAACTCCATCCTCAGGACATTGGACCAAATTCTGTGTCCAACATATGCAATTTCCAAGTGTTCTGCGAAGTTTACCTTCAAGAGGAACCAACTGTTGATCTCTTCCGGGATTTCTTCCATTTAAACCGCCAGACTGAATTTTCTGATGGCCCCAATACTGAACTTGGTGGGGTTTCAATCCAAAAGAGAAAGGAAGTTGATTTCTCTCATGCAAAGCACCACAGCCATCCTAAAGACTAGAACCAAACATGGTTTTACTCTAAGAATACTGCCCCTGCCGGAGAGAATCCCTTGCCGGGTTACCGCGCTTACAGGCTTAGCAATGGCCATCCACTGCCTCAACGGCTCACTGCCAAGGAGCGACAAGCTTTTGCACCTCAACTCACCAAACTCCGGGCTCTCCTAGCCAATGGTCTGACTGACGTTGACCTTGTTCGCTGTTGGGTTGCATGGCATGTCCTTCCTTTAAGCCGCCGCCCCAGATTGATGCACGAATATACCGACAAGGCCAAGGATCCTCAATGGTTTAATGAGATAGAAATGACTGATGATGAAGTCACAGAATCTGTGAAGAAGATGCTAGATGAACTGATCGCTGCATGCAGCCAAACTGGGCTGGACCCTTTTTACTCCTCCAACAAACCGCTAGCGGTAAAGATTTTATCCTTATGCTTTCTTGATCCGCCTCCGCTTTAACATTGCTCTAATGAAACTTTGTTTAATTTTCCAGGCCAATAGCTCCTTTTGGAAAAGGAAAGCTTCAGACAAACCGACAAGGGCTCCTCATGCCAAGAGCAAAGTTATAAAGAGAGTAGCCAAGAAGAAGACCGGCGAAACTGCTGATCCGCCCGAAGATATTGAAGATTCAGATCAAGAGGTAGAACTTGACTCCCTTGGTTCCTTTTTCATACACCTTATTAACAATGACTATTATCAGGATGATGCGGAAGCCAGCCGCGCTGATCATGTTGAGGTAATCTCCCTTTCCTCCGGTTCAGATCATGTGCCGGTTCAGAAATTTCGTCGTGCAGTTCGGAAAGTAAAACGCTCTCACCCACTTGCTCATTTGGATCCACAATTTTCTTTGAAGACACAACAACAAGAAGGTCATCGCACAACCCGGCACAGTGGTCAACAGGTCACTTCCTTCGGTTTACCAGACACTCCACCCCGGAAGCATCGTTCGGAGGTCTCTTCTTCTTTTAATAAGCCTTGTCCCTTGGCGGGTTGCTTCCAGAACCCACTTAATCCGTCTGACTCGCATTATCAGGTGTTCTCTAATTCCTCATCTGGTGATTCATCAACCACTCAGCTGCCTCCCCTTAAAACCGTCCCCGGGTAAGTATATTGTCCTTTAACTTTTTCCTTCGTGTATCGATTTACCATACTAATCTTCTATTTTGATCTTATAGTGCCAAGGGCCGGTTGAGCAAGAAAGCCAAGACCAGTGAACCTACTGATGAAGTTGAACCGAAGAAGACTCCAGAAGATGCCGGTAGAGACACTGATGTTGTTATGGATGACTCTGCCCCACCGGATCCAGCCACTGATCCTAATCCGTCGGAAGCTGGCCCGGCTACACATGTTGATACATCAAGTCCACATGTCACGCCTCCAAGTCCAGCTGCTGATCCGCCGAGTCTAGCTGCTAATCCGCCAAGCCCTGCTGCTAATCCGCCGAGCCCAACCAAAGATAGTGTCAGTCCACCGAGCCCATCAAAAGGTGGCGATGATGTTATTATTACTGGCACTGCTTATACCGCCCCGAGAAATCTAGTTGCTTTATCAAAACATACCACCAAGGACGAATTTGCTGCTATGGGCAAGGGGAAAGGGAATACCGATTTGTCGAGCTATGTTAATCTTTCCACTCAGGATCTTCAATCCGGATTCTTGAACCGGCTTTACACAAGCCGAGATTATGAGGCCGGTTTGGTGAATCTGATGAAGGAACGCTATGAGGTAATCTTCCAAACACTTTCATCCTTATTCTGTACATTCACTGTATTGTAGCCCCCAAGGGCCGGTTTGTCTCGTGACGACAAACTGGGACTTTAAAGATAAAGAACACTTCGATTGAGTAGCCCCCAAGGGCCGGTTTATCTCTTGAAGATAAACTTGGACTTTTATATTCCATACTGTATTTTGTTAACTTCCCTTGCATGTGTATTTTCTGGATCAAACACACATTATCCCCCAAGTGCCAAGATTAAAACTTGTATTGATCCTTGGGACTTCAAACAATCAGTTGTAAAGAAGCAATTCACATTAGCCCCCAAGTGCCAAGTGTATAACTGGTTATATGCTTGAGACTTTTGATAAAATATTTACAAGCTCCTCATCTGACTGTGGCAGGCTGATATAAGTCACCAAGGCTCTCAAATTGCTGATCTTCAAGAGAATATCAAGTCCCAACAAGCAGAGACTTCCAAGGCCAAGGATGAGCTTAAAACCGCTTTGGTGGCCATGGAACAACTTAAAGAAGGGTTCAAGAATGAGCGTGTCAGCTGGGAAACAGAGAAGACATCATTGTTGAAGCGGGTGGAGGACGCCGAGTCAGCTCTTAAACTGGTGGCAGAAGAACTAACTGGGTTGAAGCACCAAGTAAATGCCATGACTTCTGCAATATTTGGTAAATACTTTTGTCAGATCTCTTGAATAACCATCTTTGAAATTTGTCGGTTTAACATCAAAATCTTAAACCGTTGTAGGTGGCCGTGTTGCTCATCTGGGCTCTGACATGCGGATGAAGCTGAAGGCAACCTATACGTTGATAGAGCAACTGTATACCGGTGCCTAACGGGTTATCTGTGCGGTCTCCTACACCAAACCGACTCCAACATTGATCAAGGACACTCTAGCAAGGTTATCCATGACGCCGGCGTAGATAGAAGAGATGAAAAGATCCGCTGCCAGGGCTGGCGCTCTATTGGCACTTACCCGAGCCAAAGGGCTTTCCTGGTGAGCAAGAAAACGGGGCAGAATTTGACAATGAAGCCCTCAAAGTTCTGACAAAGGAGATGCGTCCCCTGGTGAGTCAATTGGCGGAAGAAGCTAACATGACTGTTCACCGGTCCTTTTATGATGTGAATAACCAACCGATTGACACTGTTGTGAAGGAAGTGCAAAATCTTATCCCGCCAATCCGTAAGCACACTTACGCCCCTAACGTTGATCCATCCGAACTTATAAGTGAAGAGGCTGTCTTTCAATCTTTAACCCGGATTGACTGGACCACCATTGACTTCCAGCCACTGGATGGAGAGGAGGAGGCTGAACCGACGCCAGATGATCCATCAACTTCACGTCAACATGGTGTTGAGCCTTGATCCGACAATCGGGTTGATATTTCACAAACTGTGCTCTATGTAAAGAACAATCCTTTATTTTGGGCTGTAAGGCGCCTTGTAATAGGCTAGTTTGAAATACTTTGATCTGCCGCCATCGTGCACTGAGATATGACTTTATTTGATCCGCCATGATAATTGCAGTACTTGCTTATGCACCTTTATAACATTATGCTGTCCTTATATCTGCATAACAAAAGACCTGTCCGGGCGGTTTACCGCTGGACGGGTCATAATGCCCAATACATAACCTGGTAGGCAACCAAGGCTGTAAAAAATAGCCAAAAATAAATACCTGTGATATGACCTCATGTTGTTGGTTTACCAACTTATTTGTAGTGAGGGTGAATACCCAACTTTCACCATGCAATGCTGGTATTGTAAGAAGTAAAACCGGGTTGTGATGAACACCGGATGATCATACTGGCGACAGGTAGTCAAAGCCAGACCAGATTGAAAGATGCCGGTTCACCATTGATTATATGCTTGAACAGATGATAACTGTAAGCCACACCGGGTTAAAAAACACCGGGTTGAAATGAAGACATATAGCCTGGCCAGATCAAGAGATGCTGGTTTACCTTAAAAGGTGACCAAATGAGGATAAAACTTGCAAAAAGAAAGCAAATAAAAACTTGTAGTCGAGGCTTTTCGAGGGCTGCCAGGCCCAAATTCGAGGCTTTTCGTGGGCTGCCAGGCCGTTGAGTTAAACCATTTGACAAAGCCTTTTAAGATGGGCCTCCAACTAACCAATTGTTGCTTTAACTTTGACAAGTTCAGGTTCTCAATGAGAGTAACTGTCAAATGTTCAGCGGGCCATGCCAGGATTACCTGGATAGGAGTGGCTTACTTGATGAAGGCAGGTTAACCCGGGGTTTTAGGTGAATACACCAGGCTTCCAAGCCATGGGTCGATACCCGGTTACAAGGGTCCTTTCCAACTCTTTGTTACTTTACACAAAGATCCCCCAAGTAACTTTGTGAGCTGTGCTCAATGGGTGCCTATGTTTGAGTCGTGCTAGTAGCAACAGATCTCTCTTTGGCCCCTTGGGTGTGAAGCTCCCAAGCTGTATGATGGCATAATAGCCGGTTCAATGGACAAAACGGGTCATTGCTTTGAAAGCAGAAGCCCCCTTGTATCCAAGAAACATTGGAAGAATGGCAGAGGCCCTGCTTATAGCAAAGGTGCCGGTTTATTATATTGATCATAATATATACATTGTCATAATATGCACATAAGAAGAGCCTAGAACTCAAGTGTAGTATGGCCGAAGGAGAGCTATGTTCCATGGCCGCCGGGTCTCCTCCTCAGAAGTGCGTGAGTCTTCGCGAACGTCAATGAGGTAGTATGATCCGTTGTGCAAATTCTTGCTGACCACAAAGGGCCCTTCCCAAGGTGGGGATAACTTGTGCATGTCGGTCTGATCCTGGATGAGCCGGAGCACTAAATCGCCTTCTTGAAAGGTTCTTGTTTTAACCCGGCGGTTGTGATAACGCCGCAGGTCTTGCTGGTAAACCGTCGAACGAGCCAAAGCCATATCCCGCCTCTCATCTAACAGGTCCAGTGCTTCTTGACGTGCTTGCTCATTGTCCGCTTCAACATAATTGGCAACCCGAGGCGAGTCATGACGAATATCACTTGGGAGTACTACCTCTGCTCTGTAAACCATGAAGAAGGGTGTATAACCTGTAGACCGGTTTGGGGTGGTATTTATGCTCCATAACACAGATGGTAGTTCTTCCACCCAGCAACTCGGCGTCCGCTTTAAAGGGACCATTAGCCGGGGCTTGACACCCTTTAGAATTTCTTGATTAGCTCGCTCAGCTTGACCATTGGATTGGGGATGAGCCACAGACGTGACATCAAGCCGGATGTGCTCTCGTTGACAAAAATCCTCCATCTCACCTTTAGAAAGGTTCGTGCCATTATCCGTGATAATGTTGTGTGGAAAACTAAAATGGAAGATCACCTTTTTAATGAATTGAACCGCCATGGCTGCGTCACACTTGCTTACTGGCTCCGCTTCAACCCATTTAGTGAACTTGTCAACCTCCACCAACAGGTGGGTCTTCCTATCCTTTGATCACTTGAAAGGCCCTACCATGTCAAGCCCCCAAGTGGCAAACGACCAAGTGATAGGAATCATCCGTAGCTCCTGAGCCGGCACATGAGCTCGTCTTGAGAATTTTTGACAACCGTCGCACCGTCTGACCAAGTCCTCAGCATCAGCATGAGCTGTCAACCAATAGAAACCGTGATGAAAAGCTTTAGCAACCAAGGATTTTGAACCGGCGTGATGACCACAGTCTCCTTCATGGATCTCACGTAAAATCTCACGACCTTCTTCAGGAGAAACAGAGCGCTGGAACACCCCAGAAACGCTGCAGTGGTGTAACTCGCCGTTGTGAACAACCATGGACTTGGACCGCCGGACAATCTATCTGGCCAAAATTTCATCATCTGGTAACTCGCCCCGGGTCATATACGCCAAGTATGGAACTGTCCAATGTGGAATGATATGTAAAGCGACCACCAACTGTGCCTCTGGATCAGGAACAGCGAGGTCCTCCTCTGTGGGCAGCTGAACCGACGGGTTATGCAAGACGTCCAAAAAGGTATTGGGCGGCATTGGTTTACGCTGAGATCCTAACCGGCTTAAAGTGTCAGCTGCCTCGTTTTTACGCCGATCAATGTGCTCCACTTGATATCCCTTAAAGTAGCCAGCCATAATATCCACCTCTCATCGATAAGCCGCCATGAGTGGATCCTTGGAATCCCAAGTACCTGAAACTTGCTGGGCTACCAAGTCTGAGTCTCCAAAACATCATACGCGGCTTAAGTTCATCTCTTTAGCCACTCGAAGACCATGGAGTAAAGCTTCATACTCAGCTGCATTGTTAGTATAAGGGAACATTAAGCGAAGAACATAATGAATTTATCACCTCGAGGGAAGTAAGGACAACTCCAGCCCCCGAGCCCTCCAATTGCATGGACCCGTCAAAGTGAATAGTCTCAGTTCCGATGAAATCCACAAGAGCCTGGGACTTTATGGCTGTGCGAGGCATATACTTCAAACCGTGTGGTCCAAGCTCAATAGCCCACTTAGCAACCCGGCTAGTTGCCTCCTTGTTCTGGATTATATCCCCCAAAGGAGCAGAACTGACCACTGTGATGGGATGACCTTGAAAGTACTATTTAAGCTTTCGACTTGCCATGAACACCCCATACACCAGCTTTTGCCAATGTGGATACCTTTGCTTTGACTCAATGAGCACTTCGCTGATATAGTAAACTGGCCTTTGAACCGGGTACTCCTTCCCAGCCTCCTTGCGCTCCACCACAATGGCAACACTGACAGCCCGTGCATTAGCAGCCACATACAACAGTAGTGGCTCTTTATCAATGGGAGCAGCAAGAACTGGCGGTTCAGCTAACTGCCGCTTCAAGTCCTCAAACACCGCATCCGCTGCGTCACTCCAGACAAAGTTGTCAGTTTTCTTCAACATCTGATACAGAGGAATTGCCTTCTCTCCCAAACGGCTGATAAACCGGCTCAAAGCCGCAATACGACCTACCAGTCGCTGAACATCATTGATACATGCCGGTTTAGGCAAGGATGTAATTGCCTTGATCTTTTCTGGATTAGCCTCAATACCTCTGTTAAACACCAGAAAGCCTAAGAGCTTGCCTGCCGGAACACCAAAAACACACTTAGCCGGATTGAGCATCATTTTATAGACTCTTAGATTATCAAAGGTTTCTCGCAAATCAGAGATGAGTGTCTCTGCTTTCCTGGACTTGACCACAATATCATCCACATAAGCATGAACATTGCGCCCAATCTGAGTATGACGACAATTCTGCACGCAACGTTGATAAGTTGCCTGGGCACTCTTGAGCCCAAAGGGCATGGATACATAGCAGAAGGCTCCAAAGGGAGTAATAAAAGTTGTCTTCTCCTGGTCCTTAACTGCCATCTTGATCTGATGATAACCAGAATAAGCATCCAGAAAACTCAAAAGCTCACAACCCGCCGTAGCATCAATGATTTGATCAATACGAGGGAGGGCGAAGGGATCAGTTGGGTAAGCTTTATTCAAATCTGTGTAATCCACACACATACGCCAAGTGCCGTTTTTCTTAAGCACGAGCACCGGATTAGCCAACCACTCTGGGTGAAACACTTCGACAATAAAACTAACAACCAACAAACAAGCTACCTCTTCTCCAATGGCCTTGCGTCGTTCCTCGTTGAAGCGACGAAGGAACTGTTTGACTGGTTTAAACTTGGGATCAATATTGAGAGTTGCTACGTCTTGAGCTTGCGTTGGTTTTCCTCGAAGAGGAGAGGGTGATGCAGCAAAGTGTAGCGTAAGTATTTCCCTCAGTTTTGAGAACCAAGGTCTCAATCCAATAGGAGGCTCCTCAAAAGTCCCACGCACCTACACAAACAAACTGAGAACTTGCAACCAACGCAATAAAGGGGTTGTCAATCCCTTCACAACCACTTGCGAAAGTGAGATCTAATAAAGATAGTATGATAAGATAAATATATTTTTGGTATTTTATAAGATAGATGCAAAAAGTAAAGATGCAAATAAAGATAGATTGAAAGCAAATATGATAAGATATAGACCCGGGGGCCATAGGTTTCACTAGAGGCTTCTCTCAAGATAGCATAAGTATTACGGTGGGTGAACAAATTACTGTCGAGCAATTGATAGAAAAGCGCATAGTTATGAGATTATCTAGGCATGATCATGTATATAGGCATCACGTCCATAACAAGTAGACCGACTCCTGCCTGCATCTACTACTATTACTCCACACATCGACCGACTCCTGCCTGCATCTAGAGTATTAAGTTCATAAGAACAGAGT
This sequence comes from Triticum aestivum, assembly GCF_018294505.1. Classification (NCBI taxonomy): domain Eukaryota; kingdom Viridiplantae; phylum Streptophyta; class Magnoliopsida; order Poales; family Poaceae; genus Triticum; species Triticum aestivum. The sequence continues at coordinate 418,306,011 of NC_057807.1, forward strand.
AACGCATTAAGCAAGATGACATGATGTAGAGGGATAAACACATGCAATATGATATAAACCCCATCTTGTTATCCTCGATGGTAACAATACAATACGTGTCTTGTAACCCTTTGTGTCACTGGGTAAGAACACCGCAAGATTGAACCCAAAGCTAAGCACTTCTCCCATGGCAAGAAAGATCAATCTAGTAGGCCAAACCAAACTGATAATTCGAAGAGACTTGCAAAGATAACTCAATCATACATAAAAGAATTCAGAGAAGATTCAAATATTATTCATAGATAAACTTGATCATAAACCCACAATTCATCGGATCTCGACAAACACACCGCAAAAAGAGTTTACATCGAATAGATCTCCACAAGAGAGGGGGAGAACATTGTATTGAGATCCAAAAAGAGAGAAGAAGCCATCTAGCTAATAACTATGGACCCGTAGGTCTGTGGTAAACTACTCACAACTCATCGGAGGGGCAAGGATGTTGATGTAGAAGACCTCCATGGTTGATTCCCCCTCCGGCAGAGTGCCGGCGATGGCTCCAAGATGAGATCTCGCGGATATAGAAGGTTACGATGGTGGAAATTGTGTTTCGTGGTGCTCCTGGATGTTTTCGGGGTACGTAGGTATATATAGGAAGAAGAAGTACGTCGGTGGCTCACGAGACAAGGGGCGCGCCCTACAGGGGGGCATGACCTCCTATCTCGTGGGGCCCTTAGGAGCTTCTTGACTTGCACTCCAAGCTCTCCAGATCAGATTTGTTCAAAAATCATGCTCCCGAAGGTTTCATTCCGTTTGGACTCCGTTTGATATTCCTTTTCTTCGAAATACTGAAATAGGCAAAAAAACAGCAATATGGGTTGGGCCTCCGGTTAGTAGGTTAGTCCCAAAAATGATATAAATGTGTAAAATAAAGCCCATAAACATCTAAAAGGGGTAATATAATAGCGTGGAACAATCAAAAATTATAGATACGTTGGAGACGTATCAAGCATCCCCAAGCTTAATTCCTGCTCGTCCTCGAGTAGATAAATGATAAAAAGAGAATTTTTGATGTGGAATGCTACCTAGCATAATTCATAATGTAATTTTCTTTATTGTGGCATGAATGTTCAGATCCAAATGAATACAAAATAAAATTTCATATTGACATAAGAAATAGTAACACTTCAAGCATACTAATCAAAGTAATCATGTCTTCTCAAAATAACATGGCAAAAGAAAATTCATCCCTACAAAATCATATAGTTAGGCTATTCTTCATTTTCGTCACACAAAGATGTTCCCAACTTCTATACCCCCGATGACAAGCCAAGCAATTGTTTCATACTTAAATAATCTCAAAAAATTTCAACCTTCACACAATACATGAGCGTGAGCCATGGATATAGCACTATGGGTGGAATAGAATATGATGATGGGGATTGTGTGGAGAAGACAAAAAAAGGAGAAAGTCTCACATTGACGAGGATAATCAACGGGCTATGGAGATGCCCATCAATTGATGTCAACATGAGGAGTAGGGATTGCCATGCAACGGATGCACTAGAGCTATAAATGAATTCTCAACAAAAGAAAACTAGTGGGTGTGCATCCAACTTGCTTGCTCATGAAGACCTAGGGCATTTGAGGAAGCCCATCATAGGAATATACAAGCCAAGTTCTATAATGAAAAATTCCCACTAGTATGAAAAAGACAACTTATGAGACTCACTACATGAAGAATAAGGTGCTACTTTGAAGCACAAAATATGAGACTCACTACATGAAGAACAAAGTGCTACTTTGAAGCACAAGTGTGGAAAAAGAGATAGTAACATTGCCCTTTTTATTTATTTTCTCTTTTTTTCTGGGCCTTTCTTTTTTTTGGCCTTTCTTCTTTTTTTCTTTCTTTTTTTTCTTTGGGCAATGCTCTAATAATGATGATCATCACACTTCTATTGATTACAAAATAAGGATTACAACTCGAAGCTAGAACAAGATATGACTCTATATGAATGCCTCTGGCGGTGTACCGGGATGGTGCAATGAATCAAGAGTGACATGTACGAAAATAATGCATGGTGGCTTTGCCACAAATACGATGTCAACTACATGATCATGCAATGGCAATATGACAAAAGTAAAGTATGTCATGAAAATGATGAACGGAACGGTGGAAAGTTGCATGGCAATATATCTCGGAATGGCTATGTAAATGCCATAATGGGTAGGTATGGTGGCTGTTTTGAGGAAGATATAAGGAGGTTTATGTGTGATAGAGCGTATCGTATCACGGGGTTTGGATGCACCGGCGAAGTTTGCACCAACTCTCAAGGTGAGAAAGGGCAATGCACGGTACCGAAGAGGCTAGCAAAGATGGAAAGGTAGAAGTGCGTATAATCCATGGACTCAACATTAGTCAAAAGAACTCATATACTTATTGCAAAGATTTAGAAGTCATCAAAAATCAAGTACTACGCGCATGCTCCTTGGGGGATAGATTGGTAGGAAAAGACCATCGCTCGTCCCCGACCCCCACTCATAAGGATGCACAAGCCAAGTACACTTCATGTTTCAAATTTGTTACACAACTTTAACCATACGTACATGTTATGGGATTTTCTAACTTCAACACAAGCATTCTTTGGATTCATAATCACCCAACTAGCATGACTTTAATATCACTACCTCCATATCTCAAAACAATTATCAAGTATCAAGTTGATCATAGCATCCAATTCACTTCCTATGATAGTTTTTATTATACCCAACTTGGATGCTCATCATTCTAGGACCAACATTATGACCATAGCAAATACCATGCTGTTCTAAAAGACTCTCAAAATAATATAAGTGAAGCATGAGAGACTAGTAATTTCTTCAAAATTAAGACACCACCGTGTTCTAAAAGATATAAGTGAAGCACCGGAGCAAAAACTATCAAGCTCAAAAGATATAAGTGAAGCACATAGAGTATTCTAGCAAATTCTAATCAAATAGGCTTCTCCCAAAAGGTGTGTACATCAAGGATGGTTGTGGTAAACTAAAAAGCAAAGACTAATATAATACACGACGCTCCAAGCAAAACACATATCATGTAGCGAATAAAAATATAGCTCCAAGTAAAGTTACCAATGAACGAAGACGAAAGAGGGGATGCCTTCCCGGGGCATCCCCAAGCTTAGGCTTTTGGCTATTCTTGAATATCTTGGGGTGCCATGGGCATCCCCAAGCTTAGGCTCTTGCCACCCTTTATTCCATAGTCCATAAAAGCTTTACCCAAAACTTGAAAACTTCACAACACAAAACTCAACAGGAAATCTTATAAGCTCCGTTAGTGAAAGAAAACAAAACCACCACATAAGGTACTGCAATGAACTCATTCTTTATTTAATTTTGGTGTTAAACCTACTGTATTCCAACTTCTTTATGGTTCATAGACTAATTACTAGCCATAGATGCATTGAAATAAGCAAACAACACACGAAAAATAGAATCTGTCAAAAACAGAACAGTCTGTAGCAATCTGTAACTAACGCAAACTTATGGAACTCTAAAAATCCTACCAAAATAGTAAGTCCTGGACAATTTGTTTATTAAACAGCATAAAAAAGAATCAACGCAAAATCGCGTTCCTGTGATTTAACAAAATTATATTTGTGCGTGCAAAATTTCTGTTTTTCAGCAGAATCAAATCAACTATCATCGTAGGTTATCCTATAGGTTCTACTTGGCACAAACACTAATTAAAAGATAAAAACACATCTAAACAGAATGTAGATGCAAGATTTATTACTAAACAGGAGCAAAAACAAAAAACATAAAGAAAATTGGGTTTGCCTCCCAACTAGCACTATCGTTTAACGCCCGTAGCTAGGCATAAAAGCAAGATAGATCTAACGAGTGCCATCTTTGGCACTAAATTCGTAAGTAGCACGCATGATAGATTCATAAGGTAATTTGAATTTCTTTCTCGGAAAGTGTTCCATGCCTTTCTTTAATGGAAATTGGAATCTAATGTTCCCTTCCTTCATATCAATAATCGCACCAATCGTTCTAAGGAAAGGTGTACCAAGAATAATAGGGCAAGAAAGATTACAATCTATATCAAGAACGATAAAATCAACGGGAACCAAATTTCTATTTGCAATAATAAGAACATCATTGATCCTTCCCATAGGCTTTTTAATGGTGTAATCCGCAAGGTGCAAATTTAAAGAGCAATCATCAAGATCATGGAAACCTAGAATATCACATAAAGTTTTCGGAATCGTGGAAACACTAGCACCCAAATCACACAAAGCAAAACACTCATAATCTTTAATTCTAATCTTTATAGTAGGTTCCCACTCATCTTTAAGTTTTCTAGGTATAGGAACTTCCATATTAAGTTTTTCATCATAAGATTGCATCAAGGCATCAACGATATGTTTGGTAAAAGCTTTATTTTGACTATAAGCATGAGGAGAATTAACAACGGATTGCAACAAGGAAATACAACCTTTTAAAGAGCAATTATCATAATCAAATTTCTTGATATCCGAGATAGTAGGTTCAATATTATTAGAAGTTGAGGATTCTCCAATCTCTCTTTTACCAAATTTAACATCAAGATCTAAAGATTCCAGATTTTTGGGATGCCTTCTAGGCAAAGTTGATTCATCATCACTCCCATAATCATCAAAATTCATGTTGCAAAACATAGATCTAATCGGAGACACATCAATAACTTTAAGATCCTCATCATTATTTCATGTAATTGTTTTGGTTTAGCGGCCATCTTATTGACTAAGGTGGCTTGCTTGTCAGAAATTTTGGCTATAGCATTTTCAAGCCGGGTAATTTGAGCGTTAACACCATAGAATTCTTTATTCATATCATCAAGCTCTTTATTCATAAACCCCGAAAAACTTTTTTGTTCCTTAAGCTCTTTTCTAAAAAAAATATTATGCTCAAATTGCAAATTCATAAAGCTTCTAATATTTGATTCAATCTCATCCATCCTTCTGAGAAGGTGGTCAGGACCCTTAGGCGCGACCATAAGGTCAAACAAGCAAACAACCACACAAAAGAAGGCAAGCGAAAAAGAAAGGAGGAGATTGGGAAAGAGAGGGCAAATAAAACGGCAAGGGTGAAGTGGGGGAAAGGAAAACGAGAGGCAAATGGCAAATGATGTAAATGCGAGGGAGATGGGTTTGTGATGGGTACTTGGTCTGTCTTGACTTGAGCGAAGACCTCCCCGGCAACGGCGCCAGAAATCCTTCTTGCTACGTCTTGAGCTTGCGTTGGTTTTCCTCGAAGAGGAGAGGGTGATGCATCAAAGTGTAGTGTAAGTATTTCCCTCAGTTTTGAGAACCAAGGTATCAATCCAGTAGGAGGCTCCTCAAAAGTCCCACGCACCTACACAAACAAACTGAGAACTGACAACCAACGCAATAAAGGGGTTGTCAATCCCTTCACGGCCACTTGCGAAAGTGAGATCTAATAAAGATAGTATGATAAGATAAATATATTTTTGGTATTTTATAAGATAGATGCAAAAAGTAAAGATGCAAATAAAGATAGATTGAAATATTACTAGAGGCTTCTCTGAAGATAGCATAAGTATTACGGTGGGCGAACAAATTACTGTCGAGCAATTGATAGAAAAGCGCATAGTTATGAGATTATCTAGGCATGATCATGTATATAGGCATCACGTCCATAACAAGTAGACCGACTCCTGTCTGCATCTACTACTATTACTCCACACATCGACCGACTGCTGCCTGCATCTAGAGTATTAAGTTCATAAGAACAGAGTAACGCATTAAGCAAGATGACATGATGTAGAGGGATAAACACATGCAATATGATATAAACCCCATCTTGTTATCCTCGATGGGAACAATACAATACATGTATTGCAACCCTTTCTGTCACTGGGTATGAACACCACAAGATTGAACCCAAAGCTAAGCACTTCTCCCATGGCAAGAAAGATCAATCTAGTAGGCCAAATCAAACTGATAATTCGAAGAGACTTGCAAAGATAACTCAATCATACATAAAAGAATTCAGAGAAGATTCAAATATTATTCATAGATAAACTTGATCATAAACCCACAATTCATCGGGTCTCGACAAACACACTACAAAAAGAGTTTACATCGAATAGATCTACACAAGAGAGGGGGAGAACATTGTATTGAGATCCAAAAAGAGAGAAGAAGCCATCTAGCTAATAACTATGGACCCATAGGTCTGCGGTAAACTACTCACAACTCATCGGAGGGGCAAGGATGTTGATGTAGAAGCCCTTCGTGGTTGATTCCCCCTCCGGCAGAGTGCCGGCGAAGGCTCCAAGATGAGATCTCGCGGATACAGAAGGTTACAACGGTGGAAATTGTGTTTCATGGTGCTCCTGGATGTTTTCGGGGTACGTAGGTATATATAGGAAGAAGAAGTACGTCGGTGGCTGCCCGAGGGGCCCACGAGACAGGAGGGCGCGCCCTACAGGGGGGGGTGCGGCCCCCTATCTCGTGGGGCCCTCGGGAGCTTCTTGACTTGCACTCCAAGCTCTCCGGATCAGATTTGTTCCAAAAATCACGCTCCCGAAGGTTTCATTCCGTTTGGACTCCGTTTGATATTCGTTTTCTTCGAAATACTGAAATAGGCAAAAAAACAGCAATATGGGTTGGGCGTCCGGTTAGTAGGTTAGTCCCAAAAATGATATAAATGTGTAAAATAAAGCCCGTAAACATCTAAAAGGGGTAATATAATAGCATTGAACAATCTAAAATTATAGATACGTTGGAGACGTATCAAGAGTGTGCTCAGCGAGTTCCCTCGGTACACCTGGCATGTCAGAAGGTTTCCATGAAAAAATGTCCTGGTTCTCATGGATGAACTCGATGAGCGTGTTTTCCTATTTTGGATCCAGATTTGTGCTGATACTAAACTGCTTGGATGAATCGTCAGGAACGAAATCAACAAGTTTAGTTTCATCAGCCGGTTTGAACTTGAAGGTCGGATCATGTTCTGTAGAAGGCTTCTTCAAGGAAGTCATGTCGGCCGGATCAACATTGTCCTTATAGAACTTTAACTCCTTCATTGCACAAACCGATTCAGCATATGCCGCATCTCCTTCATCACACTCCAGAGCAATCTTACGGCTACCATGAACGTAATGGTCCCTTTGTGACCCGGCATCTTGAGCTGCAGATAAACATAACACGGCCTTGCCATGAACTTAGCATAAACCAGCCGTCCAAATAAAGCATGGTACGGACTTCTGATTTTGACCACTTCAAAGGTCAGTGTCTCGGACCTTGAGTCATGATCATCTCCAAAAACCACCTCCAGAGCTATCTTACCAACTGGGTAAGCCGATTTGCCAGGCACCACTCCATGAAAAATGGTGTTTGACGGTCTAAGATTCTTATCTTTCAACCCCATACGCTGGAAGGTTTCATAGTACAAGATATTGATACTGCTCCCTCCGTCCATGAGTACCTTGGTGAACTTATATCCTCCCACCTGAGGTGCAACCACCAAAGCCAGGTGACCCGGATTGTCAACCCGGGGCGGGTGATCCTCCCTGCTCCAGACAATAGGCTGCTCAGACCAACCCAGATAACGGGGCACCGCCAGTTCAACAGAGTTCACTGCTCTTTTATGGAGCTTCTAATCACGCTTGCACAAGCTACTGGTGAAGACATGATACTGTCCACTGTTTAATTGCTTTGGGTTGCTCTGATAACCCAATTGCTGTTGACTCCCCTGATTACCCTGTTGATGGTTACCACCTTGGTTGTTCTGATTGACCTGATGATTCTGGAATCTTGAGCTTGAACCGCCACCACCGTAACCTGGCCCATGGAATCCTGGACCGGAACCACCAGATGGACCCTGATCATACCGAAAAAGATCACAATTTTTGAACTCCCTCATGATGTGGCAATCCTTCCAAAGGTGTGTGGCCGGAGCCTCCTTTGTCCCATGCTTTGGGCAGGGCTGGTTTAACAGGCGTTCCAGATTCATTCCTCCACCGTGCTGGGGCGGTTTACCCCTACGACACTGCATATTACCCTGCACATTGGTGTTATCCACAAAACCGGAATTATCCGCTTTACGCTTACCACTGTTTCCCTGGCTCGCCTGATTATGATGTCCTTTTGAACCGGCACTCTTCTTTCCCTTCTCCTGTTTCTCTTCATCAGAATCAGGGTCCTTGGTGCTATCAGAATCAACATACTTAACCAGAGCCGCCATAAGTGTTCCCATATCATTGCAGTGGCGCTTGAGTCGTCCCAACTTCATTTTCAATGACTTAAACCGGCAATTACGCTCCAATGTTACGATCTCCGTGTCAGCATTGATACGGTCCGACGAATGCAAAACTTCTGAAACCCGACGCACCCAATGAGTCATTGACTCCTTCTCTCCTTGGACACAGGCATCTAAATCCACAATGGACATAGGTTGTTTGCACGTATCCTTGAAGTTTGCTATGAACTTGGCCTTCAATTGGTCCCAAGATCCGATGGAGTTGGCGGGTAAGCTTTTTAACCAAGTGCGGGCCATTCCTTCCAACATCATGGTGAAGTATTTTGCACATGCCGCTTCATCTACATTCAGCATCTCCATTGCCATCTCATAACTTTCAACCCACGCCTCGGGGAGATGATTAGCGGTGTAATTAGGCACCTTGCACGGCCCTTCGAAATCCTTGGGCAGCCGCACATTACGGAGAGCCGGGATGAGACACGGCACTCCCCAAGAGCTAAAGGCAAGCCCTATCCCTTGCTCTATGGATGCTGTTGGCTGAACCGGGGCAGGTTGACGATGACCCGCGTATTGTGCCACTAAAGCGGCCTCCCTTCGCGCTCTGCCATTATCCACTACGTCCTGAGCATTCCGACCACCTTTCGCTGGATTAGCCCCTCGAGGCGCATCTCGACGCCGCGCACTACTTGACACGGCCGGCTCGTCCATGTGCCTGCTATAACTCTTGCTTGGACGGGGGGGTTGAATGTATTGTGTCTCGGCTGTAGGAATAAGCCTGTTACTGAACAACGGTGGTTTGAAGAAGATCCCTGGCTCGCCGAGTCTCGATAGCTGCTAAGGACTCACCCTCCATCCAAATAGCCACCAAACGTGACGTTGCTGCAATCATGTTGTCCAAAGGACTGGAAAAGTGACCCGGCAGCGTTGTGACATACTGTGGCGGGTCGTCCGTCCGTCGAGGCGGGTCCATCGCCCGTGGCTGATCCGATGCCGCCCCTGGTGCTTCGGTCCAGTTTACTCCTGCCAGATTGCTAGGCCCAGCTCCCGGTGTGCTAAAGAGATTCAGACCCTCGTAAATTTGCGGCAGTCGAGACCGGTACTTCCTTCTTATAACTTCGTTTGATGTGTTCTGATCCAACGTAAGCCGGTAATTCTGCGCTTGGATTTCCTGTGATCGGGCATCTAAAGCGGCTCGTTCTTCATCCATCCTGGCCTCCTCAGCCGCCAAGTCCGCCTTGGCCTGAACTATCTGATCCTTTAACTTCACAACATCTGCATTGTGCTGAACCCGAGTCTCCGAAGTTACCGCTGTGGTCAACAGCACCGTCCAGTCATCCAGTAAACCGGCAAGAACTTGAGCTGGCCGGCGCACCGGACCTCCTGCCGCGGCTACCGATTCGGAGACCATTGCTGCTGTAGATGAAGATTGCACGGTGGGCCGTGTACTGGCCATGTAGATCGCAACCCGGTTTGGTGGTTCAAGGGGATCCGGAATACTATCACCATCGGAGTATCCCTCAAACCGGCCATCATGCAGTTGGTATAGTGACTCGATTTCCTCAGTGGACGATTCACCATCCGAGTAGACGGCCGTCTCACCATCGGATAGCGGTTCAGATTCCGCTCCGTGGATGAATCCTACGAACGCACGCTTCACAGCAGGCCGAACCCGGGCAGGACTTGCACGCTGAGCCGTCTCGACGAGGTCGGTGAAGATGTCCAGCTCAGGGCCCGGTTCACCGATCTTGCCGATGAAAACGTGAATTCCGCCAAAGGGAACCCGGTACCCGTACTCGATTGAGCCGGCCTCGGGGCCCCAGCCTGCATCGTCGATGTAGAGCTTGCCGCGACGACTCTTGGTCATCCGGCCGAGCACGTACCCCTTGAGTCCTTCAAAGCTGCCCTTCAAGAATTCGAAACCATCGTGCGATAGCCCCACGGTGGGCGCCAACTGTCGTGTGAATATCACGTCAGATGTCCTAGTAGAAGGACTTAGTCGTGGAGCCATCGCAATGAGGTTAGCCTGAAGGGGTTAAACCGGACAAGGGACACGAGAGTTATACTAGTTCGGCCCCTTCGATGAAGGTAAAAGCCTACGTCTAGTTTGTGATGGGATTATTGGGGTTTCGATGACCAGGGAGCAAACACGCTAGCCTGGGTCTCGAGTTGTTGTTTGTAGTCCCTGCACCATCGCCAGGTCGTCCCTTTATATACACAGGTTGACACCCGGCCGGTTTACAGAGTTTTGAGGCCGACTCATACAATTGTTCGGCTCGGTCTCTTCCTTTCCCTAACTTACAATACAAGTATACAACTATGGTGGTTTACCGCTATGGGCCATAATCCGTCTCTGGGCTTGGGCCTCTAAGCTTCATCAGTAAAGCGTCATCTTCTTATCTTCATAGAGTTCGGTATGGTTGAGCGTGAACCGGCCCCTCCTGGGCAGTTTATATTCAGTAGTTATATCCTCAACACACGGGGAACTGGGTGGGTCCTTTCGCGTGGCGTTACTCGTTTGATTTTGACGATGGGGAGTAATCTGAGGCACTGATGCACTGGTGCGGATTGTAGTGGGCAGTGACTGAGCTGATGTTATTAATCTTGGTGTTCTTCCTATTTGCATTTGATTATGTTTTTAAAATTCCCTAGCAGAACTATATATAACAATGTGGGTATGTGTTTTCTTCTTTCAGTGTCTATAGTGCATTTGCATGATGTTGAATTATGTGCTACAGCATATACATTAGCTGAATTAAACTGTTGGTTTCCTTCGCCTAATCAAATGCCCTTTGTTTTGCAGTATGCATACCCAGATCAAGCTTGCGGTCATGGTGAAGGTGCTGATCTGGGTTTCCTTCTTCAGAAGTTAAATGTTTGCTTGCTACTTTCTTTAGGGTACTGCTTTCTAATCAAGTTCTTGAACACAGGAGTTATGTATACAAATCATGTGCTATTTATACACTGATAGCCATTTTCTTGTCTACTTAGCTGAATCATGTCTTTGTGTACTAAACATCAGTTACTAGTATTTGGCTTCTATGTGCTAATTAAACCTGATCAGTATGTATACTTCTTTAGTGTTGTATAATATTGGTGTCAAAGGAGTTAATTTAAACCGGAAATGATCTACTGGAACAATTTTTTTGCTGTTCAAACGTTTAAATTTTGGTTCTTTGTTTCAAACATCTAAATGCTGTTTAATTTGTCCTTCTATGCTTAAATGATAAAAATGTCGCATTTATAGGATTGTAAACCTGATGTGATTGGAGTAGTATTTAATTGCTGCTGATAGTAGCTACTTGTATCCACTGATTTCTATGCCTCATTTTCCTTGTTTTGCTTTATTTATGCACCCAGACTACCTACAAGTTAATGTGCTTTTAGATTTGCCTTTATTTTGCTCCTTACCATGTTGTTTGATAACTTACAGATGATGTACTTCATTCGTGTTTCGTCATGGGCTCCAAGAAGTGAAGAAGCATTGAGTTCTAGCTCATTGGAGCTAGTTATACTTTGATAGATAGTTATATTTTGATATTTAGTTGTGTTCTTGGTGGCTGTAAACCTGATGTGAAGTATGTTCGATTATAAACATGGTGTATGTTTGATTGTAAGGTGCCAAATTTGGTTTTTTGATTTGTTGAAGTATTACTTCTGTTTTCAGTCAGTTCTGATTTAAATATTTGTTTTTATTTACTGGAAAATCAAAATTTGAAGAACATGACTCTGACCATTGGGACCCACTCAAACTCATCTGATTATTGGATCCGTCTTAAAAAAGAAATGTAACTAAAAAAAAGAAACGTAACTATTGAGCCAAAAAGGCCATGACCCAAAAATGAAAGGCCCAATTGTTGGGTCAGGCCAATGTAGAAATCAAAACTATTAGAAAAAATAATACATTAAATGGGCTGAATTAATGGGCTCGGCCCATATAGACATCTAATCGGACCGGGCTGATTCTTGTCAACGACATTTTCATTTGGTCTTAATTTTGCCATGTCAGCTTGCCACGTCGGATCCAACGTGGCCTGAGTAGACATCTAGTGACCAAAACAAAACAGTAGGCATATTTTGGTCGTAAACATCTACGACCTTCTCACAGAGAAGGTCGTTAATTTCAGTTTACGACCGCCAGCTTTTGTCCATCTATTTTTGGTCACAAAAAGGTCACAAATGGAAAATAATGACCATTCACTGACCAATAGTCAAGGTCAGAAGTTGACATATTTCTTGTAGTGGACTATGAGATTATGCAACTCTCGGACACAGGAGGAATGCCTTGTGTGCTATCAAACGTCACAACATAACTGGGTGATTATAAAGATGCTCTACATTTATCTCCGAAGGTGTTTGTTGGGTTGGCATAGATCGAGATTAGGATTTGTCACTCCGAGTATTGGAGAGATATCTCTGGGTCCTCTCGGCAATGCACAGCTTATGGGTTATTGACCGGAGAGGTGTCTCGGTCATGTCTACATAGTTCTCGAACCCGTAGGGTCCGCACGCTTAACGTTCGATGACGATGTGTATTATATGAGTTATGTGTTTTGGTGACTGAAGGTTGTTCGGAGTTCCGAATGAAATCACGGACATGACGAGGAGTCTCGAAATGGTAGAGAGGTTAAGATTGATATATTAGAAGGTAGTATTCGGACACCGGAAGGGTTCCGGAGTGTATCGGGTACATTCGGAGTACCGGAGGGGTTACCGGAACCCCCCAGGGAAAAATATGGGCCATATGGGCCATAGGAGGGAGGCTAACCAGCCCACATGGGGCTGGTGCGCCCCCCACAAGGGAGGAGGCCGAATTGGACTAGGGAAAGGGGTGCCACCCCCCTTTCCTTCTCCTACTCCCTCTCCTTCCCCCTTTCCCCCGTCGGTAAAAGGAAGGGGGGGGAATCCAACTAGGAGTCCAAGTGGTACTCCTCCTACTTGGCACGCCTAGGGCTGGCCTCCTCTCCCTCCCTCCTTTATATAAGGGGGGGGGGCTCCACAGTTTACCCCTCCGGTGATATTCTCGTAGTGCTTAGGTGAAGCCCTGCTCGGATCACATCACCATCACCGTCTCCACGTCGTCATGCTGACGGAACTCATCTACTCCTTCGACCCTTTGCTGGATCAAGAGCTCGAGGAACGTCATCGTGCTGAACGTGTGCAGAACTCGGAGGTGCCGTACGTTCGGTACTCGATTGGTTGGAACAAGAAGACGTTCGACTACATGAACCGCGTTGAGCAAATGCTTCCGCTTTTGGTCTACGAGGGTACATGGACACACTCTCCCCCTCTTTTTGCTATGCATCTCTTAGATAGATCTTGCGTGAGCGTAGGATTTTTTTTGAAATTCCATGCTACGTTTCCCAACATCTTATACACTTGTTCATGTTATAGAGTCAGGCCAAGAAGTTAAGGCGGTTATCAAACCTTGTCGGTTGTCGTGACCCAGAATATGATGAACCATCTGCCTCTAGGTCCGGTACACCATCAGACCCCTTATGTCACCATCAGGGGGACAACGTGAGTTCCTCATATGCTTATCAGGATGATGAGGGTGCGGTCACCCAAGAGGTCTGACTAATCTTCTAGATGTAATTCTCACTTGATTACGACGCCGGTCTTTACCATATTGTTTTATTGTGTGATAGGGACATGAACTTGATGATGACATGACTTTGGCAGACGCTCAAGTTTGGTCCGCATACATGTTGAAGCATGCATAGATGTTCAAGCGAATTGAAATTTCTGCCAAAAGTGCTTATGTTTCTGTAGTTTGGCAATTAACAGCACTACAGCACGCAGGAGCCAGGCGCTGGACTATACAGTGCAGTGCCTAGCTATCAGGTGTCGCACAATATAGTGCAGCGCCCGTGGCCTGGGCGCTGCACATATGGACATGGATGTCCAGAGGCAACAGAAGCTTTGCAGCAGCTATTCATGTAAAAAAATCCTAAGTCATTGTGCAACGCCTATGGTTCAGGGGCTGCACTATACAGTGTGGCGCCTGACGCTTGGGCACTGCACGTCTGGACACTGCTATCCAGAGAGAAACAGAAGCACTCAAGTAGGTTTTCGAGTGTGCAGCGCCTATGCGTCGGGCGCTGCAGTAGACAGTACAACGCCTCAACCCTAGGCACTGCACTGTCTGCTAATTTCAAATAGCAACTGCTTTTTTGGTTTCGTGGTTGGCATACTATGTCACATAATCATAAGTACTAGCACATACAGTAGTCCAAAACACATAAAGTAGACATAGCACATAGAGTAGTCCAAATCACAGATTCATACACACAGTCATAAAGGAGTTCTAGCACATAGAGTTGTCTAAAACACATTGTCATTTAGGAGTCATAGCACATAGTAGCACATTTTGGTTCACAAGAAGGTCACGGTGCTCTATTGCGTCGAGCAAGGTCCTTTTCCCTTCTTCTTATTCCTCTCTTCTTCTTCTTCCTCCTCCGGCATCTCACCTCCCCCCTCCATGTCCTCCACCCCCTTCATTGTTGCTTTGTTGGGTTGGGATGACGCCATACCTATAGAAATGGCAACATATTAGTTAGTCACATAATGCGAAATACAAATAACAACACAAGCATTGAGCCAAAATAACAAGATAGTAGTAAGTCACATACGGCAATGGTCCATTGAGCCAAGAAAACATTCCTCCACTACGGCCGCCGCTAAGGCCAAGATCACCACCACGGCCATAGCCACCACCATGGCCTCTACCACCACCACGGCCTCTACCACCACCACGGCCTAGACCACCACCACGGCATCTACCACCACCACCATGGCAAAGACCATCACCACGGCCTCTACCACCACCATAACCAAGACCATCACCACAGCCAAGACCATCACCACGGCCTCTACCACCACCATGGCCTCTTCTAAGACCTAGTTGACTCCCTCTTTGTTGCCTAGTTCCTCGTTGGCTTGGTTGATTTGATTGGTTTGGCACTTGGGAACTTGTTTGACTTGCTTGGCTACTCCTTGGTTGACTTGCTTGGCTACCATTTGCTTGGCTTGTGTTTGCATAATTTTTCTTTGATCTCTTTCTTGGTTTGGTACAAGTTCTTGTGTTGTGTCCCCCATCATTGCATTCCCCACAACGGGATTTCTCACGAGGCTCATGGAATTGGCCGGTGCCGGATTCTTGACCGCCACCACAACCCCATCCATCCCTTTCACCTCTAAGACGCTTTGTCTTACGTCTTCCCCGTATAATGATCTTCAACTCCGGGTCCAGCCATAGTTGAACTCCATGATACTTCGGCCATTGTGATTGATCCAAGTATGGCTCAAACCGGAGAGCCCATGTTTTCTTTACCGTCATGATTGAGAACTCGGACTCCCGCACGGTAAGAGGGTGATTGACGTCCACATTACTAACACGAGATGCGTTTAACAAGTGCAAGCATGGAAGATGAAGCAATAATGACCTCATGCAAGTGCAATCACATCGTGTTAGGGAGACCTTGAAAGCCTGGCCTCCGTGTTGGTGGCCATTGTTTGTGGTTCCTCCAGGCTCTTTCACTTCATACATCCAATTGTTATCGTCATATAGTACAGCTTCTTGGGAGTCTGCCTTCCGTGATTGAATTTCCAACCATTCTTAAACCTTTGGTGGGAAGTTGTACTTGTGCTTTTCCTTGTTCTCACCAGCAATCTGGTTATCCTTCTCCATTGAGTACTTTAAAAAGTATGCATTCATCTTGTCAAATGTGTATTGAGCTATTGCGTCACGAGTAATGCACGTACACCCTTGAGCACCTTATTGAAGCATTCTGTCATGTTGCTTGTCATTTGACCGTACCTCTAGCCAAATTCATCAAAAGCAAGTGCCCACTTATTCCTTTCTATAGTGTTCTTGTTGAGAAAGTCAAGACCACCGGGATCAGGTTTCTTGTGTGTGAGCAATGCATTGTACAAGTTGGCGAACCGCTTGTTGGTGAAAGCGAGACAAAAATCTTGAAGATCATCGGCCAAATCCTTGATACCACATGCCCTACGAAAGTTAGCACAAAAGTGCCTCATGCACCATCGATGGTGCAACTTTGCATGTTCGGCAATGTCAACCACCACCATGTTTAGAATTCCTGGATGGCGATCCGATATGACACAAATTTCCCTTTCAGCTGATAATACCCTTGTTCTCAATTAACGCAAGAACCACTCCCAGTTATCATTGTTCTCCGCCTCAACCAAAGCGAAAGCCAAAGGCAACACCTGATTATTGGCATCACTTTCTATTGCAACCAATATAGTTCCCTTATATTAGCCAGTCAAGAATGTGCCATCAATGGCGATGACGGGCTGACAATGCTCAAAAGCCCTCACGCATTGCTCAAAGGCCCAAAATGCACAGCCAAATACTCGGACGGTCCTCCCGTTGTGAATCAATGTTTGGTGCCCATGAGGCTCAGCCACGTGAACCATGCCTGGGTTTGTGGTGGCCATAGCTAACAACAGCCTAGGGAGTCGGTTGTATGGACTACAGTAGGATGCTGCTAACGCGACACTACGATCAGAGACCCTTCGAGAAACTGTGTGTGATGCAATAATCGCAAACGGTGGTGTAAGAGAACCATCTAAAATGTGCAAAATGTTAGTGATGACGGATGCATCAAGCATGGTTCGTATTTTAGTTGTGTGTGCGATGAAGAGCATACGGTTGATCCAGCAGAACTATTTGCGATGAGGAAGAACAACAGAAACAAGCAGCCATATCAATGTGTGTGCGATGTATGGCATACAGTTCCCTCCGATGAACTGTGTGCTATTAGGGAATGGAACAGAAACGGTCAGCCAGATCAAGGTGTGTGTGATATACCGCATATGGTTCAGTCGGACAAACTGTTTTCGATTACGCAAGAGAACGGAAACGGTTCATCTTAACAAGATGTGTGTGATATGCGGCATTTGCGATCAGCCAAAAGAACACAAACGATTCGTTTAAACCAGATGTGTGTGATATGCAGCAAACAACCCACTCGAATGAACTGTTTGCAATGAGAAATTATAACACAGACGGTTACTATAGTAAGTTCGTGTGCGATTCTGTTCGTACAAAAAACTTTGAAAATGCAAACTAGTTGCTTGCGTATAAACAATTATCAAAAAGTAACGAGATATACCTTCTTCAAGCCAATCAACATGTGTTCAAAAAACAAGAAATGTCAAAAATTACAAAACAAAGACCTCGTTAGACCTTGCTGCCATAGATCCCTCCTTGCAGCCTTTATTGCACAACATAATGGAAACGGTTCAACTGAACAATATTGTGTGATACGCGGCAAACAAGTCCATGATCAGAAATGTGTGCAAAGACCAATAATAACATGTAATTGAGGCAAATAACATGTTATCCAATTACATAAGTGACTATAAAGATCATTCACACACACCTCAATAAACAATTGCATGCATTCTAAAGTAGGAGAAATGATTGTCTAGTCATCTACTTCTTGTGACACTCCCGCCACTAATCTGTGGCTTGATCCCTCGGCTGGGGCATGAACAAGACACTTCCTCATGCCAACAATCCGCCTGTACATCTCGTAGCTTGTGTACGCGTCATTGGCCACATACTTGACGTGTTCTTCATCCAGTCTCTCATGCCAAACACTGTGCCAGGTGTCCTTGGCCTTCTTGCTCTCATCCTTCATTTTCATGTAGTAGGGGCCAATGATGGCCGAGGCAAGGTCAACCAGGGGGTTCAGTTTGTTCTTGGCACTGCCCCAGACCTTGTAGTGGTCCTGGATGTTGACAAGATTCGGGCATTTCAAGCCCGAAACCATGAGAGCTTTTAGATTGTTGGTGGTGTCCACCACAGCAAACTTGTAGTCGGAGCTGTTGATAAACCTGGAGAAACACTTGCAAGGCCTTGTGGCCAGGTGGTAGTGGCAGACGAGGATGTCATGTAGCACACACAACTGGGCGACGGCAACCTTCTGATCGTGCCCGACACGACCGATGGTGTACTCGAGGTCGAAGCCGACCACTTGGTACTTGTCCTCGGCAAGGAACTGCTCCATAGTTTGGATGGAGCTCTCCACCGACACCGGATCGTTTGTGTACACCATCGAGAGGGCCTTCCCCCTCACGTGGGTATCCACTATGTGATGCGTGGTGAACTGTCCGCCGTTGTCGTTGGCGGTACCTGGGAGTGCCATTGGACCCACGAGGATTGCCATTGGAACCGCTGGGTGTCCTCTCTGTATGTGTCGTCGTGGAGGTGCTTATTGTGTCGTGTGATGCGAGAGATGAAGGTAAATGGCCACAGGAATAAATGGGGGCCGGGCGGCCTGGATTCTCGATGCGTCCACATGGTAGTTTTTTCATCGGGTAACTGCATTGTGGAGCCGCGCCCGGTGCAACCGCATGCACACGAACGATCATGCGCCAGCCCCAAACACTGGCAGCACGCGTGGAGGGACGAGGGGAGAGCACCCGGAGGGATGCGAGAGGGCAGAGCGTGCGTCGCGGGATGCGAGCAGAACGCACCGCGGCCGCCTCAAACGCAAGCAACCACACGCATAGAGCAGTTGTGTGACGCCCCCGATTCAATCGTACACTAATCATGCACGCAAATGTGTACGATCAAGATCAGGGACTCACGGGAAGATATCACAACACAACTCTAAAACATAAATAAGTCATACAAGCATCATAATACAAGCCAGGGGCCTCGAGGGCTCGAATACAAGTGCTCGATCATAGACGAGTCAGCGGAAGCAACAATATCTGAGTACAGACATAAGTTAAACAAGTTTGCCTTAAGAAGGCTAGCACAAACTGGGATACAGATCGAAAGAGGCGCAGGCCTCCTGCCTGGGATCCTCCTAACTACTCTTGGTCGTCGTCAGCGGGCTGCACGTAGTAGTAGGCACCTCCGGTGCAGTAGGAGTCATCATCGACGGTGGCGTCTGGCTCCTGGACTCCAGCATCTGGTTGTGACAACCAGAAAGAAAGGAAAGGGGGAAAAGGGGGGAGAAAGCAACCGTGAGTACTCATCCAAAGTACTCGCAAGCAAGGAGATACACTACATATGCATGGGTATATGTGTAAAGGGCCATATCAGTGGACTGAACTGCAGAATGCCAGAATAAGAGGGGGATAGCTAATCTTGTCGAAGACTACGCTTTTGGCAGCCTCCGTCTTCCAGCATGTAGAAGAGAGTAGATTGAAGTCCTCCAAGTAGCATCGCATAGCACAATCCTACCCGGCGATCCTCCCCTCGTCGCCCTATGGAAAAGCGATCACCGGGTTGTATCTGGCACTTGGAAGGGTGTGTTTTATTAAGTTTCCGGTTCTAGTTGTCATAAGGTCAAGGTACAACTCCAAGTCGTCCTGTCACCAAAGATCACGGCTATTCGAATAGATTAACTTCCCTGCAGGGGCGCACCACATAACCCAACACGCTCGATCCCATTTGGTCGGACACACTTTCCTGGATCATGCCCGGCCTCGGAAGATCAACACGTCGCAGCCCCACCTAGGCACAATAGAGAGGTCAGCACGCTGGTCTAAACACTATGCGTGCAGGGGTCTGGGCCATCGCCCATTGCACACCTGCATGTTGCGAGGGCGGCCGGAAGCAGACCTAGCCTCCCTTATACAAGAGTAGGTGTTCCAGTCCAATCCGGCGCGCACCGCTCCGTCGCTGACGTCAAGAAGGCTTCGGCTGATACCACGATGTCGAGTGCCCATAACTGTTCCCGCGTAGTTGGTTAGTGCGTATAGGCCAGTGGCCAGACTCAGATCAAATACCAAGATCTCGTTAAGCGTGTTATTATGAAGTAACCGCGGACGCCGACCAGGGCCAGGCCCACCTCTCTCCTAGGTGGTCTCAACCTGCCCTGTCGCTCCGCCACAAAGTAACAGTCGGGGGCCGTCGGGAACCCAGGCCCACCTCTATCGGGATGGAGCCACCTGTCCTTTCACCCCCCTCATCAGAATCACTTGCGGGTACTCAACGAGCTGACCGACTTTAGTCACCATCTGTATAATATGTATGTATGTATAGTATATACCCGTGATCACCTCCCGAGTGATCACGGCCCAATAGTATAGCAAGGCAGACTGACAAGAAGGTAGGGCCAATGATGATAAACTAGCATCCTATACTAAGTATTTAGGATTGCAGGTAAGGTATCAACAGATGTAGCAACAATGTCAGGCTATGCATCAGAATAGGATTAACGGAAAGCAGTAACATGATACACTACTCTAATGGAAGCAGTATAGAGGAGAATAGGCGATATTTGGTGATCAAGGGGGGGCTTGCCTGGTTGCTCTGGCAAGAGAGAGGGGTCGTCAACTTCGTAGTCGAACTGGGCAGCAGCAGCGTCGGTCTCATAGTCTACCGGAGAGAAGAGGGGGAAGAAACTGTAAATACGGAGCACACAAGGCATCACAGAACATAACATGGCAATAAGCGGTGCTAGGGGAGACCTAACGCGGTAGGAGGTGATACCGGCGAAGGGTGGAAACATTCGGGAAAGTATTCCCGGTGTTTCACGTTTTCGGACAGATGAACCGGAGGGGGAAAGGTTCGAGTTTGCTATGCTAGGGATGGATGGCGGATGAACGGCTGCGTATCTGGATTCGGCTCGCCGTTCTAAGCAACTTTCATGTACAAAACATTTTCATCTGAGCTACGGTTTATTTTAAATGATTTTCTAAAGTTTTAAATCATTTTTAGAATTTATCTAATTAATTTGATCCAACATTATCCAGAATAGTGTTTGCTGACATCATCATGACGTCAGCAATCAACAGTCAGTTGACTTGTTCAAACTGACGCGTGGGTCCATTCTATCATAGACTGATATCTAATTAACAATTACTTAGTTTAATTAACTAGTCAACTATTCAGGATTTAATTAACCTAATTAATCTAGTTAGTTAATTAATTAATTAATATATTTATTTATTTATTTATTTTTAATTCATTTTTATATCTCTTTTTTTAATGTTCCAGGGGCTGGGCCCCACATGTCATAGGCACAGAGGCCTATCGGGCGCACTTAGCGGGCGCGGGTGCAGGACGCGGCCTGAGCGGGCGCACGCCCAGGTGCGGGCGGGCTCGGCAAGGCGCCGAAGCAGGGGGGTTGGTGACCACGGCGGGGCTCGCCGGGCGCCAACCGGGCGGAGGACGGGGATGGCGACGGTGCACGGGACAGGGGCGGACGGAGGGAGGAGCGGGCTCGGCAGAGGCGCTGCTTTGACTGGAGCAGCGGCAGCGGCCAAGGGACGGCGCCGGCGTGGGTGCACGGGGCCCAGGACGGCGACAGGGGGGCGCGGGGCGCGGTGAGGGAAGAGGCAAAGCATCGGCGCGCGCCCGGGCGCGTGTACAGGGGCACGCGGGGCGAGGCCATGGTGAGCACGGGCCGGGGCGCGGTCGCGGCGAGCATGCATCGGGCGTGGTCGGGTCGCGCGGTGCACGCGACGAAGTGCGAGACAAAGAGGAGGGGAGGGGCGAGGCGGAGCTCACATCGAGGAGCAGGGACGGGGCAATGGGCTCGATGGAGGTCGGGGGGGGGGGCGACAGGGACGAGCGGCGGAACGGGAGGCAGTCCTGCGAGGCGGCGGCGTCCTGGCGTGGGAGGCGGCGAGCTCCGGGCGCCGGCGACGGCGGGTGTTGACAAGGCGGCGGGGTGGTGCCCCGATCCGATCTGGATCGGGGAGAGGGGGAGAGTGGGGGGGAGTGGGGATCGGTAGGTTAGGGTTTCGGGGGGGGGGATGGATAAGGGGAGGGGGCGTGGCCGGCCGGCTGGGCCGGGTGGGTGAATGGGCCGGCCCGTTGGGCCTGCTGGCCCGGGGGGGCGGGGGGGTCTTTCTCTTTTTTCGTTTGTTTCCTGTTTTCTTTTCTGTTTAAATCATTTTAAACCATTTAGCCATTTTATAAAAATGTGTTTGTTGCACCATAATTACCCTTGTAATATTTGGCAACCATCGAACATTTTTGTTTCAATGTTTGAAAACTTTTATTGTTGTCATTAATTTGAATTTGAATTTTGAACGGTTTCGAATTATTGCGAGGATAGCAACAGTAACCGAGGTGTCATGGCACGATTAGTGTGGGATTACTGTAGCAAGATTATCCGGGTGTTACAAATCTCCTCCACTACAAGAAATCTCGTCCCGAGATTTAAGAGGTAGTGAAAAGGGGGAAGGTTTGGTTACGAATCTAGCGGGTCTTCTCATTCTGGCTTGCTCTTCTCGAAGAGAACTGGTCCAATACATTGATGTCTTCATTTTTCTGCTTCAAGTCATCAAGATAAAGTCGGTATCCTTTCTTCAGGGGTTCCATCGTACTTACGAAAGAATAAGGGGTATTCCAGGAGAATGAACCTCTACAAGGTTGACTATCTGGTCGATATCATCGGGGAAGGTGGCAGAAAGTAACTCTCGAATTGAAACTTAAGAAAATATCAAGAGGAAAGTAATGAGGTTTCATGGGAAGTTTCGAGCGAGCAGGCAACTGTTCGATGCCTGAAACATGGCGTGAAAGGGGCTCAAAGCAATCGGGAATAAGTATTGTGTCCGGCAACAGATTTGATGATCCCTCGAAAGATGGCTCGTGAATTACATACGAGGCCACACGCGAGGAGAAACCTTGGGATCAGGGGGTGCAGGAGAGTCAGGTTTCGATCCTGTGGAACTGTGGGTTATGGGCCCACCATATGGTTGAAAGTAGGAAGGGGGCCGACATCTTGCATGGTCACGATATTAAGGCGTGTCAGAAGGTAGCCTATCAGTTATGTCGGCAACAACATCGATACCAAGGGCGAGGGACGAAGAGAACCATTTTCCTGCTCGTTGAACGAGGCGGGCCAATAGGCAAGGTTCTCGTCCATCGGTGGCTACCGGAATGTCATCAACAATAGTAACAGGGTCGTACTGACAGAGCGGTACCACAAGGTGTTTACATAAGCAGGAGAATATTACTGCTTAAGTCATATAGATCACAAGAAAGGTTAAATCAAACAATGGAAAGGAAAATATGATTATCAGATTAAACAGAACAATGGAAAGGAAAATGTGTTAAGACACATATTTCTGGGTATTTCCTTCCCAAGGACAAACAGAGCAAGATATCCATGATAGGATATAAAGTAGAAAACACTTTAGGTAAGGGGAGAGAAATTTCAGGACATTACCCAGGCAACGGTGTTTGGATAATTGAGCAAGAAACATTTAGCATTGGGCTTCAAATGTTCTTGTTGAAAATCGGAGTACCATAGACATGCTTCGAGATAGCATTGACATGGTCATCAAGTGAAGATCAGACTTTGGAAACACAAAGGATCCATCAGGAACAACTTATAGAATAAGTCTTACAATTTCTCCAGGAAGAATGGTTATCCTTGCAAAATAAATTGTAATGATAGGTCCTCCAGCCAGGGGGTGCTAGGCATGATGTCATATTACCGGGTCATCAAAGGACCAACATCATAACTCCTGGAAAGTTGTCCCAGCCATCATATTTGACCGAGATTCAGATCCTATTGATGTCATGATACCTCAGACTCAGGATGTCCGAGAAGAGAAGGTGCAACACAAATCGACGAAATGACATCGCAAGATTCTCGGGAAATGAACTATGGGAGCGAGTTCCTGAAACAGTAGTTCATCAATAAACCAAGGAGGGGATGAGAAGGTGGCTGATGGGCTCAGCGACAATTCATCGAGAATTCCAAACGGATGGATTTCCACAATAATGTGAACAAGAAGATGACACTTGTCAATTCAAATGATATAATGTTGTATGCTCTAGGAAAACATACACCATCAATCATTAGTTGAAAGGTGTGCCTGAAATATGACCTTAGGCAACAAGATCAATGTTAGAGTGATGATTCAATAATCAACGGTCCAAGAACGAACTGTCGATCGTTGACTTCAAAGCAATAGGGTTGCTAGAAGTACAGAACTCAAACAGCATCTATTGGTATGCTGGTTAAAAACAACACGGGGACCAAGGAAGAATGGTGATGGTGAGAAGTATCATCATATCGAGAATTTCTAAGAGGTGGAGCAATCCCCACAACATTCTCGACATAAAAGACAGTAATACTTCAAGGCAGAACACAACACTAGCTGGAGAGCAAGTTGTATTCAGAATGTGGACAAGTTCGCGATAAAAGGAAGTCAAGGGTGTTGTCGATGATAATAAAAATCATCGAGGGCAAGGAGGGTATTTCTCATCATGAACACAATTGACATCTAATCAAAGGAATGATGAAGTGAAATGTTATTGGAACCAAGGGTACGATGCCAACTCGAAATCAAGCTTGTTGTTCAAGGCAAAATGATAAGACAAGGAAAGTTGATGTAAGCTTAGCAATTGTGCTTCGAGAATAAAGACCAGGTAGCACAGTTAGAATCATCACAACAATGATATAGTCAAACAGGCTAGGAATGGCGTGATCGGGTACAAACTCGTACTTATAGAAGCTTACTGAAGAGTTGTTGAACCGTAGTGCGGACTCGGTTCAGTTATTGGTGTCTTTGAGTGTTTAAAAACTCAGAGCCCGTGAAAAATTGGAATCAGTGGGAATGTAGAACTTGATGAAGAACTCATAAGAAGTTACGCAGTTCCATGATAATCTCGAGATACCAGGGGGGTAATACTCGATGACAGATCAAAGTAGAGGTTGGACTGGGCTATTGCTCTACAGAAGACCAGTGCTTAAACTTGCACGAGAAATGGTATTTAAAAGAGAACATGGTCGGAACCACGATTGCAAAAGGCCAGATCCCAGATATAAGATGTACTTATACCAAAGGGATAATTAATTTAAGAGAAGCTTTAATGATAAGATCTACATCGTGTCCATGGGCATGAACACAAAGTTCAAGGTCGACTCCCACTTCCATAATGCATAATCTTCCATTCACTTCTCGTTCTCAAAGAGGTTGTATGGTAGAAAATTATCTGCTAAACACTAGAAGGGTTGACTTGTCAAAACCTTCCGGTTCATACGGTTTTTAAGGAAGGTATAGGTTCAACCCATAGGGGCTTCTTAGAAACAGATACCACAAGTTTCAAGAGTAAATATCACAAGCTCGAAAGTAGAGCAAGGTTGAGAAAGTAGATGATACAATTTACCAAAGGCATTATGTATCCAAGGGAAGGCTCACAAGGTTATTGAATATGAAGGACAATGTCGGATAAAATCCATTAAAGGATCTGTAAGTCCATAACAGAGCTGATGTCAGCATCGGCACACAATCAGAGGAAGTAACAATGCAAGGGCATTGGATTATAGAAACAACTGACTAATCCAGAGCTCAAATGCAAAGGAATTATGATTTCCAAATTAAGGGAACAGAAGCAATGTTCTGATTAGGGGTGGATAAGTTGAATAGCCTTAGGGGTACTATCGACGGCATTTGGATTGGTTGAGAACCAGCTCATGTTTAAAATGACGTCTGAGCTGGAAAGATAATTTAAAAGGATCAACTGATGATTGCGTGCATTCGCACTCATGTTGAATCAAAAGGATCAAAATGACGATGCCTAAGGATACTAACGAATATTGCCAGACATATGGAAAGCATCCATCATGCAAGTAGACAAGTATGACAGAGCAATAAGCTACTAAGGATTTTTGGAGGATTGAATAGTATTTCGAAGACCATTGTGAAACACATGAACAACTGGGGGATGAGAGGATACTCGGTAAGTGCGAGAATTATCCATAAGGGTATTCAGGTGACAAAGAACAGCAAGGCGGTAAGCTCAAAGGAATATCGAAACAACGACGAGTGTTTTGAGGTATCTGGTAATAACAAGACCAACTGGGGATGAATGTAAGAATAACAACTGCAAGTAGTTATCCATAAGGGTTGACGGTGGAAGGGGAATTGCAAATGCGATGAACACAAGTTCTCAGGTTAACAGCGGAGAGTATCTTCAGGGTCTTCACGTGCAGCAGACGATCATCAGTAATAAGAGGCTCTCCGGGTGAAAGTGATAACGAGATCCTAATGTTAGATTTAGTAAAATTCATTTAACCCGAATAGAAGAGAGATCAGAGTCCCAGAGTATAGACAAGGAGTAAAAGATCCTAATACCACCCAATGGCGACGTGGGCCCGTAAGGCCGCACAACCATGTTAGTAAAAGTTTTGTAATGTCTAGACTTGACTTCGGCCAAGGAGTTGGAAAGGGGGATTCCTACAGGCAGTCGGCTCTGATACCAACTTGTGACGCCCCCGATTCAATCGTACACTAATCATGCATGCAAATGTGTACGATCAAGATCAGGGACTCACGGGAAGATATCACAACACAACTCTAAAACATAAATAAGTCATACAAGCATCATAATACAAGCCAGGGCCTCGAGGGCTCGAATACAAGTGCTCGATCATAGACGAGTCAGCGGAAGCAACAATATCTGAGTACAGACATAAGTTAAACAAGTTTGCCTTAAGAAGGCTAGCACAAACTGGGATACAGATCGAAAGAGGCGCAGGCCTCCTGCCTGGGATCCTCCTAACTACTCCTGGTCGTCGTCAGCGGGCTGCACGTAGTAGTAGGCACCTCCAGTGTAGTAGGAGTCATCGTCGACGGTGGCGTCTGGCTCCTGGACTCCAGCATCTGGTTGCGACAACCAGAAAGAAAGGAAAGGGGGAAAAGGGGGGAGAAAGCAACCGTGAGTACTCATCCAAAGTACTCGCAAGCAAGGAACTACACTACATATGCATGGGTATATGTGTAAAGGGCCATATCAGTGGACTGAACTGCAGAAGGCCAGAATAAGAGGGGGATAGCTAATCCTGTCGAAGACTACGCTTCTGGCAGCCTCCGTCTTGCAGCATGTAGAAGAGAGTAGACTGAAGTCCTCCAAGTAGCATCGCATAGCATAATCCTACCCGGCGATCCTCCCCTCGTCGCCCTGTTAGAAAGCGATCACCGGTTTGTATCTGGCACTTGGAAGGGTGTGTTTTATTAAGTATCCGGTTCTAGTTGTCATAAGGTCAAGGTACAACTCCAAGTCGTCCTGTTACCGAAGATCACGGCTATTCGAATAGATTAACTTCCCTGCAGGGGTGCACCACATAACCCAACACGCTCGATCCCATTTGGCCGGACACACTTTCCTGGGTCATGCCCGGCCTCGGAAGATCAACACGTCGCAGCCCCACCTAGGCACAACAGAGAGGTCAGCACGCCGGTCTAAATCCTATGCGCGCAGGGGTCTGGGCCCATCGCCCATTGCACACCTGCACGTTGTGAGGGCGGCCGGAAGCAGACCTAGCCTCCCTTATACAAGAGTAGGCGTTCCAGTCCAATCCGGCGCACGCCGCTCCGTTGCTGACGTCAAGAAGGCTTCGGCTGATACCACGACATCGAGTGCCCATAACTGTTCCCGCGTAGTTGGTTAGTGCGTATAGGCCAGTGGCCAGACTCAGATCAAATACCAAGATCTCGTTAAGCGTGTTATTATGAAGTAACCGCGGACGCTGACCAGGGCCAGGCCCACCTCTCTCCTAGGTGGTCTCAACCTGCCCTGTCGCTCCGCCACAAAGTAACAGTCGGGGGCCGTCGGGAACCTAGGCCCACCTCTACCGACATGGAGCCACCTGTCCTTTCAGCCCCCTCATCAGAATCACTTGCGGGTACTCAACGAGCTGACCCGACTTTAGTCACCATCTGTATAATATGTATGTATGTATAGTATATACCCGTGATCACCTCCCGAGTGATCACGGCCCAACAGTATAGCAAGGCAGACTGACAAGAAGGTAGGGCCAATGATGATAAACTAGCATACTATACTAAGTATTTAGGATTGCAGGTAAGGTATCAACAGATGTAGCAACAATGTCAGGCTATGCATCAGAATAGGATTAACGGAAAGCAGTAACATGCTACACTACTCTAATGCAAGCAGTATAGAGGAGAATAGGCGATATCTGGTGATCAAGGGGGGGCTTGCCTGGTTGCTCTGGAAAGAGAGAGGGGTCGTCAACTCCGTAGTCGAACTGGGCAGCAGCAGCGTTGGTCTCGTAGTCTACCGGAGAGAAGAGGGGGAAGAAACAGTAAATACGGAGCACACAAGGCATCATAGAACATAACATGGCAAATAAGCGGTGCTAGGGGTGACCTAACGCGGTAGGAGGTGATACCGGCGAAGGGTGGAAACATCCGGGAAAGTATTCCCGGTGTTTCACGTTTTCGGACAGATGAACCGGAGGGGGAAAGTTGCAAGTTTGCTATGCTAGGGATGGATGGCGGATGAACGGGCTGCATATCTGGATTCGGCTCGCCGTTCTAAGCAATTTGCATGTACAAAACATTTTCATCTGAGCTACGGTTTATTTTAAATGATTTTCTAAAGTTTTAAATCATTTTTAGAATTTATCTAATTAATTTAATCAAAAATTATCCAGAATAGTGTTTGCTGACATCATCATGACGTCAGCAATCAACAGTCAATTGACTTGTTCAAACTGACGCGTGGGTCCATTCTATCATAGACTGATATCTAATTAACAGTTACTTAGTTTAATTAACTAGTCAACTATTCAAGATTTAATTAACTTAATTAATCTAGTTAATTAATTAATATATTTATTTATTTATTTATTTTTAATTCATTTTTATATCTCTTTTTTAATGTTCCAGGGGCTGGGCCCCACATGTCATAGGCACAGAGGCCTATCGGGCGCGCTTAGCGGGCGCGGGTGCAGGACGCGGCCTGAGCGGGCGGGCCCGGCAAGGCGCCAGATCAGGGGGGTTGGTGACCACGGCAGGGCTCGCCGGGCGCTAACTGGGCGGAGGACGGGGATGGTGACGACGCACTGGACAGGGGCGGACGAAGGGAGGAGCGGGCTTGGCAGAGGCGCCGCTTCGACTGGAGCAGCTGCAGCGGCCAAGGGACGGCGCCGGCGTGGGTGCACGGGGCACAGGGCAGCGACAGGGGGGGCGCGGGGCGCGGTGAGGGAAGAGGCAAAGCATCAGCGCGCGCCCGGGCGCGTGTACAGGGGCACGCGGGGCGAGGCCACGGTGAGCGCGGGCCGGGGCGCGGTCGCGGCGAGCACGCATCGGGCGCGGCTGGGTCGCGCGGTGCACGCGACGAAGTGCAAGACAGAGAGGAGGGGAGGGGCGAGGCGGAGCTCACATCGCGGAGCAGGGACGGGGCAATGGGCTCGATGGAGGTCGGGGGGGACGACGGGGACGAGCGGCGGAGCGGGAGGCAGTCATGCGAGGCGGCAGCGTCCTGGCGTGGGGGGCGGCGAGCTCCGTGCGCCGGCGACGGCGGGTGTTGATGAGGCGGCGGGGTCATGCCCCGATCCGATCTGGATCGGGGAGAGGGGGAGAGTGGGGGGGAGTGGGGATCGGTAGGTTAGGGTTTCGGGGGGGGGGATGGATAAGGTGAGGGGGCGTGGCCGGCCGGCTGGGCCGGGTGGGTGAATGGGCTGGCCCGTTGGGTCTGCTGGCCCGGTGGGGGGGGGGGTCTTTCTCTTTTTTCGTTTGTTTCCTGTTTTCTTTTCTGTTTAAATCATTTTAAACCATTTAGCCATTTTATAAAAATGTGTTTGTTGCACCATAATTACCCTTGTAATATTGGGCAACCACCGAACATTTTTGTTTCAATTTTTATTGTTGTCATTAATTTGAATTTGAATTTTGAACGGTTTCGAATTATTGCGAGGATAGCAACAGTAACCGAGGTGTCATGGCATGATTAGTGTGGGATTACTGTAGCAAGATTATCCGGCGTTACAAGTTGAACACGCAGGACATGGTCGCCTACAAGCTGGCCGACACTTGCGTCGCTGCGTAGAGAGCGGCCATGTGCTACTACATCTGTCTTGGTCTATAGTCCCCTTTATATTATGTGCCATACTTTGCCCTCAAATTTAACCAACAAAATGTTAATGCATGTTATAAAAATTATATAATTGGAAACTATGTTCAAATACGAATCCAACTATATAATCTTTGGTGACATGCATTCGTATTTTATTAGTTAAATCCTATTTATAAACCAGGATGGGTGTATAGTAGGTAATTCAATTGCAAATGTTTTTTATTAACTATATGTGTACCTGGCCTTTCGTCCTCCTCTCGCATGTCTTGTCACCCAGCTACCGCAGACGGCTTACAGCGCAAGCTTGCGCAGCGCGCGAGAGCGTTCTTTTGGCCAAACAGTGGCGCCAATGAATCGTCAGTGAGCACGTTCCCGCGCAACCTCGCAGGTTCTGCGCAAGCTTCCAGCCCGACTGGGTGAAATCCCCCAAAATCCCAGTGCTTACCGGCCTGCTATAAAAACCCTCACGGCCTGCGAGTCCTACGTCGCATTTTTTCCCTCCCTCCCTGTAGCTTATCTCATCCGCTTCTCCCACAATAGCCAATGGCACCAGTCCGTCGTGATCGCTCAGCCACTCCACCGTCATCAGACGACAGCTCCAGCTAGGAGGCTACACCGTGGCGGTGGCGTAGTCCCCGGCGTAGTGTAGTGCGTGTGGCATCCCTGTTGGGTTTGCGCAGAACACCGACCACATGCTCCGCTGTCGGTGCCCGTCGGCAGCTGTTGTCAGCCGTTGTTGCCGCCACACCACCTTCTAAAGCCAGGGCCATCGCCCGCTCTGCCGCTGCGGCCCGAAGGCGGGAGGTGGCCGTCGTGGCCGCCACCCACTGCCGGCCACCGTGTCCAACACCCGCTCCAACACCGCGGCCCAAAGGCAGGAGGTGGTGGTCGTGGCCGCCACCCCATCATCGTCCGCCCTGGCCGCCAGCCCACTGTCAACCGCCGGGGTCATCACCCGTTCCGCCTCCACCGCCCAAAGGCATGAGGCGGAGGTGGATGTCGGCACGAGCATCAGCGAACTTGCGCGCTACACCGAGTTCCTTCGGGAGGAGGAGGAGCGCCTCGTCAAGCACGCAAAGAACCTTACCGCCACCGTGGCCACGGCACACGCCGCCTCAAAGGCGAGGATCAGGAGATCTACGAGGAGAACCACCGCTTCGAGAGGGATCATCTGGAGCGGCAGTGGACGTTCGAGCTGGCGAGCGTCGCCGAACATGCAGCAGCGGCAGGCACCGTATTGCATTTGTCCAGATCATTGGTAGGCTCCTCCTCCTCTGCCTCTTACTGTGCACGCTCGGCAGAAGAGGGGCTGCCGAAAGTAGTACAAAGCCCCTCCGTAGTAGTAGTATTTAGGGGCTATTTTGTTTAGTTCATCTGACTATTGATGTGATGGAACTGTATAATGTACTTAAAATTAGCAAGTATATGAAGTAGAACTAGCTATTCCAGTACGTGGTTGGCAACAATTGGGGAAAAGTTTGGTCGGTTCAGCTATCGAGTTGAACTGTTTGTATAAATTAAGCACGACAGCTTAATCTATGAATGCAATCTATGCTTAATTACTTAATTTTAGTTGCAAAAATTAGATAGTGCTAGTGATTTTTAGATGCATATTCTGACAAATCGCAGTGTTACAAGGTTGAGCAATGGCAATGTTACTAGATCAACAAATGTCAATCTTTCAAGTTTGACAAATGGCAACATAACCAATATGTCAGATGCATATCTTACCAAATTGTTTCTAAGTGGTTGCACACGGGTCATCCTAAACAATCGTTTGTGTTGAAGAGATGCACAAATCCTGCTCTCACTTTGCATACGGGTGTTCTATCTAAAACGTTTGCGATCAAGAGCTACACAAATCCTGCTCGGCACATTTTCCCTTGGCTTCCTAGGGAAGCTGTCGGTTTGCATACGGGTGTTCTAACTAAAACGTTTGCAATCGAGATACAATATTAAACCCAAGAAAATAAACTATTTCCGGCGGCGGCGAACACGGCGTGCCATGCCGTCCTTGTCGTTATCGTCCACCGGGATGCTGTTGTTGAAGTCTTCAAGGCAGCTCAGAATGTTCTTCACTTGTAAATAAAACATCATGTCATCGCGCGATTGACGGGCGGGGCGCGGGAGGACGACAGCTGGTGGTGCTGAGAGGTAGCGGTCGACGGCAGTGTCCCATGCCGTGAGGGGGGGCGTGCACACGGGACCGGGCACGACGGGTGCAGCCAAACGCACGGGGACCGGCACCGCGGTGGGTGGAGGGGCGCGCACGGGGGCATTGCACATCCTGGTACACCATCGGAGTCATTCATATAGAGTCATATTTTTGTTCTAGTATCGAGTTGTAAGTAAATAAAAGTGTGATGATCATCATTATTAGAGCATTGCCCCAGTGAGGAAAGGATGATGGAGACTATGATTCCCCCACAAGTCGGGATGAGTCTCCAGACTTTATGAAAAATAAAAGAGGCCAAAGAAGCCCAAATAAAAAAAAGAGGCCAAACAAGCCCACCAAAAAATAATAAAA
This sequence comes from Triticum aestivum, assembly GCF_018294505.1. Classification (NCBI taxonomy): domain Eukaryota; kingdom Viridiplantae; phylum Streptophyta; class Magnoliopsida; order Poales; family Poaceae; genus Triticum; species Triticum aestivum. The sequence continues at coordinate 418,338,620 of NC_057807.1, forward strand.
AAGAAAATAAAAAATGAGAGAAAAAGAGAGGGGCAATGTTACTATCCTTTTACCACACTTGTGCTTCAGAGTAGCACCATGTTCTTCATATAGAGAGTCTCCTATATTGTCACTTTCATATACTAGTGGGAATTTTCATTATAGAACTTGGCTTGTATATTCCGATGATGGGCTTCCTCAAACGCCCGAGGTCTTCATGAGCAAGCAAGTTGGATGCACACCCACTTAGTTTCCAGTTTGAGCTTTATACACTTATAGCTCTTAGTGCATCCGTTGATTAGCCGCGTCGATGTGAGACTTTCTCCCTTTTGTCTTCTCCACACAACCTCCACCATCATACTCTATTCCACCTATAGTGCTATGTCCATGGCTTGCGCTCATGTATTGCGTGAGGGTTGAAAAGGCTGAAGCGTGTTAAAAAGTATGAACCAATTGCTTGGCTGACACCGCGATAGGCATGAGGGGTACCTTGTGTTAAGAAAAGGAAGCATAAAAGACTATATGATTTTGTAGGGATAGCGTTCTTTAGCATTGATATTTTGAAAGACATGATTGCTTGTTGGGATGCCTGAAGTATTATTGTTTTTATGTCAAATGATAGACTATTGCCTTGAATCACTCCTGTCTTAATATTAATGTCATGATTATATATATGATCAAGATTATGCTAGGTAGCATTCCACATCAACAATTATCTTTTTTATCATTTACCTACTCGAGGTCGAGAAGGATTTACGCTTGGGGATGCTGATACATCTCCGTCGTATATATAATTTTTGATTGTTCCATGCCAATACTCTACAACTTTTACATACTTTTGGCAACTTTTTATACTATTTTTGGGACTAACATATTGATCCAGTGCCCCGTGCTAGTTCCTGTTTGTTGCATGTTTTTTGTTTCGTAGGAAACCCATATCAAACGGAGTCCAAACGGGATAAAAATGGACAGAGAATATTTTTGGAATATTTATGTTTTTTGGGAAGAAGAATCAACGCGAGACGATGCTCGAGGGGCCCATAAGGCAGGGGACGCGCCCTAGGGGGGTGGGCGCGCCCCTGACCCTCATGGACATCCCGAAAGGTGGTTGCTGCTCTTCTTTCGCCACAAGAAAGCTAATTTCCGAGGAAAAATCGTGTTGAAGATTTCAGTCCAATCGGAGTTACGGATCTCCGGATATATAAGAAACGGTGAAAGGGCAGAATCAGGAACGCAAAAAACTGAGAGAGACAGAGAGACAGATCCAATCTCGGAGGGGATCTCGCCCCTCCCACGCTATGGAGACCATGGTCCAGAGGGGAAACCCTTCTCCCATCTAGGGATAAGGTCAAGGAAGAAGAAGAAGAAGAAGGGGGGCTCTCCCCCCTCGCTTCCGGTGGCGCCGGAATGCCGCCGGGGCCATCATCATCACCGTGATCTACACCAACACCTTCGTCATCTTCACCAACATCTTCATCACCTTCCCCTACCAATCTATAGAGGTCCACTTTCCCGCAACCCGCTGTACCCTCTACTTGAACATGGTGCTTTATGCTTCATATTATTATCCAATGATGTGTTGCCATCCTATGATGTATGAGTAGATTTTCATTGTCCTATCGGTAATTGATGAATTGCTATGATTGGTTTAATTTGCTTGTGGTTATGTTGCTGTCCTTTGGTGCCCATCATATGAGCGCGCGTGGATCACACCATAGGGTTAGCTGTATGTTGATAGGACTATGTATTGGAGGGCTAGAGTGACAGAAGCTTCAACCTAGCATAGAAATTGATGCATATGGGATTGAAGGGGGCCCAATATATCTTAATGCTATGGTTGGGTTTTACCTTAACGAACGTTAGTAGTTGCGGATGCTTGCTAATAGTTCCAATCATGAGGGCACATAATTCCAAGTCAGGGATGACATGCTAGCAGTGGCCTCTCCCACATAAAACTTGCTATCGGCCTAGTAAAGTAGTCAATTGCTTAGGGACAATTTAGCAACTCCTACCACCACTTTTCCACACTCGCTATACTAACTTTATTGCTTATTTATCTAAACAGCCCCTAGTTTATATTTACATGCTCTTTATATTCTTGAAAACCTATCCAACAACACCTACAAAGTACTTCTAGTTTCATACTTGTTCTAGGTAAAGCGAATGCTAAGTGTGCGTAGAGTTGTATCAGTGGTCGATAGAACTTGAGGGAATATTTGTTATACCTTTAGCTCCTCGTTTGGTTCGACACTCTTACTTATCGAAAGAGGCTACAATTGATCCCCTATACTTGTGGGTTATCTAGACCTTTTTCTGGCGCCGTTGCCGGGGAGTTATAGCGTGGGGTGAATATTCTCGTGTGTGCTTGTTTGCTTTATCACTAAGTAACTTTTATTTGCTGTTCTTAGTTGTTTTATATCTTTAGTTCTGTGTAGGAAATGCAAAATACCAAAAAAATTAGTTGTACCTACTACACCAATGGTTGAAGAACCACTCAAAATCTATCACACTCTTGAAGATTTTTACTTGGATCGTCTTCGATCCCTATGTTCTCGTGCTGAAACCCCAACTAGCTTAGTTGAGGGAAAATATTTAGATGAGCATGCTTGTTATGTGCGATACCGCTTATCTCAAAAAGGAAAACTTTTACTGGATCAAATTCATCATTTGCAATGCTATGCTTGGAATTTATGTGAAATATATGATTTTACTTGTTGTTCTGAAGACCCTAAGAAAAACCTTCCCTACCAATGTGAGTTTAGTGATAATGGAATCGTATCTTCGTATGCTAAGGGTGTTTATAATTACTATGATGTTCAACAAATTGATGAATTTGTTGCTTTTAAGGGTGCTTATGAAATTGCTTCTTTGATTGGAAAGTATGATGCTACTCTTTACAAATCTGAAATTTTTGCCATACTTAAATATTGTTATGATAATTATGCTTCTAATGCCTATGTTAAACCATATGTTGAGGACTCTTCCACTGTCCAAGAAGGGACTAATATTTTGCAAGAGTCTAGGGAAGAAGGAATTGATGAAACTGTGAGCTCATTGGATGAAAAAGATGAGGAGGAGAGCGAAGAACAAAAGGAGAAAGAGCAGATTGATCACCCTTTCCCACCTTCTAATGAGAGTAACTCTTCAACTCATACATTGTTTAATTTCCCTTCGTGCTTACCGAAGGATGATTGGTATGATGATTGTTATGATCCCATTGATTCTCTTGAAATACCCATTTTTGATGATGCTTGCTATGCTTGTGGCCATGATGCCAATATGAATGATGCTTATGGAGATGAACTTGCTATAGTTCCTTATGTTAAACATGAAATTGTTGCTATTGCACCCACACATAATAGTCCTATTATCTTTTTGAATTCTCCAAACTACACTATACCGGAGAAGTTTGCTCTTATTAAGGATTATGTTGATGGGTTGCATTTTACCATTGCACATGATGATTTTGAGGAATATAATATGCATGTTCTTGCTGCTCCAACTTGCAATTATTATGAGAGAGGAACTACATATCTGCCTCTTTATGTTTCCAACACGATAGAATTGCAAGAAACTGCTTATACTATGCACTGGCCTTTACTTGGTGTGCATGAATTGTTCTTTTATGACATGACTATGCATAGGAAGAGAGTTAGACTTCGTTGTTGCATGATATATGTTACTTTGTGCTCACTACTAAATCACAAATCATTGTTAATTAAAATTGCCTTTAATATACCTTGGGATCTGGGTGGATCCATTACTTGAGCACTATATGCCTAGCTTAATGGCTTTAAAGAAAGCTCTGCTAGGAAGACAACCCGGAAGTTTTAGAGAGTCATTTATTTCTGTTGTGTGCTTTCAGAAAGTTTAAAAACAAAAAAATAAAGAGGGGAACCCAAAACCTTTTTCAAAAAGAAAAGCGAAAGTGAGAAAGACGAGCATTGTTAAAGTGGGAGCTAGCCTTGAACTTTGTTCATGCTCACGGAAACTTTGTGAATCTTAATTACATTAACTTTTCATCAAAAATAATTATCCCCTTGTACAATTCCATTGTATTATAAAAATAATGTGCCAAGGTTTGCCTTTAGGATGTTTACAATGCTTGTTGGTTTGTGCGGTGCAGGACAGAAACTTTGGCTGTAATGCGCGATTTAACATTCTTTACTGGAACGTCAAACGGTTATGAAACTTTTTGCACTGTCTTTCTATACAAATTGTTTATTTTTCATAATTGTTTCAGAATTTTTTGGGTTACATAAGTATGGTGAATGTTCAGATTACTGCAGACTGTCCTGTTTAAGACAGATTCTGTTTTTGATGCATAGTTTGCTTGTTTTGATGAAACTATCAATTTCTATCAGTGGACTAAGCCATGGAAAAGTTATACTACAGTAGATACAATGAAAAAACAAAATATGAATTGGTTTTCAACAGTACTTAGAGTAGTGATTTGCTTTATTATACTAACGGATCTACCGAGTTTTCTGTTGAAGTTTTGTGTGGATGAAGTGTTCAAAGATCGAGGAGGTCTCGATATGAGGAAAAGGAGGAGAGGCAAGAGCTCAAGATTGGGGATGCCCAAGGCACCCCAAGTGAATATTCAAGGATACTCAAGCGTCTAAGCTTCGGGATGCCCCGGAAGGCATCCCCTCTTTCTTCAACAAGTATCGGTATGTTTTCGGATTTGTTTCGTTCATGCGATATGTGTAGATCTTGGAGCATCTTTTGCATTTAGTTTTCACTTCTCTTTTATGCACCATGCTGGTATGAGATAGTCCATGGTTTATTTATAGAATGCTCTTTGCACTTCACTTAAATCTTTTTAGTATGGCTTTATAGAATGCTTCATGTGCTTCACTTATATCATTTGAAGTCTGGATTGCCCGTTTCACTTCACGTAGAAAACCGCCATTTGTAGAATGCTCTTTTTCTTCACTTATATTTGTTAGAGCATGGGCATATCTTCTGTAGAAAGAATTAAACTCTCTTGCTTCACTTATATCTATTTAGAGAGATGACAGGAATTGGTCATTCACATGGTTAGTCATAAAATCCTACATAAAACTTGTAGATCACTGAATATGATATGTTTGATTCCTTGCAATATTTTTGCGATATAGAGATGATAATATGTGGGAGGTTCTAGTAAATGGTTGTGTTTAGTAAGGATATTGGTGTTAAGGTTTGTGATTCCCGAAGCATGCACGTATGGTCTCCTAACTATGTAACCAAATTGGCGCGCGTTGTATTTTGATTGTTTATCTTTGCTTGAAGGTCGGGGGCGCGCGATGGTTAACTCCTATCAACCTCCCACCTAGGAGCATGCGTAGTAGTACTTAGATTCCAGGGACAATAAACTTTTGCAATAAGTATATGAGTTCTTTATGACTAATGTGAGTCCATGGATTATACGCACTCTTACCTTTTCGCAATTTGCTAGCCTCTTCGGTACCGTGCATTGCCCTTTCTCACCTCGAGAGTTGGTGCAAACTTCGCCGGTGCATCCAAACCCCGTGATACGATACGCTCTATCACACATAAGCATCCTTATATCTTCCTAGAAACAGCCACCATACCTACCTATTATGGCATTTCCATAGCCATTCCGAGATATATTGCCATGCAACTTCCATCATCATCATGTACATGACTTGAGCATTCATTGTCATATTGCTTTCCATGATCGTAAGACAGCTAGCATGATGTTTTCATGGCTTGTCCATTTTTTGATATCTTTGCTATGCTAGATTATTGCACATCCCGGTACACCGCCGGAGGCATTCATATAGAGTCATATTTTGTTCTAGTATCGAGTTGTAATATTGAGTTGTAAGTAAATAAAAGTGTGATGATCATCATTATTAGAGCATTGCCCGGGTGAGGAAAGGATGATGTAGACTACGATTCCCCCACAAGTCGGGATGAGTCTCCGGACTTTATGAAAAATAAAAGAGGCCAAAGAAGCCCAAATAAAAAAAAGAGGCCAAACAAGCCCACCAAAAAATAATAAAAAAGAAAATAAAAAATGAGAGAAAAAGAGAGAAGGGGCAATGTTACTATCCTTTTACCACACTTGTGCTTCAGAGTAGCACCATGTTCTTCATATAGAGAGTCTCCTATATTGTCACTTTCATATACTAGTGGGAATTTTCATTATAGAACTTGGCTTGTATATTCCGATGATGGCCTTCCTCAAATGCCCGAGGTCTTCATGAGCAAGCAAGTTGGATGCACACCCACTTAGTTTCCAGTTTGAGCTTTATACACTTCTAGCTCTTAGTGCATCCGTTGCATGGCAATCCCTACTCCTCGCATTGACATCAATTGATGGGCATCTCCATAGCCCGTTGATTAGCCGCGTCGATGTAAGACTTTCTCCCTTTTTGTCTTCTCCACACAACCTCCACTATCATACTCTATTCCACCTATAGTGCTATGTCCATGGCTTGCGCTCATGTATTGCATGAGGGTTGAAAAGACTAAAGCGCGTTAAAAAGTATGAATCAATTGCTTGGCTGATACCGGGATAGGCATGAGGGGTACCTTGTGTTAAGAAAAGGAAGCATAAAAGACTATATGATTTTGTAGGGATAGTGTTCTTTAGCATTGTTATTCTCAAAGACATGATTGCTTGTTGGGATGCCCGAAGTATTATTGTTTTTATGTCAAATGATAGACTATTGCCTTGAATCACTCATGTCTTCATATTCAGCCATGATTAGATATATGATCAAGATTATGCTAGGTAGCATTCCACATCAAAAATTATCCTTTTTATCATTTACCTACTCGAGGGAGAGAAGGAATTAAGCTTGGGGATTCTGATACGTCTCCGTCATATCTATAATTTTCGATTGTTACATGCCAATACTCTTGAACTTTTACATACTTTTGGCAACTTTTTATACTATTTTTGGGACTAACATATTGATCCAGTGCCCCTTGCCAGTTCCTGTTTGTTGCATGTTTTTTGTTTGCAGGAAACCCATATCAAACGGAGTCCAAACGGGATAAAAATGGACGGAAAATATTTTTGGAATATTTATGATTTTTGGGAAGAAGAATCAACGCAAGACGATGCTCGAAGGGCCCACGAGGTAGGGGGCGCACCCCAGGGGGTGGGCGCACCCCTGACCTTCATGGACACCCCGTAAGGCGGTTGCTGCTCTTCTTTTGCCACAAGAAAGCTAATTTTCGGGAAAATATCGTGTTGAAGGTTTCAATCCAATCGGAGTTACGGATCTCCGGATATATAATAAACGGTGAAAGGGCAGAATCAAGAATGCAGAAACAGAGAGAGACAGATCCAATCTCGGAGGGGCTCTCGCCCCTCCCATGCCATGGGGAACGTGGAGCAGAGGGGAAACCCTTCTCCCATCTAGGGAGAAGGTCAAGGAATAAGAAGAAGAAGGGGGGCTCTCTCCCCCTCGCTTCTGGTGGCGCCGGAACACCGTCAGGGCCATCATCATCACTGTGATCTACACCAACACCTCCATCATCTTCACGAACATCTTCATCACCTTCCCCCACCTATCTATAGCGGTCCACTCTCCTGCAACCCGTTGTACCCTCTACTTGAACATGGTGCTTTATGCTTCATATTATTATCCAATGATGTGTTGCCATCCTATGATGTATGAGTAGATTTTCATTGTCCTATTGGTAATTGATGAATTGCTATGATTGGTTTAATTTGCTTGTGGTTATGTTGTTGTCCTTTGGTGACCATCATATGAGCGTGCGCGTGGATCACACCATAGGGTTAGTTGTATGTTGATAGGACTATGTATTGGAGGGCTAGAGTGACAGAAGCTGCAACCTAGCATAGAAATTGATGCATACGGGATTGAAGGGGGACCAATATATCTTAATGCTATGGTTTGGTTTTACCTTAATGAATGTTAGTAGTTGTAGATGCTTGCTAATAGTTCCAATCATAAGTGCATAGAATTCCAAGTCAGGGATGACATGCTAGCAGTGGCCTCTCCCACATAAAACTTGCTATCGGTCTAGTAAAGTAGTCAATTGCTTAGGGACAATTTCACAACTCCGACCACCACTTTTCCACACTCGCCATACTAACTCTATTGCTTCTTTATCTAAACAACCCCTAGTTTATATTTACATGCTCTTTATATTCTTGCAAACCTATCCAACAACACCTACAAAGTACTTCTAGTTTGGGCGAGAGATCACGAAAGGATGGCGCTCCCACCCACCCACCCACCCCTAAACCCTAGCTCTCTGGCGATCTCCACTTCTCACAAGTAATGTGGTGATTCAATCCATTCATCTTGTCCAGCGCTTTAAGATCTCTCTCCTCATGTCTTTGGAGATGGATCCCTCGATTGGATCTACCCTTGGCTTGGATTTCTCCAAGGGTAGAGTTTTTGCTGATGAGATCTACAAGGCTTCCGGTCTCACCATTCATCCTATGGCTGATAGAGGGGCATTCACCCTGGTTGTTTCGTTCAGCAGGCATGATTTCAGGCTTAATGAGGATTCTGTGGCCGTAGCTCTTGAATCTGCGTTGGGAGAATCGGCCATTGATCTATGGGTTTCATATATTGCCGACAAGGTATTTAGCTTTAATGTTTCATGCAAGGATGTTGGTTTTTACATTGTTGATACTAGATCCTATTCTTGCCCTCAATTCAAATGATATTTTCATTTGTGGGGTACTGGGGGTCCGAATTGGTATTGTGAGTTCCAATTTTGGAAGAAAGAGTGTGATGCTGAATGGGTTTTGGTTAGCCCCTCTAAACATAGGGCGGCGTTGGGACTTCTTGCAATGCACAATCCTCCTGCTAAGTCAGCCATTAAGTCTGGATCCGCTGTTCAGAAGAATTTAACTTTTGCTACATTTCAAAATTATGATGTGTGCAAAGGGTATAGATATCATGCGTCAGCTACTTGCATTGCTACCACCGAAAGTGCTGGTTATGAGATTCCTGGTAGGGAGCGTGTGGTTATTCATCCTCCACCGCCGATTAATCTTAATTGGACTTTGGCTTCGTCGCCGATTGTTTTTGGTACGGTGAGCACGTCGGTGATCCAACAACATTCAGCTCTGGAGGGTTCTGCCTCGAATATTGCGCCGGCTTGTTCGGGTGGGAATTCAGGCTCTTCAAACCAGCCTAGTTTAGGCCCATCCTTGACTGGCCCATCTGTGCCTAGTTCCTCTCAAGCAGAGGCCTCTTTTGAACAAATGATTAATGATATGGTAGATGAAATTGTTACGTGTCAGCTATGTTTCAAGCAAGGGCATTTTTCTTCTGCGTGCACGTCAACTCTAAAGTGCATGTGTTGCTCTTAGGTCGGTCATACGAGGTGTGATTGCACCCGTTTTTCTCAGTGTTTGGGTTTGGTTTGGAAACCCAAACCCGCCGTCATTCTAGTTTTCGAGGTTCAAGCTACAGGGGCCGGGAATATCTCTCTGATAGGATATCTACCAAACTTGGACTCCTCTACTTTGATTGCACCATCCACTTTGCCCAATTCCATCCACCTTGGCCCCTCGACTCGTCCGGGCTCTCCTCCGGCGAAACCTCCTCTGCCCCCAGATCCACCATCGCTGCCGCCTGCCATGGCCAACTTTCGTCTAGACCCAATGTAGTATGTTCCTGCTGGTCACCATATCATTGATGTTGGAGATGCGCGGTGGCCGTGCACATATGTGATGCTTCACGTGCCCATTGTGTGTCGCCACGAGGATTATATGCTTGTTGAGGTGATGCCACTGCCGGAGGCCAATGAGATTGGAGCTGCCTGCGAGGAAGTGGCCAACTGGCTGGATGCCCATGGCTATCAGGTTCGCTCTGTTCAGCGTTGGATCAATGCGGTGGGTCTGTTCAGAGTGAGGGATCCGGTGGTGCGTTTTTCTCTTCTCCAACTTCCTCCCCAGCATCTGAGAAACGACCGTTTCGTTTGTTTTATGAAGCATGATGAGGGAGAGGATTTTCATGGAGCTCAGGGTTTTCGTCAGGGGTTGATTATGATGCTGGGCATCCCTTTGGATCTGCGTAACACGGATAATATTAGAGCTGCAGTCATGGAAGTTCCACCATTGGAATAGTCAGGATACTTACTTGGTTAGAAATCTTGTTTTTGCATCTTTTCCTGAAGATGCGCTTGTTCCACGGGATGTGGTTTTCAGTGATTATGATGCATGGGGTGGGGCAAGAGTGTCATGGACTGCTCCTATATACATACTTGGTGCGAACTTTGCTGAGCAGATGCCACATGACGAGGATTGGATGCCTATAAATGGAAACCCACACCCCCTGCCTGGTGTGCCCTTTCCTGAGCTCCCTCCTTTCATCTTGCCTCCATACCCTGCCATGGGCTGGAATGATGTGCCATCTCCTCCTCCTGAGCAGCCAGACATGGGTGACAACAACTGGGGTAATGCTATTTGGGGTGAGGAAGATGAGGTTGTTCAAGATGATGTGGAAGTTGAGCAGCAATCCATGGTTCTTGATCTCTCTGATGATTTTTCTGTCTCTGTGGAGCAAAATATTCAGCCAAATTTTGTCCTGGCCTTTGATGTGGAACAACATGCAGAGCCTGCATTTGGTTAGGAGCAGCCTGTTATTGAGGAGCCTGTTTACAACCCTGAAGACTGGGCCATGGTGGTCTACAACCCTCCTATACCTGCTCAGAACATTGTTGAAGTTTCTGCTGTAGAGGAGCCTCTAGACACTATTGATGCTTGCAAAGTTTTCTTTGGGCCTGAGCTGCCACCAGAGATGGATTTGAGAAGAAATTTTGAGATCTTTCTCCAATCTGACTTTAGCTTTGATCTCACCAAATCTATTGAGGTGTTGCCTATTCAGTCTTCTCTGCTTTCCAAGAGAAGTTGGGACTTGGCTTTTGATGTTCCAAGATTAACTTATGTGGCACCTGAGTAGGAGCATAGGCCTGTGGCAAGGGCCTTTTTCCCTTCTTTAACCACTGAATCTTCTGACAGAGAGGAAATGCAGTCTGAGCACGTTCCCCCTCCTGCAATGTCTGAGAGTACCCCTTCACAGGAACAGAGAAAGATCAGAAGGCCAAGGAAGACTGTGGCTCCAACTCCCATTGTGGAGACTACAGTTAGGAGGTGCACAAGGGGATCTTTACATAGAGATGGTTTCAAGCCAATCTTTCAGGAGCTACCTATGCAGTCCAAGAGGAGGAAGCCAAAGTGTAACATCCAAAATTTTCGATTTGGAATGTTATACTTTAGATCATCATTGCATATCATGTTTTATTGCATTTTGGCTTGATCCTAGAAATTCTACGCAACTCAAGGACCCATGGAGAGAGTTGGGGATTTCATTATTTTCATATTTGAGGTTTCGCAAATTCTAAAAAGAGGATCATTTGGTTTTAGTTATTTTTCCTTCCTAATATTTCTAAAATAAAAATATATGAGAGGAGATAATATGACTTCTCCAAAATAAGTGAAATATTAGAGGAAAATACTAAAATCAAATAAAAAGTTTTATTTGGATTTATTGCAATTTTATTTGAATTAGAAAAATTGCACGTTTTCAAAATTGCATTTTTAGGCCAAGAAAATGTTCATCTTGTTCTGAATATTTTATTTAGATGGTGAAAATTTGTTTTGGCATTTTTAGATTTTTATTTATTCGTCTAGGATTTGTTTTCGATGGAATTTTATTTTTTAAAAATCAGTGCCTGACCGTGCCCCCTCGCCCAAGCCGCCTCCTCTCCCCCCCCCCATTATAAGCCGAGCTTCGGGGCCCCCTCGGGACCCCAAGTCATCGCAGCCGCCGCCCTCCGTGGCCTGCCGTCGCCCCGCAGCCTCGCGAGCTGCCGCCGCCGCCGCCGCCGCAAGCCGCCGACGTGCCTCGTCACCGTCGTCGCCCCGCCACCCCACCGCCACCCGCCACCGCCGTCGCCGGTTTTCATTAGAAAACCATGCGGGTTTTTTTAGAAACCCTCGGTTATTTTTATTTTAGATCGGTTTTATTTTTTCGGTTTAGTTATTTAGCGAACGCCCGTTCGTACGTTCGTTTTAACGAACCGTTTTCACTCGTTAGACATAGACAGCGAACGATTGTTCGTTATCCTGTTCGTTAGTTTTTCTTTTTCCAGGGATTTTTCGCGATTATTTTCGATCGTGATTTTTGCCCTAATTTTTGTTTTAGTTTATCTTTTCGCTCGTTTATCGGAATCAAGTGATTCAAGAGCCTAGATCTTTGTCTCAAAGCCCTCTTTATATTTAATCAACTTGAACAAGATGTTGCTACTGTAAAATTTGACTTAAGTCCAGATTAGTAAATGAACCTTGTTTTTGCGCAGTTTGAGATTTGTTGCTTCGTTTGATTTGATTCTTTTTTGCAAACCGGAATTCTTAAGTTGAACTTTCTAGTTAGACCTCTTATTTGAGTTTTACCCGTGCTTCTAGTTGAGTGCTTATTGTATGCTTGTTTGTTTGCGATAGAGTACCCGGAGTGCGAAGCGTGCTACTACGAGTCTCTAGGTTTCACGGATCATCAGCAAGGCAAGTAACACTTTGATCATACCTCTTTACTACCCAGTTTTATTGCATTCGATCAATCCTCAAACAATTGCATGGTTAGGATCTGATTAACATGTGGGTTCTAGGAAGTAGATGATGAGGTAGAACCTATTGCCCTGTTTATTATCAAACCTTTGGGAGTTACTTCTATGTTGCTTATATTGTTATGCTATGCTTGTAGACGTGGTTTGGTTCAAGTGATTCATGACAGATGTGAGTGTTGTTACTTAATGGTTAACTTAAGGTGGCTACTTTAATACACATCTGGGTGGATTGCTTGAAGGCACCCTGGAGTACCTAGTGGTTGTCAAGGCACGTGGAGAATCCAGTGTTGTCCTAGGATATCCCGGAGTACCCACTTGATCATCCTACGGTCCGCCACCCAGGCTCAAAGGGATCATAAGATTATTCATGCTATAAACTTCCGTGTGCATCCACGAGCTATTACGGGCTCTAGCATAGTTGAGTATGTTGCAAGACCTCTTTTAGTGGTGGGCTAGCAGATGTAGGGGAAAGTAGGTGTAACTGTCCACCCAGAGTAAAGAGCTATTGTTTCAGAAAGACTGTGTCTCGATTCGAGTCTTGTGGGGAAAAGTGCGCAAACCTCTGCAAAGTGTACAAACTAATCATGGTTAGCCGTGTCCCCGGTTATGGACGTTTTGAGTATCTAGTTCTTGGATTATCATGTTGATCTCATCACTCTAAAGTAATTTGATTGGGTTTAATGATGATGTTTAATTGGGATTGAGTTGGAGGACCCTTCTCATTGTTTAACAACCACCATGATAGTTAAATAAAATTTATTCCTCTGTTGTAGGGAAAAATTGGCTTTATGTGAAACTATAACCATAGAGCTTTCCACCAGCCATATATGCATGTAGTGATAGCATTTATTCTGTTCATTACTCTCTTGTGTTATATTGCCATCATATTCCATGTACTTACCCGTTTCATGCTGCAACATTCATGTTGCAGACTTTTCAGACGATGAGTAAGGTGCCATAGGTCATTGACTTACACTCAGTGATGTCGTTGGAGTTGATGGACTCACTTTATCTTCCAAGCCTTCCGCTTTCTCGTTTTTAGATGGCCTTAAGACATATTATTGTAATAAGTTCTCTTTGGAGACATTCGATGTAATAAGTGTGTGATTGCTACACTGTTATAAATCCTTGAGTATTGTGCGTGTCAGCATTACCGATCCAGGGATGACACTAATGCACAAAGATCAGACAGTTTGAGGTCTGGTCGCTACAAGATGGTATCAGAGCACATGCTGACTATAGGACACGACCACTAAGCTAAATCCCTAGATCACTACTCTCTTCTCATTTCTAACTCCTCTCCTTTTTCTACTTTTTAGGATGGCCGATGCAAGGAACAAGTTCACACAACGGGATGAAGATACACCTTTTGGGTGACACTTTAAGGAAGTCACTAGATACATGAACATCGGAATACCAAGCTTCATCGGGACCTACATCGCCACTTTACCAGAAGAGGAACATTGGATGATTCGAGTTCAAGTTCCAGGAAGGACATTCATGCCAGTCACTGAGCCCATAGAGTTTTCCTTTGACGCACCAACCTGGAGTCTAGGAAAGAGCATGGCAGCCCACATCACCATGGGACGCATTGGAGAAGTTTACCACAAGGATCTCAAAGATATTATTTACCAGATTTGTGGGAACAGAGATGAGCAATGGGAGATGACCAGCACCAGGAAGGATAGGTCTATTGCATCTTTCATCCAGGAGTTAAACCAGCATATTCGTCGCCAGGAGAACCAGATGTGCGCATGTATGATAGATCTGAAGAAGGCAATGACCAGGATCATGGAGCTGGAGGAAGAACTCAAGTCTACATGAAATGGATACGAGGATGAAATGACGATACTCGTGGAGAAGAATGACAATCTGAGGAGGAAGCTAGGAGTATTCATGGGAGACCCCGCGCCAGGAGGAGAAGACGATGATTCCACTTGCCCGGAGAACTGCATCATCATCGACGACACCGACTCGGACCCCGACGATAGCGATGATGACTATGTTGATGAAGCTGGAGCAGATATCATGGAGTCTTCCACCGATCAAGTTTTCTAGTCGACCACCATATCAGTAGTAGTATTTCCCCATGTATATAGTATAGTCCGAGCACTTTTGTAACGATAGTTAGACCGATTGTATGCCCTTGTTTGAATTGATTGAAGTGATATTGTTTGTGTTTGTCTCATGTGCATATGGGTAGTGTTTTCCCTCTAGATCTCATTCTATTCTATTTTCTCATCTTTTCTAAACCCATCAGATGCCTCCGAGACGCGACAATGGATTTGCTTTCCTGCCGGAGCTCACTCAGTTGATCCAGCAGCAGAATGCATTGATGCAGATACTAGTCTAGAATCAGAACTAGGGGAACAACAACAACAACCCACCACCACCACCACATGTTGATCACCTAGCCCGTTTTCTAAGACTGAATCCATCAGTGTTCTCCAGTAGCACCGAGCCGATAGTTGCAGATGATTGGCTCCGCAAGATTGGAAGGGAGTTGACCACTGCAGGTTGCACAGATGCGGAGAGAGTGAATTTTGCCGCACATCAGGTTTATGGACCTGCAGCATCATGGTGGGAGAATTTCACAGCCACTTACCTTGTCGACATTGTCACATGGGACTAGTTCCAGCAGGCTTTTCGTACTGCCCATGTTTTAGTAGGAGCTATGTCCATGAAGAAGCGCGAGTTTCGCAACTTGCGCCAAGGAGGACGCACAGTGGGCCAGTATGTGGATGATTTTAGCAAGTTAGCACGTTATGCCCCAGATGACGTTGCTACGGATGCAGCTAAGTAGGAGAAGTTTCTGGAAAGGACTGAATGATGAGCTGAGCATGCAGTTGATGGTGGCAACCTTCAAAAACTACCAGGAGTTGGTAGATAGAGCTCTCGTGATTGAAGGGAAGCAGCAGCAGTATGACAATCGCAAGAGGAAGTATGGAAAAGGGAAGTACAATTCTGGAGCTCAGCAGAGACCCCGTTTTACCCCGAACTCGGGAGGACCCCTTCAACATAACCATGGAGGTCACAATCACAATGGAGGGAGTTCGCATAACCATAGTGGCCCCAGGAATGGGAATGGTAATGGAGGAAGCAACGGACAGAACCGTTCCAACCCAGCAACGCCCGCCAAGAAGGATCTAAGTCACATTACTTGTTTCAAGTGCGGGAAGAACGGACATTACGCCACGGAGTGTTCTGAAGCAAAGAATGGAAATTGCAATGCAAGCTCTGGGAAGAAGCCCAGCCCTTTCAACAGGGGACAAGTGAACCACGTTAACATGGAAGAGGTTGAAGCTCAGCCGGATGCAGTAATAGGTAAGTTTTTGGTTAAGTCATTTACTGCAATCGTTCTTTTTGATACTGGTGCATCGCATTCACACATATCAAGGGGATTTGTGGATAAGTATAAGTTGCCCGCCAAAGTTCTTAGAACACCTATATTAGTAAGCTCGCCAGGAGCGGAGCATATGGCAAGCCAAGGATGTTTTCAGATGCCATTGACCATAGGTAGGCATGTTTTCCCCTCAGACCTAATAATTCTGGAGTCGCACGGTTTGGATGTGATTTTGGGTATGGATTGGCTATCGATGTATGGAGGGAACATCGATTGCGCCAGTAAGTCGATTATGCTCACCACCCCAGAAGGAAGGAGGATTAAGTATGTATCCCAGCATGTGCCGAAGAGGACTCAAGTGAATTCCTTATCAGGAGTTGTACAGGAGGAAGTGCGAGTGGTGAAGGATTTCCCTGATGTATTTTCGGAAGAGTTGCCAGGCATGCCACTGGATAGAGACATTGAGTTTTTTATTGAGCTTTTGCCAGGCACATGGCCAATATCTAAGAGACTGTACAGGTTGCCCTCAAAGGATTTGGAGGAAATTAAGAAGCAGATTAAGGAGTTACTAGATAAAGGCTATATTCACCCAAGTTCGTCACCTTGGGGATCACCAGTGCTTTTGGTGGAGAAGAAGGATGGATCATTGAGGATGGTTGTTGATTATCGTGGATTGAATGAGGTGACGGTCAAGAACAAGTACCCACTTCCGATGATCAATGATCTATTTGATCAGTTGCAAGGAGCTAAAGTATTTTCCAAGATCAATCTGCGATCAGGATACCATCAGCTGAAGATTCGAGAGCAGGATATACCTAAGACAACTTTTACCACAAGGTACGGGCTATATGAGTATACCGTTATGTCTTTTGGACTGACTAACGCACCTGCCTATTTCATGAACATGATGAACAAGGTGTTTATGGAGTTTTTGGATAAGTTCGTCATGGTGTTCATTGACGATATTCTGGTGTACTCGAAGAATGAAGAAGAGCATAAGGAGCATTTGCGTTTGGTACTTGGGAAGCTCAGAGAACATCAGTTTTATGCCAAGTTCAGCAAGTGTGAGTTTTGGTTGAAGGAAGATAGATTCCTCGGACATGTTATATCCGGAGCAGGAATAGCAGTAGACCCCACCAAGGTTGTCACTGTGACAAATTGGGAAGCACCCACATCAGTTGGAGAGATCCGGAGTTTTCTGGGACTCGCAGGATACTACCGGAGGTTCATTGAGAATTTCTCAAAGATTGCAAAGCCCATGACGGAGTTGTTGAAGAAGGACACTAAGTTCAAATGGACTGAGGAATGTGAGGCCAGTTTTTAGGAGTTGAAGAAACGCTTGGTTACAGCTCCAGTGTTGATTCTGCCAGATCAATGCTAGGATTATCAAGTGTATTGCGATGCTTCTCGTCGAGGACTTGGAGCAGTGCTTATGCAGGAGGGAAATGTTGTTTCATATGCCTCACAACAGCTTAAGCCCCATGAGTTGAGTTATGCTACACATGATTTGGAGTTAGCAGCCGTAGTGCATGTGTTGAAGACATGGAGACATTTTCTCATCGGAAACCATTGTGAGGTGTACACAGATCACAAGAGTTTGAAGTATATCTTCACGCGGAAGGAGTTGAATCTCAGGCAAAGGACATGGTTGGAGCTCATCAAGGATTATGATATGAGTCTACATTATCACCCCGGGAAGGCTAACATAGTAGTTGATGTGTTGAGCCGCAAGAGTCATGTCAACACACTCATGACCAGAGAGTTACCCAAGGAGTTAGCAGAGGATCTTCGTGAGCTATATATGGAGATAGTTCCGAGAGTCTATGTAACAGCATTGGAGATTTAGTCTATTTTGATGGATAAGATCTGAGAAGCTCAGAAGTCGGACAAGGAGATTGCAGAGATAAAGGAAAGGATGAGCAAAGGAAAGGCTAAGGGATTTTGTGAGGATGAGCACTATACCTTATGGTTTGAGGACCGCGCATATGTGCCAAATGATCCGGAGATCAGGGAGCTGATTCTGCAAGAGGCCCATGCTTCGCTGTATTCGATTCACCTAGGAAATACCAAGATGTACCTGGATTTGAAGGATAGTTTCTGGCGGACCAGAATGAAGAAGGATATTGCGGAATATGTAGCAGTTTGCGATGTATGTCAGAGAGTGAAGGAAGAGCATCAGAAGCCAGCGGGATTGCTACAGCCATTGCCGATACCCGAATGGAAGTGGGATAAGCTGGGCATGGATTTTATCATAGGATTGCCCAGGACTCATTCAGGCTATGACTTGATATGGGTTGTAGTCGATCGTTTGACGAAGGTAGCTCATTTCATCCCAGTGAAGACCACTTATACCAGTGCTAAGTTGGCAAAGATATACATGACCAGGATCGTATGTCTGCATTGAGTTCCGAGGACCATTGTATCAAATAGAGGAACCTAGTTTACCTCAAAGTTCTGGAATCAGTTGCATGAAACTTTGGGTACCATGCTAGAGTTCTGTACAGCCTTTCATCCATAGACAGATGGATAGACCGAGAGAGTCAATCAGATTTTGGAGGACATGTTGAGAGCTTG
The DNA here is from genome assembly GCF_018294505.1 of Triticum aestivum. Taxonomy (NCBI): domain Eukaryota; kingdom Viridiplantae; phylum Streptophyta; class Magnoliopsida; order Poales; family Poaceae; genus Triticum; species Triticum aestivum. The sequence continues at coordinate 418,357,092 of NC_057807.1, forward strand.
TGCACTAGATTCTGGATCTAGTTGGGACGACAATTTGCCCTATGCAGAGTTCTTTTACAATAACAGTTATCAAGCCAGTTTGAAGATGGCACCTTTTCGAAGCTTTGTGCGGAAGAAGGTGCAAGACATCGTTGTTGTGGGATGAAGTTGGAGACCGTAAGTTGTTTGGACCAGATTTGATTAAAGAGTCTGAAGAGAAGGTTAAGCTGATTCGCGATAGACTAAAGGTAGCCCAGTCCAGGCAAAAGAGCTATGCGGATCCTAAACACAAGGAGACATTTTACGAAGTCGGAGACAGAGTGTATCTTCGTGTGTCCCCACTTAGAGGAGTTAAACATTTTGGAGTTAAGGGAAAGTTAGCACCATGTTTTGTGGGACCATACAAAGTTTTGGAACGTATGGGAGAAGTTACTTACAAGTTGGAATTGCCCGAAGGATTGTCAGGAGTTCACGATGTGTTCCATGTTTCCTAGTTGAAGAAGTGCCACGCAGAGATGGCTCATATTCCACTAAGAGATACAGTGCCACTGGAAGCGATTCAGTTGGATAGCGATTTGACCTATGAGGAGAAACCAATCAAGATTCTCGAGTTTGCCAGCCGAGTCACACGCAGAAAGGTTATCAATTTTGGCAAAGTTCAATGGAGCCACCATACCGAGGATGAAGCCAACTGGGAACGAGAGGAAGACCTATGGAAGGACCACCCGAACCTATTTTCTAGCCAACCCGAATCTCGAGGGCGAGATTCATCTTAAGGGGGGTAGGTTTGTAACATCCCAAATTTCCAATTTGTAATGTTATACTTTAGATCATCATTACATATCATGTTTTATTGCATTTTGGCTTGATCCTAGAAATTCTATGCAACCCAAGGACCCACGGAGAGAGTTGGGGATTTCGTTATTTTCATATTTGAGTTTTCTCAAATTTTGAAAAGAGGATCATTTGGTTTTAATTATTTTTCCTTCCTAATATTTTGAAAATAAAAATATATGAGAGGAGATAATATGACTTCTCCAAAATAAATGAAATATTAGAGGAAAATATTAAAATCAAATAAAAAGTTTTATTTGGATTTTATTGCAATTTTATTTGAATTAGAAAAATTGCACATTTTCAATATTGCATTTTTAGGCCAAGAAAATGTTCATCTTATTCTAAATATTTTATTTAGACGATGAAAATTTGTTTTGGCATTTTTATATTTTTATTTATTTTTCTAGGATTTATTTTCGGCGGAATTTTATTTTAAAAAAAAGTCAGCGCCCAGCCGGGCCGAAGCCTAGCCGAGCCGGCCGGCCCAACCCCGCGCCGCCACCGACATCACCGCCGAGTCCGAGCCACACACGCCACCGCCACCGTGCCCCCTCGCCCAAGCCGCCTCCTCTTCCCCCTCCCTTTATAAGCCGAGCTCGCACCCCCCTCCCCGGGACCCCAAGTCGCCGCAGCCGCCGCCCTCCGCCCCCGACTGCCGTCGCCCCGCCGCCTCGCGAGCTGCCGCCGCCGCGCCTCGTCGCCGTTGCCCCGTCACTCCACCGCCACCCGCCGCCACCGAGGTATAGCCGCCGCCGTCGCCGGTTTTCGTTAGAAAATCGTGCGAGTTTTTTAGAAACCCTCGGTTATTTTTATTTTAGATAGTTTTTTTCGGTTTAGTTATTTTGTGAATGCCCGTTCGTATGTTCGTTTTAACGAACGGTTTTCACTCGTTAGCCGCAGACAGCGAACGTTCGTTCGTTAGCCTGTTCGTTAGTTTTTCTTTTTCCAGGGATTTTCCGCGATTATTTTCGATCGCGATTTCTGCCCTGATTTTCGATTTGGTTTACCTTTTCGTTCGTTTATCAGAATCAAGCGATTCAAGCACCTAGATCTTCGTCTCTAAGCCCTCTTTCTATTTAATCAACTTGAACAAGATTTTTCTACTATAAAATTTGACTTAAGTCCAGATTAGTAAACGAACCTTGTTTCTTTCGCAGTTTGAGATTTGTTGCTTCGTTTGATTTGATTTTTTTTGCAAACCGGAGTTCTTAAGTTGAACTTTCTGGTTAGACCTCTTATTTGAGTTTTACCCGTGCTTCTAGTTAAGTGCTTATTGTATGCTTGTTTGTTTGCGTTTGAGTACCCAGAGTGTGAAGTGTGCTACTACGAGTCTCTAGGTCTCACGGATCATCAGCAAGGCAAGTAACACTTTGATCATACCTCTTTACTACCCAGTTTTATTGCATTAGATCAATCTTCAAACAATTGCATGGTTAGGATCTGATTAACATGTGGGTTCTAGGAAGTAGATGATGAGGTAGAACCTATTGCCCTGTTTATTATCAAACCTTTGGGAGTTACTTCTACGTTGCTTATATTGCTATGCTATGCTTGTAGACGTGGTTTGGTTCGAGTGATTCATGACAGATGTGAGTGTTGTTACTTAATGGTTAACTTAAGGTGGCTACTTTAATACACATCTGGGTGGATTGCTTGAAGGCACCCTAGAGTACCCAGTGGTTGTCAGGGCACCTGGAGAATCCAGTGTTGTCCTAGGATATCCCGGAGTACCCGTGTGATCATCCTACGGTCTACCACCCAGGCTCAAAGGGATCATAAGATTATTCATGCTAAAACTTCCGTGTGCAGCCACAAGCTATTATGGGCTCTAGCATAGTTGAGTACGTTGCAAGACCTCTTTCAGTGGTGGGCTAGCAGATGTAGGGGAAAGTAGGTGTAACTATCCACCCAGAGTAAAGAGCTATTGTTTCAAAAAGACTGTGTCTCGATTCTCCTATCATGGATGTATTCGAGTCTTGGGGGGAAAGTGCGCAAACCTCTGCAGAGTGTACAAACTAATCATGGTTAGCCGTGTCCCTGGTTATGGACGTTTTGAGTATCTAGTTCTCGGATTATCATGTTGATCTCATCACTCTAAATTAATTTGATTGGGTTTAATGATGATGTTTAATTGGGATTGAGTTGGAGGAACCTTCTCAATGTTTAACAACCACCATGATAGTTAAATAAAATTTATTCCTTTGTTGTAGGGAAAATTCGGCTTTATGCAAAACTGTAACCATGGAGCTTTCCACCAGCCATATATGCATGTAGTGATAGCATTTATTCTGTTCATTACTCTCTTGTGTTATATTGCCAGCATATTCCATGTGCTCACCCGTTTCGGGCTGCAAGGTTCATGTTGCAAACTTTTCAAACAACGAGTAAGGTGCCATAGATCGTTGACTTACACTCAGTGATGCCGTTGGAGTTGATGGACTCACTTTATCTTCCAAGCCTTCCGCTGTTATCCTTTTTAGATGGCCTTAAGCCATATTATTGTAATAAGTTATCTTTGGAGACATTCGATGTAATAAGTGTGTGATTGCTACACTGTTATAAATCCTCGAGTACTGTGTGTGTCAGCATTACCTATCCAGGGATGACACTGATGCACAAAGATCAGACTGTTTGAGGTCTGGTCGGTACACAAAGTCCAAGCCATTCTCTGCTACAGTGTCTGCGAACTTGCAGGATGAGAAAGTTGATGATCTTCCACCTCCAACCCCTATTAGCAAGCTGCAGCAGATTGGAAATGAGCTTGGCATTGTAGATGATCTCCTCACTGTGGAGAAGCTTATGGTTGATCCCTCTGCTACTCCAAACAATGGTGCAAATGTGTAGTGGCCTTTTAGTTTGTGGGGGGTGGCAGGTGTTTTATTTTGGCCTTCAACTGTCGGGGATATGGTCTTTTATTGGTCCATGTAATATTTTAAGTGTGTCATGCTAGACTTATGTTACTTTTATCTATGGTGGCATTGACTGTCATCAGACCTTATTATCTGCTCATATATGTTTTAGTGATTAATGCATGTAAGAACTGGAGTGTTTTATGCTGGAATGTTAGAGGTTTGAATTCTGATGCAAGGCAAAGGGCTGTCAGGAAGAAGCTGGAGGAGAGTCAATGTGCTATTGCCTGCTTTCAAGAAACCAAGTGTTCTTCTTTTGATTTCAGATCTATTAGATCTTTTTGCCCTAAAAGATTTTATAGTTTTGCTTTCTCCCCCTCTGTGGGTGCTTTTGGGGGAATTTTGATTGTTTGGAACTCCTCCATTTTTGGGGCACTGTGATTGAAATACAGCCTTTTGAAATCCTAGTTCAGTTTATTTCCAAATAGAATAATGAGCAATGGTCCTTAATATCTGTGTATGGTCCTTGTCAAGGGGAAGCTAGGGATAATTTTGCGAGTTGGTTGTATAATCTGCAAATTCCTATGGGTGAAAATTGGCTAGTGGTGGGTGATTTTAATTTCATAAGATCACTTGATAATTGGAATTTGCCAGGGGGTCTGAATGATATCTTCATCTTCAATGAAATCATTGCCCACCTAGGTTTTTTTTGACTATATACTGCAAGGCAACAGCCTCACAGTCTTTTATTAAACCACAGAGCCAAAGTAATACAAAGTTACAAAGTTAAGACAGAAGGGGAGAGAGGAATACTTACAACAGAAATGATTAGGGTAAGGCAGCTATCCAAGATATTAGTCTATTCCTATATTTACATTTCATTCTATCAGCTAAAAGAGAGATGTCATGCAAAAAATTTCTCCTCCATGCCCTGAAAGAAGGTGATTCATTCCTGAAGATCTTCCCATTTCTTTGTGTCCAAATATTCCAAGTGGTAGTGAAGACTATCTCAGAGAAAAAAGGATGGCCAAAATCCCTCCTAGCATCAGAAGCCATCTCATAAGTGGTCTGGTTAGGTTGAGGACTCCATGAAATACCAAGGTAGTTCCAGATGCGCTGGCTAAAATTACAAGCAAAGAAGAGATGTGCTCTGTCCTCATGAGATGCCAAGTGACATAGAACACAAGTGTCATCCTGGATAATCCAATGCCACCGCTGCATCATGTCCCTAGTGTTCAGGCGATCCATCAATAGTAGCCACCCAAAAACCTTAAACTTCAGAGTACAAGAAGAATTCCAGATTCACCTGAATATGGGGTCAACCACTGTGCCCAAAAAGCAGGACAAGTAATAAATCCTGGACTGGTAATCACTAGACTTGGAAGGCCATTTCCAGACATCATTATCCCCATCTTGAAGATTAACCAAAGGAAGCAACCCCTGAAGTTGATTAAACTCCTCAAAGGCCCCAACAAAGAGAGGCAGATGGAGATTGTCAGTGAGGTAAGAAAGCTCCATAATATCCTTAACTGTGAGAGTGTCATCGATCACAAAAGAGTGTAGCCTCGGGAACTGATGTTGCATGCTAACCATATTGTTGCCAAGTTCCCAACGGTCAAGCCAGAAGATCACCGTATCCCCGGTTTGAACTAGTGGAACTGCCAAATTGCAAAACTTATCATATAACTTGAACACGTCCCTCCACCAGAAAGAACCGCAGGTATGAGTGACTTGGGGGGAGCAGAGGCGTAATAGGTGTCCCAAATTAGAGATGCCCATGGCACGTCCAACTTATTAAAGAACTTAAAAAGATGCTTGATGAGCAATGCATCGTTTTGAAAGCTCAAGTCCAGAACTCCCAGACCACCCAAGGATTTAGGACGACATACCAAATCCCAAGCCGCCAATGATTGCCGGGGCGTATCCGTGTTCCCTCTCCACAAGCATTGCCGCATAATCCGCTCAATCTGCTTCAAGATATCCTGTGGCAGCGAAAGGGTGCAGAAGAAATATATTGGCATAGAACTAAGGACGGATTGCAAGAGCTGGAGCCGGCTTCCTTGATTCAAGAGGCAAGAGGACGCAGATAATCATCTCTCAATACGATCCACCAAAGGCAACAGATCATAAATTGTTGGCCTGGATGTACCCATTGGCAGCCCAAGGTAAGTGAATGGCATGGAACCAACATCACACCCAAGCAAAGATGCAACACGCTTGCCCTCGTCATCACTCATATTTATGGGTATCAAAGAGGACTTACTGAAATTCACCTTTAGACCAGTTGATTTGGCGAAGACTTCAAGCATTTCTTTGAAAGCAATGAGCTGGCTGTCAATAGCTGGAAGAACGATGAGGGTATCGTCAGCATACTGGACGACCGGATAGTCCGTCGAGGTCGTTGGGATTGGCAAGGTGAGAATATTCCTGGAGCACATCTCATTTACAACCGATTGGAGTAAGTCCACCGCGATCACAAAGAGCAAAGGAGATAGCGGATCTCCTTGGCGAACACCCGAACGACAGACAAAATGATTCCCAGGCACTCCATTCAAAAGAACCGAAGAGGAGCCCATGGACAGAATGCTTTCAATCCAACTTGTCCAACGATCATCAAATCCCTTACATTTAAAAATCCTAAGAATCAGCTCATGCTCAATGGTGTCGAACGCCTTTGTGAAGTCAAGTTTAATAAGAATGATAGGCCTCTTGGAAGCTTTGCATTGGTGGATATACTCAAAACACCACGCCAGACAGTCCTGAATGGAACGACACCAAAGAAAACCATATTGGTTGCGGTGGATACATTTCAAGATCACACCCTGAAGACGATTTGCCAAGAGCTTGGTTAAGAACTTTAAACATGTATTAGTCAAAGATATGGGCCGGAAATCACCAACATATTCCGGGCTTAGCTTCTTCCGAATGAGGGTGATAAGAGATGTGTTGAGACACTCCAAATTACATTTCCCCTCATAGAATTCTTGAACAAGTTTCATAAAGTCCTCCTTCAAAATAGACCATCATTTCTTTAAGAAAATGCCAGAAAACCCGTCTGGTCCCGGCGCGCGATCAGAAGGCATATTCTTAATTACCGCATCCACCTCAGAATCCGTGAACGGCAAAGACAACTCCTCTAGACCATCAATCCTGGTAATTAATGTGTCTAGATCAAAACCCATTTGAATGCCTTTAGATTGGCCCATTCGTTGGTTAAAATCAGCCCAGAACATCCCAGCCAACTGTTGGTGATCCATGACCACATCACCCTCCACAGACTTGATCGAGGAAATAGTATTCTTACGAAATCTTTCCGTAGCCATGGCATGAAAGAATTTTGAATTCTCTTCACCAACTTTGATGTTTCTGATCGTGCAACGCTACTTCCAGTAGATAAATTGCCAATGTAAGATATCTTCAAGATGCAATTTAACAATTCTACGAAAATTAAACTCCGGCTAACTCAAAGGCCTAGTTTCCTCAAGATTGTCCAAGAAAATAATCACTTTATTACAATCAGCAACTAAAGCTTTGACTGTGGACAAGTTTAAATGCCATTTCTTGAGAGCATATCGGAGGGATTTAAACTTAGCCGAAATTGTTAGAGCCATCGACGATTTTTTACCACTGGCCTATTCCAAACCTCAGAAACACAATCAGCAAAACCGGGCAGATCAACCCAATAATTCTCAAAGCGGAAAACGTTTGCCTTGGGGATACAGGTGGCAATCGAGAACACACACGGTACATGATCGGAGGCCGTGCATGCAAGTGGAAAAACCATCGTGTTGGGGTGGTCCGATGTCCAAGAAACCGACGTGAAAAACCAATCAATCTGCTCAAGAAGCGGTGAAGTTTGCATATTCGACCAAGTATATTGGCGCCCCTTGATTGGCAGCTCAACAAGACCCAAATGACCAATTATCTCATTAAACAAGAAGATATCATTAACATCACCTCCCGGAAGATTGCGGTTCTCAAGCGATCGCATGAAGTTGAAATCACCCAAAAGCAGCCAATTTTCACCAAACGGAATATCAAGATTATATAACCACTAAACAAAATCATCACGCGCAGGGCCTTGACACGGGCCATAAACTGAGACTAAGGACCATCTTTCTGAAGTATGTTTGGATTTAAACTCCACAATTATCCCATAGGATTTGGCCTCAATTAAACAACCAATGAAAAAGGAAGAATTCCAAACAACCACCATCCCAGCAGACGCACCAGCCGAAGGTACATAAACAAAATTATCAAAATGCCTCGGGCAGAACTTCCTAATGAAATGATGATCCATTCGCATGCATTTAGTTTCCTGAAGACAGACAACAGAACAACCACTTTCATCGATCTTTTGCCTAACAGCAAGCTGGCGCGCTTCAGAATTTAGGCCTCGAACATTCCAACATAGAACTTTCCACTCCTTAAATCTTGTATGATTCATTACAAACTAAAAATAAAAGCATAGTAAATAGGCCACGCAATGACCTACATCGACCCACAAAGCAGACAAGCATCACATAGTTCCCAACAAAGAAATAAAGATAAATGGAGATTACGGTACGCCATAGACCATAACCCTGCATAAAGTAACTAATCATCAGAACCCCGGCTGCTGCTGGACTTAGCAGGATCAACAACAAGCTTATCCATAGAGATCTTCTCAGGTGCAATGTGAAGACGTGCGCCAATGCGTTGAAGGTCTGCAATAGCAGTTGGTGGTGGCACAGAAGGACTATCTTTAGACTGGGAGCTGTTGGTCTTGCGCTTCTTCAAAGTGTGGGATTTCTTAGAAGAAATGCCACCAATTACTTTGCGGTAGCCATCACGGAGCGCGCTCAGGCATGCACTGCGCCAAACCTCAGTATCAACAATAATTCTTGAGGCTTTAGGCTTCCTTGCTCGCTTCAGAGATACTTCAGGGACAACAGAGAACTCAAAGGCTTCAGAAACTGGGTCATCCAGGTCATCAAAGCAGAGAGCCCGAGCATCTGGTCTTTTAATAGGAGCAGTTGGCACATCCATAGCAGAGCTGATCGAGGAGTCAGGTGCAGGCAGAAGCTTAAGAGTGGAAGCTGGGACACTGCAGAGAGCCTCACAGGGCTGCTTGCAGAGCATAGCACCAATGTCAGACTTGAAAACAAACTGAGGAATTTTCTAAGACCATATAAAAGGCAACATCTTCTGAAAAGAGCGCTGCCACTGCATCACCGGTGGCAAAACCGGTCCATAGATAGTGAGAACTTGCCCAATCATAAGAGGTGGTTGCTGAGGTCCCATTGGGGGATGGAAGAGAGCCACCTCAACAACATTGTCAGCATTGTTAACTGAATCATCTAAAGGTTGTAGAACAATGGACTCCTGGGACTGAATTTCCTGAACTTCCTCATGCTGCGCAGCTTCATGAACCGGGTGCACATCATTGTTTTGCTGCTCATTGACAGGATGTGGCACATCATTCCAGCCCAGCTCAGGAAATTCTGGCATAACCCAATTGTGGTTCTGAAACTGTAAATTGGCAGGGAGGGGGTGCGGGTTGCCATTGAAAGGCATGGGGTCTTCATCAGCTGGTAAGATGTCTGGAAAATCTGCTGACAGGATATAGACAGGTGCAGACCAAGAGATCCTAGCACCACCAAAGTCTGCATATTCTCTATAAGTCACAGAGCGAGGAACCAAAGTCAGCGCAGGAAAAGACACATAAGCCAGCGAGCGGACAAGCATCGGGTCATCTTGATGCCAATGATGAAATCTACCAAACATGCTAATTACATCCGCAAGGTACTGAGTGTGCCTATAATCCAGAGGGACACCAAGCAACATAACCCATCCATGGCAAAAACCCTGCGTTGCTCTGTAATTTATGCCCTCATCATGCGGGATAAACCGAACAAATCTATCATTGTCCAGATTGAAAGGTGGATGATCAACTAGAGCTTGACGAGCCAGAGCACTACGAAAATGAAATAGCCCAACTCCTTGTATCCAAGGCTGGGCATCCATAACAGCTCTACCCAGATCATTGACAACAAATTTACTGACCATGTTTCAAAAGATGGCGACTTCTTCAGGCAGAGGGGCTGGCTCCACAATGGCAACAGCATAGTCCTCATGCTGCCGATCTGGAGGCACCGTAGGCGCGAAGAAAGTGCGGGGCAGGCGCAGCTCACCACCGTCGATGATGTTGAAGCCTTGCGGGACAAAATCCATGGGGTCCAATGCAAAGGTCACCATTGCTGGTGCCGAAGAAGTAGAGAAGCACCGATCAGAAGTGCGCAGAAGGTAGGCGATGCAGACGGCAATGGGGGAGGTGGAGGAGGTGTTGCAGATGGCGATGAGGGAGGTGGAGGCGTTATGGGCGGTGGCTCTATGGCCAGAGGTGGAATAGATGGGGTGGCAGGCTCGACGGGACTGGGCAGAGACCCAGCGGGACTAGCTATGGAGGGAATCGAGGTGTCCAGCAAACAAAACTCCGCTGACCATCTGGAATCACAAGATTTGATCCGTGGGACCCACTTGTAACTGGGAGAAGGAGTAGAATCCGAACAGCCCTTTGCCCAGTGCCCCAACCAAAAGCATCTTCGGCAACGAACCTTGTTGGTGCATGCTTTGGTTAAATGAACCATGGATAAGCAATTCTGACATTTCCACACCTTAAAAACCATGTCATCAATAAGTTCATCTAAATCAGCAGAAACTCCAGATAAGTCCGTTGGTTGCAAATCAATATTCGCCTTGTTGCCAAAATCAGATGGAGATATATCAGAACAGTCCAGGTTAGATAGGGCCGGGGAAAAAACCTGGGCCATGGGAACCGCCGAGTCCGATGAAACGGTTTGGGCCGGGGAAGTATCTTGGGACGGAGGCGGATCTGGTCCAACCAGCTCATCTCCATGCACATGCAGATTGACATCGAGAGTGGTTTGCACTGCCATAGAAAACCCTTCCGAAGAAATCTCGTGAACATTAACTGTTCCGAAAGTGATGGGTGGCTCAGCCACCGTCCATCGGAGGCCAGTCACTGGCGGCGGAGGCAATATTACTTGTTCACGAGGAAGAACCAGATACCCAGCATGAGCGACAGCATCAACCAGACCAGGCGAGGCAGGATAACTATACCCCTTGCAAACATCGTATTGTTGGAACGTAGCAAATGAAATTTTCTTTGAAGATCCACCTAGGTTTGTTGGAACTGCCACTTAAAGGAAGATCTTACACATGGTCTAATATGCAAGATAATCCATTATTAGAGCAGTTGGATTGGTTTTTCACATATGCTAATTGGATTTCTTCATACCCTATGACTGAATTTTTGCCCCTGGCCAGAACTGCTTCTCATCATGTGCCATGTGTGGTCACAATCAAGACTTCTATCCCAAAATCTAAAATCTTTAGGTTTGAAAATTACTAGGTTGATCTTGAGGGGTTTATGGAATGTGTTGAACAGTCATGGCAGAAACCCTCTCATAAATCTCATATCACTGCTAGGATTGCTGAAAGTTTAAGAGTTTAAGAGGAGCTCTTAAGAAGTGGCAACTGAATATTTCTAAGCTGAAAGTCTTAATATCTAAATGTAATGAGGTCATAGTGTGCCTTGATGGTCTAGAGGAAATCAGGCCTATATTCAGACCTGAATTTAACTTTAGGAAGGTGGTCAAATTACATGTGGAAAAGCTCTTGCACCTTCAGTTTATATATTGGAAGAAGAGGTGTACAATCAGGTATATCAAGCTTGCTAGAGAGAACACCAAATTTTTCCATGCTATGGCCACTGAGAGGCATAGAAGAAACTCTATTGCTTCTTTGAAAGACACTAATGGGTTAGTAGTTTCTAAACACTCCCAGATGGAAGGCATTATTTGGAATTGTTTTAAGAATAGAATGGGAGTTTCTTCCGGAATTGTCATGGGCTTTGACCTCAGTAATCTGCTAAAACTAGTTGAAGGGTTAGACTTTCTTACAGAGCCTTTCACAAAATAGGAAATGGATGACATAGTTAAACATATGCCCATTGACAAAGCCCATGGACCTGATGGTTTTAATGGACTATTCTTCAAAAAGTGTTGGCACATTATTTGTCAAGACTTTTATGAGTTGGCTGAGGCTTTTCATTTTGGCACTGCAAACTTGGAAAATATTAATGGCTCTTATATCACCTTGATCCCTAAGAAATTGGCTCCCGAAGGGGTTGGAGACTATAGGCCAATTTCCTTGACTAGGATGGGCCTTAATTTTTTGTCTAAGATGGCAGCTAATAGGTTTCAAAAGATCATTATGGCATGCATACATAAGAATCAATATGGCTTTATTAAGAGCAGGACTATTCAGGATTGTATTGGTTGGTCCCTGGAATACTTGCACCGGTGTAACCAATCAAAGAGGCCTATAGTGATTCTTAAACTGGATTTTGAAAAGGCTTTTGATTCAATTGAACATGAAGCTATTCTGCAGATCCTCAAATTCAAAGGCTTCAATCAAAAATGGATTTCCTGGGTCAAGCAGTTACCTTCCACTGGGACATCATCAGTCCTTTCAAATGGTGTACCTGGTAGGCAGTTTCTCTGTAAGAAGGGGGTTAGACAAGGAGATTGTCTCTCGCCTTTACTTTTTGTTATTGCTGCTGACCTGTTGCAATCAGTGGTGAATGATATGTTCAGGAGGGAAATTTTAAAGCTTCCAATACCATGCCATGACCAGGACTATCCCATAGTGTAGTATGCTGATGATACTCTAACCATCTTACCAGCAGATAAAACACAACTTCTGGCTCTGAAGGACTTGTTGCAATTGTTTTCTAGATCAACTTGGCTAGTTTTTAACTATCACAAGTCTTCTATGGTGCTCATAAATGTTGATGACGATTCTATCATTGGTTTAGCTGATGCTTTTGGTTGTCAAGTGGGTAAAATGCCTTTCACTTATCTTGGTCTACTTGTGGGCACTACCAGGCCCAAAATGGTGGATTTTATGCCACTTGTTGACTGTATGGAGAGAAGGATGACATCTAGTTCTTTCTTTTTGAATCAAGGGGAAAGACTACAGTTCCTGAATTCTACTCTGTCTTCCATGGCCATCTTTTATCTTGGTAGCTTGCTTGCTCCTATAGGAATCTTAAAGCAACTGGAAAGAATTCAGAGGCAGTGCTTATGGAGAAAGCATAGGGATGAGCCATCACCATCCCCGGCAGCTTGGTATCTGATTTGTAGGCCAAAAAATAAAGGTGGTTTGGGAATTCTAAACCTGGGTGTTCAGAACATGGCTCTTTTGCTCAAGCATTTGCACCAATTCTTAAAAAGGGTGGATCTGCCATGGGTCTCTCTTATTTGGGACACATACTATCATTCTTTTGTACCTCAAGGGACTAATATTTGTGGTTCTTTTTGGTGGAAGGATATCTGTAAGTTGCTGGATCACTATAGGAACACAACTTGGGTACAAATTAATTCTGTACATTCTGCTCTGTTTTGGTCTGACAAATGGAAGATTGGTGATTCAGTTGCACCTTTGCAGGCTAGGTTCCCTAGGCTGTTTTCTTATGTGAAAGATCCATGGATCACAGCCTTTGAAGCCTTCCAATCACATGATATGATTAATATGTTTCATTTGCCTCTATCTGCACAGACATATCAGGAATTCATGAGTGTGCAAGATCTTATGGCCTCTTGTAGTAGAGATGTGGAGGAAAAGGACATTTGGTTCTGGCAGGGGACATGTAATGCATTTAAGCCCAAGCTGTTTTACTCTTTCATGCATTCTAACATGTCTTTTAACCCTCTCCTTCTGTGGATATGGAAATCCTCCTGCACAATGAAAATTAAAGTGTTTGCTTCGATGTTAATCATGGACAGGCTCAATACGAAAGATATGGTGGAAATAAGGCATTGGCATATGGATGATGGAGTTAATTGCTTACTTTGTCCCTTGAGGACTCGTGAGACTAGGAACCACCTGTTCTTTGAATGCAACATCAGTGTGAGAATATGGAACTATCTTCAAGTTACATGACCACTGATACGTCTTCAACGTATCTATAATTTTTGAAGCATTCATGCTATTTTATTATCTGCTTTGAATGATTACGGGCTTTATTATACACTTTTATATTACTTTTGGGACTAACCTATTAACTAGAGGCCCATCCCATATTGTTGTTTTATTGCCTGTTTCAGTATTTTGAAGAAAAGGAATATCAAACGGAGTCCAAACAGAATGAAACCTTTGGCAGCGTGATTTTTTGGAAGAATATGATCCTGGAGACTTGGAGTTCACGTCAGAAGATCCTCGAGGAGGCCAGCAGATAGGGGAGCGCCCCCCCCCCCCCCACTTGGCGCGCCACCTGTCTCGTGGGCCCCTCGAGCACCCCCCCCCCCCCCCGACCGACTTCTTTCGCCTATATAGTCCCACGTACCCTAAAAACATCGAATATCAAGATAGATCGGGAGTTCCGCCGCCGCAAGCCTCTGTAGCCACCAAAAACCTCTCGGGATCCCGTTCCGACACCCTGCCAGAGGGGGAACCCATCACCGGTGGCCATCTTCATCATCCCGGTGCTCTCCATGACGAGGAGGGAGTAGTTCACCCTCGGGGCTGAGGGTATGTACCAGTAGCTATGTGTTTGATCTCTCTCTCTCTCTCTCTCGTGTTCTCTCTATGGCATGATCTTGATGTATCGCGAGCTTTGTTATTATAGTTGGATCTTATGATGTTTCTCCCCCTCTACTCTCTTGTGATGAATTGAGTTTCCCTCTTGAAGTTATCTCATTGGATTGAGTCTCTGATTTGACAACACTTGATGTATGTCTTGCCGTGTTTATCTGTGGTGACAATGGGATATCACGTGCCACTTGATGTATGTTTTGGTGACCAACTTGCGGGTTCCGCCCATGAACTTATGCATAAGGGTTGGCACATGTTTTCTTGACTCTCCGGTAGAAACTTTGGGGCACTCTTTGAAGTACTTTGTGTTGGTTGGACGAATCTGAGATTGTGTGATGCATATCGTATAATCATGCCCACGGATACTTGAGGTGACAATGGAGTATCTAGGTGACATTAGGGTTTTGGTTGATTTGGGTGTTAAGGTGTTATTCTAGTACGAACTCTTGAATAGATTGATCCGAAAGAATAACTTTGAGGTGGTTTCGTACCCTACCATAATCTCTATGTTTGTTCTCCGCTATTAGTGGCTTTGGAGTGACTCTTTGTTGCATGTTGAGGGATTGTTATATGATCTATCTATGTTATTATTGTTGAGAGAACTTGCACTAGTGAAAGTATGAACCCTAGGCCTTGTTTCCTATCATTGCAATATCGTTTACGCTCACTTTTATCATTAGTTACCTTGCTGTTTTTATTATTTCAGATTACAAAAACCTATATCTACTATCCATATTGCACTTGTATCACCATCTCTTCGCCGAACTAGTGCACCTATACAATTTACCATTGTATTGGGTGTGTTGGGGACACAAGAGACTCTTTGTTATTTGGTTGCAGGGTTGCTTGAGAGAGACCATCTTCATCCTACGCCTCCCACGGATTGATAAACCTTAGGTCATCCACTTGAGGGAAATTTGCTACTGTCCTACAAACCTGTGCACTTGCAGGCCGAACAACATCTACAAGAAGAAGGTTGTGTAGTAGACATCAAGCTCTTTTCTGGCGCCGTTGCCGGGGAGGTGAGTGCTTGAAGGTATATCTTTAGATCTTGCAATCAAATCTTTTTGTTTCTTGTTTTATCACTAGTTTAGTTTATAAAAGAAAACTACCAAAAAAATGGAGTTAAGTTTGTCTCATACGCTTCGTCTTTTTAATATCTTTCGGGAGTATGATGAAAAGAAAAATTGTGCTCAAGTGCTAGAAGAAGAATTACATAGAATGCTTGGCATGAAATATGTGAATGATGAGCATGATTGCAATGTTGTTAGTATGAATTCCTTGAATATCCATGATGCTAATGATATGCAAAGCCACAAGCTTGGGGATGCTATGTTTGATGAATATGATATTTTTAGTCCCCGAAGTTTTGATGAGCAAATTTATTATGATGAAAGCATGCCTCCTATTTATGATGATTATATTGATGAAAGTGGGTTTGGAAGAGTGTCAACTTTAGGAAGTAGTGATCCCACTATTTTGGAGGATGTTGAATCTTATTGTGATGAACATGAAAGTGGATTTGGAAGAGTGTCAACTTTATTTAGTGATGATTCCACTATTTCGGAAGAGGTTCCAATTTATTATGAGAACAAAGTTGCTATCTATGATGATTATTGTGATGACTTGTATGCTATTAAGAATAATGATAACCATGAAACTTGTCATCATGATTTTAGTTTTCAATTGGATTATGCCTCACATGATAATTATTTTGTTGAGTTTGCTCCCACTATTATTCATGAGAAGAATTTTGCTTATGTGGAGAGTAGTAAATTTTCTATGCTTGTAGATCATGAAAGGAATGCTTTAGGTGCTGGTTATATTGTTGAATTGATTCATGATGCTATTGAAAATTATTATGAGGGAGGAATATAGGCTTGTAGGAATTGCAATAATGTCAAGTTTCCTCTCTATGTGGTTAATATCTTGAAGCTATGCATGTTTTGCCTTCCTATGCTAGTTGATTATTGTTCCCATAAGTTGTTTGCTCACAAAATCCCTATGCATAGGAAGTGGGTTAGACTTAAATGTGCTAGTCATATGCTTCATGATGCTCCCGTTATGTTTCAATTCTTATCTTTTATGTGAGCATCATTGTCATCACCATGCCTAGCTAGAAAGGCATTAAAGAAAAGTGCTTGTTGGGAGACAACCCAATATTTATCCTTACTCTTTTTATGTCTTCACATGATTATGCTACTGTAATAATCATGTTTTATAGCTTTTGTTTCAATAAAGTGCCAAGTAAGACCTTTAGGATAGCTTACGGTGATGGTTGTGTTGATCCTGCTGAGAATCAAAAACTTTTGCACTAAGTAAATTAGTTTTGTTAATTCACACACACGTGCTTATGATCTAATTCTTTTTGATATGGATTGGTACTCACATTTTTTAGTACTTCCGAATTTGGTAGGATTTTTGGAATTCCATAAGTATATGTTTAATACAGATTACTACAGACTGTTCTATTTTTGACAGATTCTGTTTTTCGTGTGTTGTTTGCTTATTTTGATGCATCTATGGCTAGTATTAAGTGGTATGAACCATGGATAAGTTGTAGTACAGTAGATATTACATCAATATGAATTTAGAATGAGTTAATTATAGTACCTAAGTGGTGGTTTTATTTTCTTATACTAACGGAGCTTACGAGTTTTCTGTTGAGTTTTGTGTTGTGAAGTTTTCAAGTTTTGGGTAAAGATTTGATGGACTATGGAATAAAGAGTGACAAGAGGCTAAGCTTGGGGATGCCCAAGGCACCCAAAGATAATATTCAAGATAGTCAAAAGCCTAAGCTTGGGTATGCCCTGGATGTTTCGTCTTCGTTCATCGGTAACTTTACTTAGAGCTATATTTTTATTCACCACATGATATGTGTTTTGCTTGGAGTGTCATTTTCTCTTGTTAGTATTAGCCTGCTGTTATTTAGATTAATGTTTCGTATCTTTGGTTTCAATAAAAATGGCAAGGATAGCCTTTACCATGCTAATTTTGCTAGTATTCATGTTGCTGTTTGAAAACAGAAAGTTTACCGCTGTTGCAAAAGTTCCCTAGAAAAGTCAGAGCATGATATAATTTTGAAACTTTTTGCATAATGAGATCTGATAAATTTAATACAGTGGTAATTTTATTTCATAATTTTTGGATTTAGGGAAGTATGATGAATCTTGCATTCTTTACAGACTGTACTGTTTTGACAGATTGCTGTTATGTTTGCATTGTTTGCATATGTTTTCTTGTTTAATGATTCTATTTGAGGATAGGAGTATTAAATATGCAGAGACATTTAGTATTCAATGTTGAATAATTATTTTAGTGATTTGTTACAGTAGAAAATGATAAGGTTTTGCATTGTTTTATACTAACCTATCTCACGAGTTCTTGTTGAGTTTGGTGTGAATGAAGCTTTTGATAAAAAGAGAAACTATGATATGAGTGGAATTAATGAGACACAAAAGTTCAAGCTTGGGGATGCCCAAGGCACCCCAAGATAATATTTCAAGAACTCTCAAGCATCTAAGCTTGGGGATGCCCCGTAGGCATCCCACCTTTCTTCTTTAACAACTATCGGTTAGTATCGGTTGAGCCTAAGTTTTTGCTTCTTCACATGAGTTGTGCTATCCTTGAAATGTCATTTTATTTCGTTTTGCTTGCTGTTTGAATACAATACCAAGATCTGAAATTCTTAAATGAGAGAGAGTCTTCATATAGCTACATAATTATTTAGCTACTCATTGATCTTCACTTATATCTTGTTGGAGTAGTTTGTCATTTACTCGTGTGCTTCACTTATATCCTATGAGTAAATGGTTGAATGAGTTGATTGTCATAAATCTGAAATTATATATGCCTCATTTGCTTATCCCATGGGGAGTAATGACATCACATCTAAGAAGTAGAGGTTGTAAATTTATTGAAGGTTAACAAGCATTGTATTGGTCATTTGAACAATTCATGAAAGAATATTGAAGGAAGAGAGATTTCACATATAAATATACTATCCTAGACATCTTTTATAGTTGGGAGCACTCATTAAGTATGACATGCTAAAGAGTTGATGTTGGACAAGGAAGACAACGTAATGGTTTATATTTTTTGACATCTCGGTTAAAGTATATTGTCATGGATCATTCAAACATGTTGAGCTTGCCTTTCCCCCTCATGCTAGCCAAAATTCCTTGCACCAAGTAGAGATACTACTTGTGCTTCCAATATCCTTAAACCCAGTTTTGCCATGAGAGTCCACCATACCTATGGATTGAGTAAGATCCTTCAAGTAAGTTGTCATCGGTGCAAGCAATAAAAATTGCTCTCTAAATATGTATGATATTTTGGTGTGAAGAAAATAGCTTTATACGATCTTGTTATGGAAGCAATAAAAGCGACGAACTGCATAATAAAGGTCCATATGCAAGTGCAATATAAAGTGACGTTCATTCGAATTAAGATTTTGTGCATCCAAACCTAAAAGCACATGACAACCTCTGCTTCCCTCTGCGAAGGGCCTATCTTTTACTTTATGTCTTTTACTTTTATGCAAGAGTCAAGGTGATCTCCACCTTTCCATTTTTCATTTTATCCTTTGGCAAGCACCTCGTGTTGGGAAGATCCTGATATATATATCCAATTGGATGTAAGTTAGCATGAATTATTATTGTTGACATCACCCAAAGGTGAATACGTTGGGAGGCAACACTATAAGCCCCTATCTTTCTCAGTGTCCAATTGAAACTCCATAACCATTAGTATTGCGTGAGTGTTAGCAATTGTAGAAGACTATATGATAGTTGAGTATGTGGAGTTTGCTATTCCTGAAAATAAGATGAATTGCAATTGTTTGATGACTGAGAATGAAGTTTGCTAGTTTTCAAGAAAGGTTATGGTCTATGCTTTGACATGTGAATTGCTTGTTACTTTATCGTGAGAAGTTTTATGAGATGAACTACTGTTATGACATATTATCATGCTAGAAAAGGTGATTGAAATTATCATTGATCATACTTGTGCACCTTCTAGCATTCACACTTCATAAATTCTTTCTTTTATCATTTACCTACTCGAGGACGAGTAGGAATTAAGCTTGGGGATGCTGATACGTCTCCAATGTATCTATAATTTATGAAGCATTCATGCTATTTTATTATCTATTTTGAATGATTACGGGCTTTATTATACACTTTTATATTACTTTCGGGACTAACCTATTAACCGGAGGCCTAGCCCATATTGCTGTTTTATTGCCTGTTTCAGTATTTCGAGGAGGCCAGCAGATAGGGGGGCGCCCCTACCCCTACTGGGCGTGCCCCCCTGTCTCGTGGCCCCCTCGAGCACCCCCCGACCGCCTTCTTTCGCCTATATAGTCCCACGTACCCTAAAAACATCGAATATCAAGATAGATCGGGAGTTCTGCCGCCGCAAGCCTCTGTAGCCACCAAAAACCTCTCGGGAGCCTGTTCCGGCACCCTTCCAGAGGGGGAACCCATCACCGATGGCCATCTTCATCATCCCGGCGCTCTCCATGACGAGGAGGGAGTAGTTCACCCTCGGGGCTGAGGGTATGTACCAGTAGCTATGTGTTTGATCTCTCTCTCTCTCTCTCTCGTGTTCTCTTTATGGCACGATCTTGATGTATCGCGAGCTTTGTTATTATAGTTGGATCTTATGATGTTTCTCCCCCTCTACTCTCTTGTGATGAATTGAGTTTCCCTCTTGAAGTTATCTTATTGGATTGAGTTTTTGATTTGAGAACATTTGATGTATGTCTTGCCGTGTTTATCTGTGGTGACAATGGGATATCACGTGCCACTTGATGTATGTTTTGGTGACCAACTTGTGGGTTCCGCCCATGAACCTATGCATAAGGGTTGGCACACGTTTTCCTGACTCTCCGATAGAAACTTTGGGGCACTCTTTGAAGTACTTTGTGTTGGTTGGATGAATCTGAGATTGTGTGATGCATATCGTATAATCATGCCCACGGATACTTGAGGTGACAATGGAGTATCTAGGTGACATTAGGGTTTTGGTTGATTTGTGTCTTAAGTTGTTATTCTAGTACGAACTCTTGAATAGATCGATCCGAGAGAATAACTTTGAGGTGGTTTCATACCCTACCATAATCTCTACGTTTGTTCTCCGCTATTAGTGGATTTGGAGTGACTCTTTGTTGCATGTTGAGGGATTGTTATATGATCTATCTATGTTATTATTGTTGAGAGAACTTGCACTGGTGAAAGTATGAACCCTAGGCCTTGTTTCCTATCATTGCAATATCGTTTACGCTCACTTTTATCATTAGTTACCTTGCTGTTTTTATTATTTCAGATTACAAAAACCTATATCCACTATTCATATTGCACTTGTATCACCATCTCTTCGCCGAACTAGTGCACCTATACAATTTACCATTGTATTGGGTGTGTTGGGGACACAAGAGACTCTTTGTTATTTGGTTGCAGGGTTGCTTGAGAGAGACCATCTTCATCCTACGCCTCCCACGGATTGATAAACCTTAGGTCATCCACTTGAGGGAAATTTGCTACTGTCCTACAGACCTGTGCACTTGTAGGCCCAACAACGTCTACAAGAAGAAGGTTGTGTAGTAGACATCAGCCACCTGGGGATGACATGTTTGCTATTGTTATTCAAGCTAAACAAGATTTTGCAAAGCCCTTCTTTACTAAAGTTGTTTTTGTTGCTTGTTGGAACATTTAGATAATCAGGAATGCAAGAGTGTTCAGGCATGAGACAGAGTTTCAATAATTGGAGAAGTGCATTTATCCATGATATTACACTTATGCAACATAGGGTCAATGCTAGATACAAGGAGGAGCTTATAAAATGGATTTCCTTTCGACCTCCATGAGGTTTTGTATTCTCAGATGCTTAGTTCTTTCTTTCTTTTACTTATCTTTTCTGATTACCCCTTGTAATCTGTGTACATTGTATACTCTTTCTTTTGAGTAAAAGTTAAATGCTGTGGGGGGGGGGGGTTTCCCTACAGCACCAGTCAAAAAAAAGTACTTCCAGTTTCATACTTGTTCTAGGTAAAGCGAACGCTAAGCATGCGTAGAGTTGTATCGGTGGTCGATAGAACTTGAGGGAATATTTGTTCTACCTTTAGCTCCTCGTTGGGTTCGACACTCTTACTTATCGAAAGAGGCTACAATTGATCCCCTATACTTGTGGGTTATCATTGTTCTATTTTGACACTAGAAATTTTTTGAAAGCAATAAGAGGCAGCTGATATCACTTCGTCCCCAAAGGTGGGATGTTCCCTACCGAAACCATTAGGCTTGTTGGGAGAACCTTTGGTTTGTGAAAAGCATATCCCCAAACCTGTCCCAAATGGGATAAAAAAATTACCACGACATTGTGATGCCGCTCCATGATAGCATACCAAGTTTCATGAATTTCAGACGAGTTTTGCACTTACTAGAATTTAAAAACCAGGAATCTCAATGTTAGCGGCCGAGTGACGGAGGCAGGGTGTTTGACATTCATTCCCATTTCTTTCATGGGACCTAATCATGCAACCAAGTACACATATTTGAATTTTCAACCAATTTATATGTATTAGAGCATGTGCATGTAGTTCAAATTTGAATTGACTCGTAAATGCATTGAAAACGCAATTAATGCATAAAAATGTCTAAACGAACCCTGGAAAATCCCAAAAAATGACACAACACTCCTATTGTTCTATGTTGACACTAGAAAATATTTGAAAGCAACAAGAGGTAATGGATATAGTTTCATCCCCAAAGGTGGGACGTACACTACCGAAACCATCAGGCTTGTTGTGAGGGCCTTTGGTTTGTGAGAAGCATATCCCCAAACCTGCCCCAAATGGGACAATATTTTTACCATGGCATGTTGATGCCGCTCCATGGTAGCATGCCAAGTTTCATGAATTTCAGACGAGTTTTGGATTTACTAGAATTTAAATATCAGGAATCTCAATGTTTGCGGTCGAGTGATGGTGGCAGGGTGTTAGACATTCATTCCCATTTCTTGCATGGGACCTAAGAATGCAACCAAGGACAAAGATTTGAATTTTCAACCAGTTTATATGCATTAGAGCGTGTGCATGTAGTTCAAATTTGAATTATGCTCATAAATGCATTGAAATGCAATTAATGCATAAAAATGTCAAAACGAACCCCGAAAAATCCCAAAAATTGACACAACACTCGTGTTGTTCTATGTTGACACGAGAAACATTTTGAAAGTAAGAAGAGGCAACATATATCGTTTTGTCCCCCAAGGTGGCACGTACCCTACTAAAACCATCAGGCCTGTTGTGAGAGAAGCTCTGGTTTGCGAGAAGCTTATACCCACACCTGCCCCAACTGGGACAATATTTTTACCACGACATGTTGCTGACGATCCATGATATCATGTCAAGTTTCATGAATTTCAGGCAAGTTTTCGATTTACTAAAATGTTAAAAGCATGTATCTCAATGTTAGCGGCTGAGCGACAGTGTCAAGGTGTTTGACATTCATTCTCATTTCTTGCATGTGACCTAAGCTTGCAACCATGGAAAAACATTTGATTTTGCAACCCGTTTTTATGGACTGGATCATGTGGTTTAACTTTGAATTGTGCACCTGAAATGCCTAGAAAACCAAGTTACCGTATAAAAGTGTCCAAACGAATCCTGAACAATTCCAATTTTTTTACGACACACATATAGTTGCATGTTCACTGCAGATAAAAGGTCTAGCAATTCAAACACCGTCCATTGCCGTTGTGACCCCATTATGTAATTCAAATCAAAATTAAAAACCAAGTAGATCCCACACAGTTTATTATCAACAACCGTGTGAGATGCAATACAAAATATCCTGGTGCACCATCGGTGTATAGTACGCCTATGGCTTACGCAAGAAGGTGCGTCGGCTACAGTCCACAGCCGGCGTGTCAAGCACACTAGATCGCTCCCCAAATATCATTTCACTGTCCAATCATCGCCAGTGAAAGATGGGGACATGAGTCGTGAGGGCAACTTCGGCGAGAGCGCGGCCGCAGCCGCCATGCGTGTGCTAACAAGGTGCATGAGCGCGGCCGCAATCTGCGACCGGGCGGCCATGGCAGCCCAAACGGCCGCTGTTGCTTCTCAGGTGGTGGCAGCAACATCTGCCTCAGGGATAGCAGTTGGCGAGAGCGGCACAATGGCTGTCTGTTCCACAGCGGCGGCCTTACCCCTGATGGAGGCTGCCCCCGACCATGTCAAGGCCGCCCATGCCCAGCTCATGGCAGTCATAGCACAAATCTAATGAAGCTTCTCCAACAACGGTCGGTAACCCACGGCCGAAGAGTTGGCAATCACCGAGAGCGTTCGAGCAGCTGTCCGTTCCTCCGCTGCATACCTTGCAACGACGGAGCCCGTCCAAGCCCAGATCGCGGCCACCCATGCCCAGCTCGTGGCAGCCTTTTCCAGAGATGGCGGACGCGGATGGCGAGATGCTTGTCGAATATGGTGCTTTGGATGCGATGGAGCTCCTTACCCATGAGACCGTCGGGCGCGAGCTGGACATGGAGGAGGCGACAGAGATCGATGAGCACTAGTCGTAGTAGTACTCTTTGTTTTGTTTAATTAAGAGCGCCGGTCTTTAATTGCTGAACTTGCTCCATTAAGAAGTGTGGGTGTGCTGTAGTCTCCTTTGTGTACCCAAATTATGCAATGACGTGGATGAGCACTGTAACCAGGGATATTGGAACCAAACAAATTGACGTTCAAACTCATCGCACACGGGTTAAGCTATCTGAATTGTTTGTGATGTTCACATATCGTACACAGTTCTGAATAAGGGACCATGTCTAATGACACTTTGCGCGCCAGTTTTTCGCTGAAGCAATTCCAAATTTTCGGCTTCGGTGGAAATATCCCTCCCCGCCCCCTCCCCCTTACCAAAAGCCACATTTCCCCTGTTTCCGCCTTCTTTTCCAAGTTGAAACCTTCACTCGTTGCTTGCAGCGCCACCCCCTCGCCGGCGACCCTCCTTCATGCTGCTTGGCCTCGTCTATCCAGGCAGGTAATCCACAGCAGACCCCCATCCTCCTCCTCCTTCCACATCCCACATGCCCCGACCGCTAGCGCGACACCTTCCATCCAGATCACCGACCCATCCACCAAATAAGCGCCACCCTAAGCCATGGTGCACGCAGTATAGCCAGAAGCTCAAGGAGCATTTGGCAGCGAAGAAGCAAATCGTGGCCGCACGCGCGGATGAGGTCGTGATGGCTACCATTCGGGCCGACCCCCAGATCTTGGAGGAGCACCTTGCCATTTTCTAGCTATGCCGGTTAAGCATGCTCAGTTTACCCGTTGCGTGTGCTGCTCCTGCCTTTCCTTAACAAATTCTACTGAATTGTGATATCTAATTTTACCATGCAATCTGTTGCTCCTGTGTATATGTTCTATATATCGTGTAGTGTGATGCTCACTTTGTTGGGGGGATGAACCCCGGGCAGGCAACGGAACCCGGATCCTTTTCAAAAACAACAGGGCCAGCATCGCCCCTCAAGCTGGCTCATGCTTGGCCGGGATGCTCAACCCGGCCAAGGCCCCTCAACACGGCAAAGCTCTCCAACTCGGCCGTACTCCTCAACTCGGCCCCAACGACCAGCTCAAGATGGCCAAACCCGGCACATCAAGACTTCCCCAACAAGCCAGCTCCACCCTTGGCATGTTCCCCAACCTAGCCACGGGTCAGCTCCCGTCCCATCCAGGCCATACGATGGGACGATTCTCCATCTACCGATGACCAAGGAAACAGTGCTTCGCCCCTGCCTCCGATCAGCCGGAGCGTGGCAACAGTGGCCCTCACCTACCCGCTGACCAGGGCAGGCGTGGCAATAGTGCCGCTGTCGTCACTGCTGACTCCAGCAAGCAGCGACCTGATGGAGCGCCACTATACCCGACTCGACTCGGCCACTCCCTGACGATCGACAAGACGGTGAACAGTGCCCCTAGGCATGCGGGGCCCACGCCTAGAGAACCGGCGAGCCCTGGCACCCGGTGGGTCCCAGCTCCAGGTTCCCAGACGCTGACAACCCGGCCCTACGGCCTTGTAACATCACCATTGTACCCGTGGGGGTGGCCTATAAAACCCGCAAGGAGCCCTCATGCATGCAAGCAAGCAAGGAGAGAGGTAGCAATCCGATCAGTAGAACGCACAAACACACCTCGGGAGAAGGAGCAGCCTAAGCCCTGGCCTGCCTTCCTTCTTCCTCCAAACAGCTCTAGGAGCGGCTCTGTACTGTTGCATATCAACCACACTCGGCAGGACTAGGAGTGTTATCTCTCCGGAGAGCCCCGAACCTGGGTATGTCTTGCATCCCGCGCTCGCTCATGCCGACCTTGCCTCCGCAGCCCACCAATGCCCTTGAGCCTCCTCCTCTCTTTAGCCATCCCATGGAATCTACCGTGCTCCCACCACGACAGTTGGCGCCCGCCGTGGGGCAGCTCGAGGTCCTGGCCGGGAGCATGCTTCAGATGGGGCTCCTCTCCGACTCCGACGAGACTGTCATGCTGGCGGACAACGTCATTGACACGCTCGCCGCCTCCTTCGCCGCACTGTGCATTTCCGATGCGCCTGTGGCCGACGAGTACCCCAGCGAGGTACTTGACTTTTTTGACTCCCCTCTCTCCCTCGGCGGCAGCACTCCCGATGGGGCAATGGACGTCCATGTGGAGGTTTTCATCACCAGCATCGATGCCTCTTCCTCGTCGAGCGCGGCTAGGAAGGCCGCCCAAGCCAGGGCCGCAGCAAGTCGGGCCGTCTCGCCCAACCTGTTGCGCGCCATGATGCAGAGCCTTCGCATCCCAATTGGCACCAACATTGACGCCTCCAACATTGTCGAGGCCCGGACTCGGCTCAAGAAGGACCGCCAGCGCCTGCTGGACCTGATCGAGACGCTCGCCGCCATGCTGTGTCGCCTGTACTCTGCTCAGCTAGAGCGCAACGCCGCCTATGGCTTCACGCCTACCGCGGCTAAGCCAAACCGGGTTGCTGACATGCGAGCCCGGGGCGGCGCGATCGGTCGCGCCTTCGACGCCATCCCGCCCGTCTATGAGACTCCCGTGAAGAACATGCATGCTGCCGAGGTGGCCGCAATCAACCTGGATCAGCTCGCGGGCGAAGAGCTGAGAGATCGCCTGAAGCGGGTGAACGACCTCCTCGACATGGCCAATGTGCAGCAAGACTGCCTCAACCAACTCGCCAAGTCGGCGGGATCCGGCTCCGCCAGCACCGGCGAACCCGGTGATCATCAGAACACGACGTCTTCACCACCCGATGAGGTGCACTCCGGCCACACCCAGACCCGGCGCAACCCCGACTCACCGTTGGCGGCTTAGGCGATGAGCCGGCCCTAGAAGACCGAAGAGGACCCGACCAACCCAGCCGGTGTCCTGCTCCTGTCAAACCGGCCCCTTGCTGTGCGGTTGCCAGCTGGCTCGGCGCACGTGCCATCGTCGTCACTGATGCCCGCCACCGCCTCGATTGGCTCTCTTTCTCCCTGGAGGTGGAGGAGAGTGGCACCGTCGGACCGGCGTGCTTCGGTCCATGCATCCGGGATGAGCCCTTTCCCAAAGGGTTCGCGCTCCCCCGCGACACCCCCAAGTAAACCAGCACCGTGAAGCTAGAGGAATGGCTCACCGAGTACACCACCGTCGTCGGCATCACAGGCGGCAACCATCGACTTGCCGTGTGCTACGCACCGCTCATGCTCCAAGGGTCGGCCCGCACCTGGTTGAACAGCATGTCGGTCAGCGTCAACACGTGGGTCGACTTCGAGCGGGCTTTCGTATGCAACTTCACGGGGACCTACCGGCGCCCCGGCCGCCCCAGCCAGCTCGCCTTGTGCGTGCAGAGGACGATGGAAACCGGCGACGAGTACCTCGCATGCTGGACCGAGCACCGGAACAGCTGCAAGGGCGTCCCTGAAGTCCAAGCAATCCAGTACTTTGTCAATGGGTGCCGGGATGGCACCCTCCTCAAACACAAGCTCTTACGCTCCGAGCCGGCCACCATGGCCGCGCTATGGTGACGGCGGATAAGTACACCAACACCGACTCCTCCATGAAGATCCAGGTGGCGCTGGATGAAGCCGGCAAAGCAAAGCCGGTTCCCCCTCCGAAGTTGGCCGGCGAAGGCAGCCTACAGCAGCACAACCCACAGAACAACAAGCACAAGGCCGACCAGCCGGCTCAAGGCTATGACAACCGGCTCATCGCGGCCGCCGAGCAGGCACCTGCGACCGACCCGGCAGCCAAGCATCGGCAGATTGGTAAGATGGCATGGCAGCCCGCCATGAGCTTCAAGGAGATGCTTGACGCCCCATGCAAGCACCACAGCGGCATAAGGCCTTCCATGCACATGCTTAGGCAGTGCGCCATCACCAAGCGCATCATGAGGGGCGACGTCCCGCCTCCTCCAGCCCCGGCTCCGAGAGCGGGGTAGCTGTTGAAGGAAATATGCCCTAGAGGCAATAATAAAGTTATTATTTATTTCCTTATATCATGATAAATGTTTGTTATTCATGCTAGAATTGTATTAACCGGAAACATAATACATGTGTGAATACATAGACAAACATAGTGTCACTAGTATGCCTCTACTTGACTAGCTCGTTGAATCAAAGATGGTTAAGTTTCCTAGCCATGGACAAAAGAGTTGTCATTTGATTAACGGGATCACATCATTAGGAAAATGATGTGATTGACATGACCCATTCCGTTAGCCTAGCACTTGATCGTTTAGTACGTTGCTATTGCTTTCTTCATGACTTATACATGTTCCTGTAACTATGAGATTATGCAACTCCCGTTTACCGGAGGAACACTTTGGGTGCTACCAAATGTCACAACGTAACTGGGTGATTATAAAGGAGTACTACAGGTGTCTCCAAAGGTACATGTTGGGTTGGCGTATTTCGAGATTAGGTTTTGTCACTCCGATTGTCGGAGAGGTATCTCTGGGCCCTCTCGGTAATGCACATCACTATAAGCCTTGCAAGCAATGTGACTAATGAGTTAGTTGCGGGATGATGCATTATGTAACGAGTAAAGAGACTTGCCGGTAACGAGATTGAACTAGGTATTGGATACCGACGATCGAATCTCGGGCAAGTAACATACCGATGACAAAGGGAACAACGTAAGTTGTTATGCGGTTTGACCGATAAAGATTTTCGTCGAACATGTAGGAGCCAATATGAGCATCCAGGTTCCGCTATTGGTTATTGACCAAGAATAGTTCTAGGTCATGTCTACATAGTTCTCGAACCCGTAGGGTCCGCACGCTTAAGGTTTCGATGACAGATATATTATGAGTTTATGAGTTTTGATGTACCGAAGGAGTTCGGAGTCCCAAATGAGATCGGGGACATGACGAGGA
This sequence comes from Triticum aestivum, assembly GCF_018294505.1. NCBI lineage: Eukaryota > Viridiplantae > Streptophyta > Magnoliopsida > Poales > Poaceae > Triticum > Triticum aestivum. The sequence goes on from NC_057807.1 coordinate 418,385,827, forward strand.
GTCTCGAAATGATCGAGACGTAAAGATCGATATATTGGACGACTATATTCGGAGTTCGGAAAGGTTCCGAGTGATTCGGGTATTTTTCGGAGTACCGGAGAGTTACGGGAATTCGTCGGGAGAAGTATTGGGCCTTATTGGGCCATACGGGAAAGAGAGAGGGGCTGCCTAGGGCAGGCCGCACGCCCCCCGAAGGCCTAGTCCGAATTGGACTAGGGGGAGGGGCCGCACCCCCTCCTTCCTTCCCTTCTCTCTTCCCTTTCCTTCTCTCCTACTCCTACTACATGGAAGGTCTCCTAGTTGGACTAGGAAAGGAGGGAGTCCTACTCCCGGTGGGAGTAGGACTCCTCCCTGGCGCGCCCTTCCTTGGCCGGCCGCCCCCTCCCCCTTGCTCCTTTATATACAGGGGCAGGGGGGCACCCCATGACAACACAAGTTGATCTACGGATCGTTCCTTAGCCGTGTGCGGTGCCCCCCTCCATCATATTCCACCTCGGTCATATCGTCGTGGAGTTTAGGCGAAGCCCTGCGCCGATAGAACATCATCATCGTCACCACGCCGTCGTGCTGACGGAACTCATCCCCGAAGCTTTGCTGGATCGGAGCCCGAGGATCGTCATCGAGCTGAACGTGTGCTGAACTCGGAGGTGCCGTACGTTCGGTACTTGGATCGGTCGGATCGTGAAGACGTACGACTACATCAACCGCGTTGTCATAACGCTTTCGCTTACGGTCTACAAGGGTACATGGACAATACTCTCCCCTCTCGTTGCTATGCCATCACCATGATCTTGCGTGTGCGTAGGAAATTTTTTGAAATTACTACGTTCCCCAATAGTGATATCAGAGCCTAGGTTTTATGCGTTGATGTTATATGCACGAGTAGAACACAAGTGAGTTGTGGGCGATACAAGTCATACTGCTTACCAGCATGTCATACTTTGGTTCGGCGGTATTGTTAGATGAAGCGGCCCGGACCGACATTACGCGTACGCTTACGTGAGACTGGTTTCACCGTTACGAGCACTCGTGCTTAAAGGTGGCTGGCGGGTGTCTGTCTCTCTCACTTTAGCTGAATCAAGTGTGCCTACGCCCGGTCCTTGCGAAGGTTAAAACAGCACCAACTTGACGAACTATCGTTGTGGTTTTTATGCGTAGGTAAGAACGGTTCTTGCTAAAGCCCGTAGCAGCCACGTAAAATTTGCAACAACAAAGTAGAGGACGTCTAACTTGTTTTTGCAGGGCATGTTGTGATGTGATATGGTCAAGTCGTGATGCTATATTTTATTGTATGAGATGATCATGTTTTGTAACCGAAGTTATCGGCAACTGGCAGGAGCCATATGGTTGTCGCTTTATTGTATGAAATGCAAACACCCTGTAATTGCTTTACTTTATCACTAAGCGGTAGCGATAGTCGTAGAAGCAATAGATGGCGTAACGACAACGATGCTACGATGGAGATCAAGGTGTCGCGCCGGTGACGATGGTGATCACGACGGTGCTTCGAAGATGGAGATCACAAGCACAAGATGATGATGGACATATCATATCACTTATATTGATTGCATGTGATGTTTATCCTTTATGCATCTTATCTTGCTTTGATTGACGGTAGCATTTTAAGATGATCTCTCACTAATTATCAAGAAGTGTTCTCCCTGAGTATGCACCATTGCGAAAGTTCTTCGTGCTGAGACACCACGTGATGATCGGGTGTGATAGGCTCTACGTTCAAATACAACGGGTGCAAAACAGTTGCACACGCGGAATACTCGGGTTAAACTTGACGAGCCTAGCATATACAGATATGGCCTCGGAACACGGAGACCGAAAGGTCGAGCGTGAATCATATAGTAGATATGATCAACATAATGATGTTCACCATTGAAACTACTCCATCTCACGTGATGATCGGACATGGTTTAGTTGATTTGGATCACGTGATCACTTAGATGACTAGAGAGATGTCTGTCTAAGTGGGAGTTCTTAAGTAATATGATTAATTGAACTTAAATTTATCATGAACTTAGTCCTGGTAGTATTTTGCAAATTATGTTGTAGATCAATAGCTTGCGTTGTTGCTTTCATATGTTTATTTTGATATGTTCCTAGAGAAAATTGTGTTGAAAGATGTTAGTAGCAATGATGCGGATTGGATCCGTGATCTGAGGTTTATCCTCATTGCTGCACAGAAGAATTATGTCCTTAATGCACCGCTAGGTGACAGACCTATTGCAGGAGCAGATGCAGACGTTATGAACGTTTGGCTAGCTCAATATGATGACTACTTGATAGTTTAGTGCACCATGCTTAATGGCTTAGAATCGGGACTTCAAAGACGTTTTGAATGTCATGGACCATATGAGATGTTCCAAGAGTTGAAGTTAATATTTCCAGCAAATACCCAAGTTGAGAGATATGAAGTCTCCAACAAGTTCTATAGCTAAAAGATGGAGGAGAATCGCTCAACTAGTGAGCATGTGCTCAGATTGTCTGGGTACTTCAATCGCTTGAATCAAGTGGGAGTTAATCTTCTAGATAATATAGTGATTGACAGAATTCTCTAGTCACCATCACCAAGTTAGTAGAACTTTGTGATGAACTATAGTATGCAAGGGATGATGAAAACGATTCCCGAGCGCTTCGTGATGTTGAAATCAACGAAGTTAGAAATCAAGAAAGAGCGTCAAATGTTGATGGTTGACAAGATCACTAGTTTCAAGAAAATGGGCAAAGGGAAAGAAAGGGGAACTTCAAGTAGAATGACAAGCAAGTTGTCACTCCCGCGAAGAAGCCCAAAGCTGGACCAGAGCCTGAAACTGAGTGATTATACTGCAAAGGAAATGGTCACTAGAAGCGGAAATGCCTTGAATATTTGGTGGATAAGAAGGATGGCAAAGTGAACAAGGGTATATTTGATATACATGTTATTGATGTGTACCTTACTAGTGTTTATAGTAACCCCTGAGTATTTGATACTTGTTCGGTTGCAAAGATTAGTAACTCGAAATAGGAGTTACAGAATAAACAGAGACTAGTTGAAGGGGAAGTGACGATGAGTGTTGGAAGTAGTTCCAAGATTGATATGATCATTAACGCACACTCCCTATACTTTTGGGATTAGTGTTAAACCTAAATAAATGTTATTTGGCATTTGCGTTGAGCATGAACATGATTTGATCGTGTTTATTGCGATACGGTTATTCATTTAAAGTTAGAGAATAATTGTTATTCTGTTTAAATGAATAAGACCTTCGATGGTTATACACCCAATGAAAGTAGTTTGTTGGATCTCGATCATAGTGATACACATATTCATAATATTGATGCCAAAAGATGCAAAGTTAATAATGATAGTGCAACTTATTTGTGGCACTGCCGCTTGGGTCATATCGTTGTAAAGCGCATGAAGAAACTCCATAAAGATAGATCTTCGGAATCACTTGGTTATGAATCATTTGATGCTTGCGAACCGTGCCTTTTGGGCAAGATGACTAAAACTCCGTTCTCCGGAACAATGGAACAAGCTACTGACTTATTGGAAATAATACATACCGATGTATGCGGTCCAATGAGTGTTGATGCTCGTGGCAAGTATCGTTATTTTCTGACCTTCACAAGATGATTTGAGCAGATATGGGTATATCTACTTGATGAAACATAAGTCTGAAATAGTTGAAAGGTTCAAAGAATTTCAGAGTGAAGTGGAAAAATCATCGTAACAAGAAAATAAAGTTTCTACGATCTGATCGCGGAGACGAATATTTGAGTTACGAGTTTGGTCTTCAGTTAAAACAATGTGGAATAGTTTCACAGCTCACGCCACCTGGAACACCACAACATTATGGTGTGTCCGAACGTCGTAACCGCATTTTATTAGATATAGTGTGATCTATGATGTCTCTTATCGGTTTTACCACTATCGTTTTGGGGTTGTGCATTAGAGACAGCTGCATTCACGTTTAAAAGGGCACCATCTAAATCCGTTGAGACGACACCGTATGAACTATGGTTTAGCAGTAAACCTAAGTTGTCGTTTCTTAGAGTTTGGAGTTGCGATGCTTATATGAAAAAATGTTTCAACCTGATAAGCTCAAACCCAAATCGAAGAAGTGCGTCTTCATAGAATACCCAAAGTTAACTATTGGGTACACCTTCTATCACAGATCGGAAGGCAAGTTATTCATTGCTAAGAATGGATCCTTTCTAGAGAAGGAGTTTCTCTCGAAAGAAGTGAGTGGGAGGAAAGTAGAACTTGATGAGGTAACTGTACCTGCTCCCTTATTGTAAAGTAGTTCATCACAGAAATCTGTTCCTGTGACTACTACACCAATTAGTGAGGAAGTTAATGATGATGATCATGAAACTTCAGATTAAGTTACTACAGAACCTCGTAGGTCTTCCAGAGTAAGATCCGCACCAGAGTGGTACGGTAATCCTTTTCTGGAAGTCATGTTACTAGACCATGATGAACCTACAAACTATGAGGAAGCGATGATGAGCCTAGATTCCACGAAATGGCTTGAGTCCATAAAATCTGAGATATGATCCATGTATGAGAACAAAGTATGGACTTTGATTGACTTGCTCGATGATCAGCAAGCCATGTTAAATAAATGGATCTTCAAGAGGAAGACGAACATTGATAGTAGTGTTACTATCTACTAAGCTCGACTTGTTGCGAAATGTTTTCAACAAGTTCAAGGTGTTGAATACGATGAGATTTTCTCACTCGTATCGAAGCTTAAGTCTGTCTGAATCATGTTAGCAATTGCCACATTTTATGAAATATGGCAAATGGATGTCAAAACTGCATTCCTTAATGGATTTATTAAAGAAGAGTTGTATATGATGCAACCAGAAAGTTTTTGTCAATCTTAAAGATGCTAACAAAGTGTGCAAGCTCCAGCAATCCATCAATGGACTGGTGCAAGCATCTCAGAGTTGGAATATACGCTTTGATGAGTTGATCAAAGCATATGGTTTTATACAGACTTTTGAAGAAGCCTATATCTACAAGAAAGTGAGTGGGAGCTCTGTAGCATTTCTAATATTATATATGGATGACATATTGTTAATTGGAAATGATATGGAAATTCTGGATAGCATGAAAGGATACTTGAATAAGAGTTTTTCAAAGCAAAACCTCGGTGAAGCTGCTTACACATTGAGCATCAAGATCTATATACATAGATCAAGATGCTTGATAAGATTTTTCAATGAGTACATATCTTGATAAATTTTTGAAATAGTTCAAAATGGAACAGTCAAAGAAGGAGTTCTTGCCTGTGTTACAAGGTGTGAAGTTGAGTAAGACTCAAGACCCGACCATTGCAGAAAATAGAAAGAGAATGAAAAGTCATTCCCTATGCCTCAGTCATAGGTTCTATAAAGTATGCTATGCTGTGAACTAGACCTATTGTATACCTTGCTCTGTGTTTGGCAAAGGAATACAATTTTGATCTAATAAGTAGATCACTGGACATGGGTCAAGAATATACTTAGTGAGGACTAAGGGGATGTTTCTCGATTATGGAGGTGATAAAAAAGCCCGTCATAAAAGTTACAACGATGCAAGCTTTTACACCAATCCAGATGACTCTAAGTCTCAATCTGGATACATATTGAAAGTGGGAGCAAATAGCTAGAGTAGCTCCGTGCAGAGCATTGTGGACATAGAATATTTGTGAAATACATACGGCTCTGAATATGACAGACCCGTTGACTAAGCTTCTCTCATGAGCAAAACATGATCATACCTTAGTACTCTTTTGGGTGTTAATCACATAGCGATGTGAACTAGATTATTGACGCTAGTTAACCCTTTGGGTGTTAATCACATGACGATGTGAACTATGGGTATTAATCACATACAGATGTGAATATTAGTGTTAAATCACATGGCGATGTGAACTAGATTATTGACTCTAGTGCAAGTGGGAGACTGAAGGAAATATGCCCTAGAGGCAATAATAAAGTTATTATTTATTTCCTTATATCATGATAAATGTTTATTATTCATGCTAGAATTGTATTAACCGGAAACATAATACATGTGTGAATACATAGACAAACATAGTGTCACTAGTATGCCTCTACTTGACTAGCTCGTTGAATCAAAGATGGTTAAGTTTCCTAGCAATGGACAAAAGAGTTGTCATTTCATTAACAGGATCACATCATTAGGAAAATGATGTGATTGACATGACCCATTCCGTTAGCCTAGCACTTGATCATTTAGTATGTTGCTATTGCTTTCTTCATGACTTATACATGTTCCTGTAACTATGAGATTATGCAACTCCCGTTTACCGGAGGAACACTTTGGGTGCTACCAAACGTCACAATGTAACTGGGTGATTATAAAGGAGTACTACAGGTGTCTCCAAAGGTACATGTTGGGTTGGCGTATTTCGAGATTAGGTTTTGTCACTCCGATTGTCGGAGAGGTATCTCTGGGCCCTCTCGGTAATGCACATCACTATAAGCCTTGCAAGCAATGTGATTAATGAGTTAGTTGCGGGATGATGCATTATGTAACAAGTAAAGACACTTGCCGGTAACAAGATTGAACTAGGTATTGGATACCAACGATCGAATCTCGGGCAAGTAACATACCAATGACAAAGGGAACAACGTATGTTGTTATGCGGTTTGACCGATAAAGATCTTCGTCGAACATGTAGGAGCCAATATGAGCATCCAGGTTCCGCTATTGGTTATTGACCAAGAATAGTTCTAGGTCATGTCTACATAGTTCTCGAACCCGTAGGGTCCGCACGCTTAAGGTTTCGATGACAGATATATTATGAGTTTATGAGTCTTGATGTACCGAAGGAGTTCGGAGTCCCGGATGAGATCGGGGACATGACGAGGAGTCTCGAAATGGTCGAGACGTAAATATCGATATATTGGACGACTATATTCGGAGTTCGGAAAGGTTCCGAGTGATTCGGGTATTTTTCGGAGTACCGGAGAGTTACGGGAATTCGCCGGGAGAAGTATTGGGCCTTATTGGGCCATACGGGAAAGAGAGAGGGGCTGCCTAGGGCAGGCCGCGCGCCCCCCCAAGGCCTAGTCCGAATTGGACTAGGGGGAGGGGCCGCACCCCCTCCTTCCTTCCCTTCTCTCTTCCCTTTCCTTCTCTCCTACTCCTACTACATGGAAGGTCTCCTAGTTGGACTAGGAAAGGAGGGAGTCCTACTCCTGGTGGGAGTAGGACTCCTCCCTGGCGCGCCCTCCCTTGGCCGGCCGCCCCCTCCCCCTTGCTCCTTTATATACGGGGGCAGGGGGCACCCCATGACAACACAAGTTGATCTACGGATCGTTCCTTAGCCGTGTGCGGTGCCCCCCTCCACCATATTCCACCTCGGTCATATCGTCGCGGAGTTTAGGCGAAGCCCTGCACCGGTAGAACATCATCATCGTCACCACGCCGTCGTGCTGACGGAACTCATCCCCAAAGCTTTGCTGGATCGGAGCCCGGGGATCGTCATCGAGCTGAACGTGTGCTGAACTCGGAGGTGTCGTACGTTCGGTACTTGGATCGGTCGGATCGTGAAGACGTACGACTACATCAACCGCGTTGTCATAAGGCTTCCGCTTACGGTCTACGAGGGTACATGGACAATACTCTCCCCTCTCGTTGCTATGCCATCACCATGATCTTGCGTGTGCGTAGGAATTTTTTTGAAATTACTACGTTCCCCAACAGCTGTCTCCGCCTCCTCCTCTGCCCCCAGCTGGTGGCGTGATGTGCGATGATGTCTACCCGAATCAGAACATGGCCTACGTCGTCTTCACCAGCCTCGGTGTTGAGAAGCGCAGTGAGCGTCTCCTTCGGGAGGAGGTGAACGCTGTCGTCCCGGCCAAGCCGGAGTTCATGCACTGGTCGGACCGCCCAGTCACGTGGACCCGAGAAGTCCACCCGGCCATCATGCCGAACCCGGGTGGCTACGCCCTCGTCCTCAACCCCACCATCATCACACCTCGGTGCACGTGCAAGTTCTCCCGAGTCCTTATCAATGGCGGCAGGAGCATCAACATCCTCTACCACGACACCATGACCAAGCTCGGCCTTGAGGCCAAAGACCTGGAGCCGACCCGGACGATCTTCCATGGCATCGTTCCTGGCCTCTCCTGCTCTCCTATCGGCCGGATCCGTCGACGTCCTGTTCGGCGAGAACAACCACTTCTGATGCGAGGCGATTTGGTTCGAGGTGGTGGACCTGACCAGCCTGTATCATCCGCTGCTGGGCCGGCCCATGCTCGCCAAGCTCACGGCGGCCCCCCACTACGTTTACCTGAAGATGAAGCTACTGGGTCCGAAGGGCCTCATCACCATCACCAGCGACTACCGCAAGTCCCTGGAGTGTGCCCGAGATGGCGCCAAGCTGGCCGAGTCGCTGGTCATAGCCGAGGAGCAGTGCCAGCTTAACCGGATCGTCGCCCTGGCCAACGAGACGTCAGCCGCACCGATCCCGGCCGAGGAGCCGGCTGACGAGGCTGCCTTCAAGCCCTCCAAGGAGACCAAGAATGTGAAGGTGAACCCGGAAGACCCCAGCTGCAGCAAGTACATTGTCGTAGGCACCCGCCTCGACAACAAATAGGAAGGAGAGCTCGTCGACTTCCTCGGTGAGAATCAAGATATTTTTGCTTGGACCCCAAAGGAATGCCGGGTATCCCGAGGAAGTACGCCGAGCACAAACTCCACATCCGCAAGGACGCCAAGCCTGTCCGCCAACCCCTACGACATTTCTCCGAAGAGAAGAGAAGAACCATCGGCGAAGAGGTCGCCAAGCTTTTGGTGGCCGCCTTCATCATGGAAGTGTTCCACCCCGAGTGGCTGGCCAACCCAGTCCTCGTCCTGAAGAAGAACAACACCTGCCACATGTGTATCGACTACACCAGCCTGAACAAGGCTTGTCCCAAGGATCCGTTCACCCTCCCGCGGATCGACCAAGTTATCGACTCGACCGTCGGGTGCGAGCTCCTGTCCTTCCTAGATGCTTACTCCGGCTATCACCAGATAAAGGTGGACCCGGACGACGCCCTAAAGACGTCCTTCATCACGCCCTTTGGGGCGTATTGCTACATCACCATGTCGTTCGGCCTGAAGAATGCTGGAGCCACCTTCCAGTGCTGCATGTAGAAATGCTTTTTGCCGCAACTCGGCTGCAACATCCACGTTTACATGGACGACATCATGGTGAAGACCAAGCAGCACCTCACGCTCCTTGACGACCTGAAGGAAACATTCGCCAACCTGCGCGAATACAAAGTCAAGCTCAACCCGGAGAAGTGTGTTTTCGATGTCCCGGCCGGAAAGCTACTCGGATTCCTTGTCTCGGAGCGCGGCATTGAGGCGAACCAGGAGAAGATCAAGGCCATCGAGCGCATGTGCAAGCCGGCTCGGCTGCACGATGTCCAGAAGTTCATCGGCTGCTTGGCCTCGGTCAGCCGATTTCTTAGCTGGCTGGGCGAAAGGGCCTTGCCCCTGTATCAACTGATGAAGAGACGATGCCGTTCGAATGGAACGACCAGGCGGACGAGGCCTTCTGGGACCTCAAGTGTATGCTCTCTACCGCACCAATCCTGGCCGCGCCGGCCGAGAAGGAGCCGTTGTTGCTCTATAATACCGCGACCTCGCGGTCGGTCGGCACGGTGATAGTGGTCGAGCAACCAGAGAAGGGCAAGGTCCAAGCCGTCCAGTGCCCAGTCTACTACCTGAGAGAGGTGCTCTCCGCCTCCAAGCAGAACTACCCGCACTACCAGAAGATGTGTTACGGCGTGTACTTCACTGCCAGGAAATTGAAGCAGTACTTCCAAGAGCACGTTGTCATCGTGGTCAGCATGGCCCCCCTCGGCGAGATCATTGGGTGCCGGGAGGCTTCTAGCTGGCTCGCCAAGTGGGCACTCGAGCTAGCCGGCCACACCATCCTCTACGATCCCCACACCACGATCAAGTCCCAGGCCCTGGCCGACTTCCTCGTCGACTGGACCGAGACCCAGTACCTGCCGCCACGGCCGGACTCGACGCACTGGTTCATGCACTTCCACGGCTCCAAGATGCGTCTTGGCCTAGGGGCCGGCATTGTGTTGTCCTCCCCGAAGGGCGACCGGCTTCACTACGCACTCCAGATCCACTTCGCCGCCTCCAACAACGTCGCCGAGTACGAAGCCCTTGTGCATGGCCTCTGGTTTTCCAAGGAACTCGACATCCGGCGCATCCTATGCTACGGCAACTCGGATTTGGTGGTGCAGCAGTGCTCCGGCGATGGGACACCCGCGACCCCAACATGGCAAGCTACCGCTTCCTCGTCCAAAAGCTGTCCGGGTTCTTCGTGGGCTGTGAATTCCTACACGTCCCGTGCGCGAAAAATGAGGAGGCTAACACGCTCGCTAAGATCGCCTCATCCCGGCAGACCATCCCGCCCGACGTCTCCCTCGAGTGCCTACACAAGCTGTCCGTCAAGCCGTCGCCGGGCTCCGAGACCATCTACCTTCCAGATGACCCGGCCGCACCTCAACTCGGCCCAGGGGCTGAAGCAGTCGACCCGACCGCCGTCGTCCTCATCCCAGCCACCGTCGTCCCTGACCCGGGGGATTCTCAACCTGGCTCAGGGGCTGCCGCTCCAGAACCCGCCCTGGTGGCCGTCTTCGCCATGGTAACAGCCCCATCTCGGAGTTCCTGGAAAACGAGGTCCTCCCCATGGACGAGACCGAAGCCCCGCAAGTGCAGCGTCGGGCGTCTGCCTACAACATCATCAACAACGAGCTCGTCAAGTGCAGCTGCACCGACATGTTCCAACGCTGCGTCGAGTAGGACCAAGGCATTGAGATCCTCCTCGACATACACCAGGGCGAGTGTGGGCACCACGCAGCCTCGCGGTCCCTGGTGGCCAAGGCCTTCCGCCATGGTTTCTACTGGCCCACGGCCCTCCAAGACACCGAGTCGCTCGTTCTCAAGTGCGAGGGATGCCAGCGCTTAAGCAAGCGCAGCCACCAGCCGGCGTCAGCACTCCAGACCATACCGCTCGACACTCCGGACTCTACATGGTGGGGCCCTTCAAGACCTCCCGAGGCGGCATGACGCATCTGGTGGTGGCGGTGGACAAGTTGACCAAGTGGATCAAAGCACGGTCAATCAAGAAGCTGGATGGGCCAACGGCCATCCGATTCATCAAAGACATCGCGGTGCGTTGTGGCATGCCGAACAACATCATCACGGACAACGGCACCAACTTCGCCAAGGGCGCGCTCGCGCATTACTGCTCCATCTTCGGCATCCACCTCGACTTGGCTTCTGTTGCACACCCGCAGTCCAATGGGCAGGTCGAGCGGGCCAACGATTCATTCCTGTCCGACATCAAGCCGCCGCTCGTCGAGCCGCTCATCCGCTTACCCGGAAGCTGGCTCGACGAGTTGTCGGTCGTCCTCTGGAGTCTCTACACCATGCTTATACGTCTCCGACGTATCTATAATTTATGAAGCATTCATGCTATTTTATTATCTGTTTTGGATGTTTATGGGCTTTATAATACACTTTTATATTATTTCTGGGACTAACCTATTAACCAGAGGCCCAACCCATATTGTTGTTTTCTTGCCTATTTTAGTGTTTCGAAGAAAAGGAATATCAAACGGAGTCCAAACGGAATGAAACCTTCGAAAAAGTTAATTTTGGAATAGAAGCAATCCCGGGAACTTGGAGTGCAAGCCAGGGAAGCGTCAAGGAGGCAACAAGATAGGGGGGCGCGCCACCCCCCTGGGCACGCCCTCCACCCTCGTGGACCCCTCGAGGCTCCCCCGACCGACTTCTTTTGCCTATATATTCCCATACCCTAAAACCATCAAAGCAATCAATAGATCGGGAGTTCCGCCTCCGTAGCCACCAAAAACCTCTCGGGAGCCCGTTCCGGCACCCTGCCGGAGGGGGAATCCCTCATCGATGGCCATCTTCATCATCCCGGCGCTCTCCATGACGAGGAGGGAGTATTTCACCCTCGGGGCTGAGGGTATGTACCAGTAGCTATGTGTTTGATCTCTCTCTCTCTCCCGTGTTCTCTCTATGGCACGATCTTGATGTATCGCGAGCTTTGCTATTATAGTTGGATCTTATGATGTTTCTCTCCCTCTACTCTCTTGTGATGAATCGAGTTTTCCTCTTGAAGTTATCTTATCGGATTGAGTCTTTATGGATTTGAGAACACTTGATGTATGTCTTGCCGTGCTTATCTGTGGTGACAATGGGATATTCACGTGATCCACTTGATGTATGTTTTGGTGATCAACTTGCGGGTTCCGCCCATGAACCTATGCATAGGGGTTGGCACACGTTTTCGTCTTGACTCTCCGGTAGAAACTTTGGGGCACTCTTTGAAGTACTTTGTGTTGGTTGAATAAATGAATCTGAGATTGTGTGATGCATATCGTATAATCATGCCCACGGATACTTGAGGTGACAATGGAGTATCTAGGTGACATTAGGGTTTTGGTTGATTGGTGTCTTAAGGTGTTATTCTAGTATGAACTCTATGTTAGATCGAACGGAAAGAATAGCTTCGTGTTATTTTACTACGGACTCTTGAATAGATCGAGCAGAAAGGATAACTTTGAGGTGGTTTCGTACCCTACCATAATCTCTTCGTTTGTTCTCCGCTATTAGTGGCTTTCGAGTGACTCTTTGTTGCATGTTGAGGGATAGTTATAGGATCCAATTATGTTATTATTGTTGAGAGAACTTGCACTAGTGAAAGTATGAACCCTAAGCCTTGTTTCCTACCATTGCAATACCGTTTACGCTCACTCTTATCATTAGTTATCTTGCTGTTTTTATATTTTCAGATTACAAAACCTATATCTACCATCCATATTGCACTTGTATCACCATCTCTTCGCCGAACTAGTGCACCTATACAATTTTCCATTGTATTGGGTGTGTTGGGGACACAAGAGACTCTTTGTTATTTGGTTGCAGGGTTGTTTGAGGGAGACCATCTTCATCCTACTCCTCCCACGGATTGATAAACCTTAGGTCATCTACTTGAGGGAAATTTGCTACTGTCCTACAAACCTCTGCACTTGGAGGCCCAACAACGTCTACAAGAAGAAGGTTGTATAGTAGACATCAAGCTCTTTTCTGGCTCTGTTGCTAGGGTGGCTAGGTAAGCGGCACTCACGCCCCGTCAATCAAGCTCTTTTCTGGCGCCGTTGCCGGGGAGGTGAGTGCTTGAATGTATATTTTTAGATCTTGCAATCGAATCATTTTGTTTCTAGTTTTATCACTAGTTTAGTTTACAAAATAAAACTACAAAAAATGGAATTGAGTTTGCCTCATACGCTTCATCTTTTTAATATCTTTCGTGAGTATGATGAAAAGGAAAATTGTGCTCAAGTGCTAGAAGAAGAAGTCTATAAAATGTTCCATATTACATCTTTGAATGATGAGCATGATTGCAATGTTGTTAGTATGAATTCCTTGAACATCCATGATGCTAATGATATGCAAGGCCACAAGCTTGGGGAAGCTATGTTTGATGAATATGATATTTTTTGTCCCCCAAGTTTTGATGAGCAAATTTGTTATGATGATAGCATGCCTCCTACCTATGATGATTATATTGATGAAAGTGGGTTTGGAAGAGTGTCAACTTTAGGAAGTAATGATCACACTATTTTGGAGGATGTTGAATCTTATAATATTTATGAAAGTGGATTTGGAGAGGTCATGACTTTATTTAGTGATGAATCCACTATTTCGGAAGAGGTTCCAATTGATTATGAGAACAAAGTTGCTATCTATGATGATTATTGTGATGACTTGTATGCTATTAAGAATAATGATAACCATGAAACTTGTCATCATGATTTTAGTTTTCAATTGGATTATGCCTCACATGATAATTATTTTGTTGCGTTTGCTCCCACTACTATTCATGAGAAGAATTTTGCCTATGTGGAGAGTAATAAAAATTCTATGCTTGTGCATCATGAAAATAATGCTTTATGTGATGGTTATATTGTTGAATTCATTCATGATGCTACTGAAAATTATTATGATGGAGGAACATATGCTTGTAGGAATTGCAATAATATCAAATTTCCTCTCTATGTGCTTAAAATCTTGAAGTTATGCTTGTTTTGCCTTCCTATGCTAGTTGATTATTGTTCCCTTAAGTTGTTTTCTCACAAAATCCCTATGCATAGGAAGTGGGTTAGACTTAAATGTGCTAGTCATATGCTTCATGATGCTACCGTTATGTTTCAATTCTTATCTTTTATGTGAGCATCATTGTCATCATTATGCCTAGCTAGAAATGCATTAAAGAAAAGCGCTTGTTGGGAGACAACCCAATGTTTACCCCTACTGTTTTTGTGTGTCCACATGATTATGCTAATGTAGTAATAATTTTTTATAGCTTTTGTTTCAATAAAGTGCCAAGTAAGACCTTTAGGATAGCTTACGGTGATAATTGTGTTGATCCTACTGAAAATCAGAAACTTTTGCACCCAGTAAATTAGTTTTGATAATTAACAGAAACGTGATTTTGATCTGATTCCTTTTGACCTGGATTGGTAAACAAATTTCGTAGGACTTCCTAATTTTGTAGGACTTTTAGAGTTCCATAAGTCTACGTTTGATACAGATTACTACAGACTGTTCTGTTTTTTGACAGATTCTGTTTTCTATGCGTTGTTTGCTTATTTTGATGAATCTATGAGTAGTATCGGAGGGTATGAACCATAGAGAAGTTGGAATACAGTAGATATCACACCAATATTAATTTATAAGGAGTTCATTACAGTACCTAAGTGGTTGTTTTATTTTCTTATACTAACGGAGCTTACGAGTTTTCTGTTGAGTTTTGTGTTGTGAAGTTTTCAAGTTTTGGGTAAAGATTCGATGGACTATGGAATAAGGAGTGGCAAGAGCCTAAGATTGGGGATGCCCAAGGCAACCCAAGGTAATATTCAAGGACAACCAAGAGCCTAAGCTTGAGGATGCCCCGGATGGCATCCGCTCTTTCGTCTTCGTTCATCGGTAACTTTACTTGGAGCTATATTTTTATTCACCACATGATATGTGTTTTGCTTGGAGCGTCATTTTCTTCTGTTAGTATTTGCTTTCTGTTATTTAGAATAATGTTTTGCATCTTTATTTTCAATAAAAATGTCAAGGATAGCCTTTACCATGCTTATTTTGCTAGTATACATGTTGCTGTTTGGAAACAGAAAGTTTACCGATGTTGCAAAAATTCCCTAGAAAAGTCAGAGAATTATATAATGTTGAAACTTTTTCATTTTGAGCTCTGATAAATCTTCTACAGCGTAGTGTTTTTCTCATAATTTTTGGAGTTAGGGAAGTATTGATACTCTTGCATTCTTTACAGACTGTACTGTTTTGCTAGATTGCTCTTATGTTTGCATTTTTGCATATGTTTTCTTGTTTAATGATTCTATTTCAGGATAGGAGTATTAAATATGCAGAGGCATTTATTATGCAATGTTGAATAATAATTTTAGTGATTTGTTACAATAGAAAATGATAAGGTTTTGCATTGGTTTATACTAACCTATCTCACGAGTTCTTGTTGAGTTTTGTGTGGATGAAGCTTTTGATAAAAAGACAAACCATGATATGAGAGGAATTAAGGAGGCACAAAAGTTCAAACTTGGGGATGCCCGAGGCACCCCAAGATAATATTTCAAGAATTCTCAAGCATCTAAGCTTGGGGATGCCCTGTTAGGCATCCCACCTTTCTTCTTCAACAACTATCGGTTCGTATTGGTTGAGCCTAAGTTTTTGCTTCTCCACATGAGTTATGCTATCCTTGCAGTGTCATTTTATTTTTCTTTGCTTACTGTTTAAATACAATACCAAGATCTGAAATTCTTAAATGAGAGAGAGTCTTCACGTAGTTACATAATTATTTAGCTACTCATTGTTGGGGACACAAGAGACTCTTTGTTATTTGGTTGCATGGTTGTTTGAGAGAGACCATCTTCATCCTACGCCTCCCACGGATTGATAAACCTTAGGTCATCCACTTGAAGGAAATTTGCTACTATCCTACAAACCTCACCCCGTTCTTCTTCGTTTATGGAGCCGAAACCGTCATCCCTACCGACATCGAGTTCGACTCGCCGCGTGTCACGATGTACACTGAAGCCGAAGCCAAGGAAGCCCGCAAAGATGGCGTCGACCTCCTCGAAGAAGCATGCCTCCGACGCTCAGCCATTCAGCCATCTACTAGCAAGGCCTGAGGCACTACCACATCAAGAAGATCAAGCCCCTCGCATTCCATGAGGGAGACCTCGTCCTCCGACTCGTCCAAGAGCAAGCCGGCCAGCACAAGTTGTCCCCTCCATGGGAGGGCCCATTCATCGTCAGCAAGGCCTTATGCAACCGCAACACCTACTACCTCATCGATGCCCGCAAGTCAAACAAGCGCAAGAGAGACACCGCCAGTGAAGATACAACCCGGCCATGGAATGCGGAACTCCTCCGCCTACTTTTACAGTTAGTTGTATGCACGTATGTATCGTTGCCTTTTGTAATCGCATGAAACAATGGAGTCCCCAAACAACGCTCGGGGGCTATCCTTTTTCGACCAAGCTATCGTGTCTCCTACATTTGTGCATCACTTTGCTCTTAACCCAACCACGGGTCCGACTCGCTCAACCCAGGGGCTCGGGGGCAGGCCGGCTTGGTTGCCACCCGCCGCCTTCCTTGGTGATTCTTGACGCGTTAAGGACGTCGCGGTCCCCCACTTCGCCCTAGGCCACAAAACCGGCTTCGGCCGTCGGCTGGCAAGCACAATGGGCCAAAGCACTAGCTCACCTCAAACACTAAGTCAAGGGCCACCGGGTCACCCAACCCGGCCTGCCTCTTTAAGTGGCCGCACGACCGACTGCTCACCAACCGTCTTCGCCGGATTGCCGCCAGCCGGCCCAGTGGGTGTTTTGCTCGCGCTCAACATTTTGAAAGCCTAAGTACCGCACGCTCCTCTCAAAGACCAAACTCCTTGTCATAGACCGGAGCCTCGGCCGTCAGACTTGCGGGGGGGAGGTACAAGATGGGAAGGTCACAAGAAAACGGCTCAAAAAACGAAAAGCAAAAGTACAAGCATCCACGACATATACACAACACAAATTTTAAACGACAGACCCAAGGCCAGAGTTCAGTACACCCGAATACCCCCAGTGGGTGGGTGGACCTGCTACCTAATAGAAATTTTTATAAAGATATACAGGGAAGCCTCAGACATCTCCAGCGTTGGGTTGCGCAGCTGACGACTCCCCCTTGGTTGCCTCCGGGTTTGCCGAGGCGCATCTTCCTCCTCGGCATCCACATCGCGGTAGACGTCCGTCTCCTCAAAGCTACCCTCTAGGTCGTGCAGAAGCAGGCCGTAGTCGTCACCCGGCATGACTCCGCCATCCTCCGCCCGCTCCAGGTGGAACTCATCCTGGAAGGCGAACCCGGTGATGTAGCCAGATCGGGCAGCGATCCGTCCGGCTTGCACCAGTAGCTGGTCCTCCGAGCCGGCCCGCTGGCCCATCAACCATCCAGCTATAGGTACGAATGCCAGGACACCACAAACCTGAGCGCCATTGATGTCTACTATGCAACCTTCTTCTTGTAGACGTTGTTGGGCCTCCAAGTGCAGAGGTTTGTAGGACAGTAGCAAATTTCCCTCAAGTGGATGACCTAAGGTTTATCAATCCGTGGGAGGCGTAGGATGAAGATGGTCTCTCTCAAACAACCCTGCAACCAAATAACAAAGAGTCTCTTGTGTCCCCAACACACCCAATACAATGGTAAATTGTATAGGTGCACTAGTTCAGTGAAGAGATGGTGATACAAGTGCAATATGGATGGTAGATATGAGTATTTGTAATCTGAAAATATAAAAACAGCAAGGTAACAAGTGGTAAAAGTCAGCGTAAACGGTATTGCAATGCTAGGAAACAAGGCATAGGGTTCATACTTTCACTAGTGCAAGTTCTCTCAACAATAATAACATAATTGGATCATATAACTATCCCTCAACATGCAACAAAGAGTCACTCAAAAGTCACTAATATCAGAGAACAAATGAAGAGATTATTGTAGGGTATGAAACCACCTCAAAGTTATCCTTTCTGATCGATCTATTCAAGAGTCCGTAGTAAAATAACACGAAGCTATTCTTTTCGTTCGATCTATCATAGAGTTCGTACTAGAATAACACCTTAAGACACAAATCACCCAAAATCCTAATGTCACCTAGATACTCCAATGTCACCTCAAGTATCCGTGGGCATGATTATACGATATGCATCACACAATCTCAAATTCATCTATTCAACCAACACAAAGTACTTTAAAGAGTGCCCCAAAGTTTCTACCGGAGAGTCAAGACGAAAACGTGTGCCAACCCCTATGCATAAGTTCACAATGTTATGGAACCCGCAAGTTGATCACCAAAACATACATCAAGTAGATCACATGAATATCCCATTGTCACCACAGATAAGCACATGCAAGACATACATCAAGTGTTCTCAAATCCTTAAAGACTCAGTCCGATAAGATAACTTCAAAGGGAAAACTCAATCCATTACAAGAGAGTAGAGGGGAGAAACATCATAAGATCCAACTATAATAGCAAAGCTCACGGTACATCAAGATCATGTCATATCAAGAACACGAGAGTGAGATCAAACACACAGCTACTGGTACATACCCTCAGCCCCGAGTGTGAACTACTCCCTCCTCATCATGGACAGCGTCGGGATGATGAAGATGGCCACCGGTGAGGGATCCCCCCTCCGACAGGGTGCCGGAACAGGGTCTCGATTGATTTTTGGTGGCTACAGAGGCTTGTGGTGGCGGAACTCTCGATCTATGGTGCTCCCCGATGTTTTTAGGGTATATGAGTATATATAGGTGAAGGAAGTTGGTCAGGGGAGCCACAAGGGTCCCACGAGGGTGGGGGCGCGCCCAGGGGGTATGGCGCGCCCTGGACCCTCGTGGCCACCTCGTTTCTTCCCTGGCGTCTACTCCAAGTCTCCTGGATTGCGTTTGTTCCAAAAACGATTCTCCCGAAGGTTTCATTCCGTTTGGACTCCATTTGATATTCCTTTTCCACGAAACACTGAAATAGGCAAAAAAAAATAGCAATTTGCACTGGGCCTCCGGTTAATAGGTTAATCCCAAAAATAATATAAAAGTGTATAATAAAGCTCATTAAACATCCAAAACAGATAATATAATAGCATGGAACAATCAAAAATTATAGATACGTTGGAGACGTATCAAGCATCCCCAAGTTTAATTCTTGCTCGTCCTCGGGTAGGTAAATGATAAAAACAGAATTTTTGATGTGGAATGCTACCTAACATATTTATCCATGTAATTCTCTTTATTGTGGCAAGAATATTCAGATCCATAAGATTCAAGATAAAAGTTTAATATTGACATAAAAATAGTAATACTTCAAGCATACTAACAAATTAATCATGTCTTATCAAAATAACATAGCCAAAGAAAGCTTATCCCTACAAAATCATATAGTTAGGCCATGTTTCTTTTTCGTCACACAAAATACTCCCATCATGAACAACCCCGGTTTCAGCCAAGCAATTGGTTCATACTTTTTAATGCACTTCAGCTTTTTTAACTCTCACGCAATACATGAGCGTAAGCCATGGATATAGCACTATAGGTGGAATAGAATATGATGATGGAGGTTGCGTGGAGAAGACAAAAAAGGAGAAAGTCTCACATCGACGAGGCTAATCAACGGGCTATGGAGATGCCCATCAATTGATGTCAATGCGAGGAGTAGGGATTGCCATGCAATGGATGCACTAGAGCTATAAATGTATGAAAGCTCAACAAAAGAAACTAAGTGAGACCTAGGGCATTTTGAGGAAGCCCATCATTGGAATATACAAGCCAAGTTCTATAATGAAAAGTTCCCACTAGTATATGAAAGTGACAACATAGGAGACTCTCTATCATGAAGATCTGATGCTACTTTGAAGCACAAGTGTGGAAAAAGGATAGTAACATTGTCCCTTCTCTCTTTTTCTCTCATTTTTTTTATTTTGGTGGGCTTCTTTGGCCTCTCTTTTTTATTTGGGCTTCTTTGGCCTCTTTTATTTTTCATAAAGTTCGAAGTCTCATCCCGACTTGTGGGGGAATCATAGTCTCCATCATCCTTTCCTCACTTGGGACAATGCTCTAATAATGAAGATCATCACACTTTTATTGATTTACAACTCAAGAATTACAACTCAATGCTTAGAACAAAATATGACTCTATGGGAATGCCTCCGGCGGTGTACCGGGATATGCAATGAATCAAGAGCGACATGTATGAAAGAATTATGAAGGTGGCCTTGCCACGAATATGATGTCAACTACATGATCATGCAAAAGCAATAAGACAATTATGGAGCGTGTCATAATAAACGGAACGGTGGAAAGTTGCATGGCAATATATCTCGGAATGGCTATGGAAATGCCATAATAGGTAGGTATGGTGGCTGTTTTGAGGAAGATATAAGGAGGTTTATGTGTGATAGAGTGTATCGTATCACGGGGTTTGGATGCACCGACGAAGTTTGCACCAACTCTGAAGGTGAGAAAGAGCAATGTACGGTACCGTAGAGGCTAGCAATGATGGAAGGATAAGAGTGTGTATAATCCATGGACTCACATTAGTCATAAAGAACTAATATACTTATTGCAAAAGTTTATTAGCCCTCGAAGCAAAGTACTACTACGCATGCTCCTAGGGGAAGGGTTGGTAGGAGTTAACCATCGCGCGATCCCGACCTCCACTCATAAGGAAGGCAATCAAAAGAGCACCCCATGCTACAAATTTGTCACACAACTTTTACCATACAGGCATGCTAAGGGACTTGCCAACTTTAACACAAGTATTTCTCAATTTCATAATTACCCAACTAGCATGACTCTAACATTACCACCTTTATATCTCAAAACAATCATAAAGAATCAAACTTCTCATAGTATTCAATGCACTTTATATGAAAGTTTTTATTATATCCCTCTTGGATGCCCATCATATTAGGACTAAATTCATAACCTAAGAAAATTACCATGCTATTCTAAAACTCTCAAAATAATATAAGTGGAGCATGAGAGTTCATCAATTTCTTCAAAATAAAACCACCGCCGTGCTCTAAAAGGATATAAGTGAAGCACTAGAGCAAATGACAAACTACTCCGAAAGATATATGTGAAGATCAATGAGTAGTTGAATAATTATGCAACTATGTGAAGACTCTCTAACATTTAAGAATTTCAGATCTTGTTATTTTATTCAAACATAAATCAAAACAAAATAAAATAAAATGATGCTCCAAGCAAAACACACATCATGTGGTGAATAAAAATATAGCTCCAAGTAAAGTTACCGATGAATGAAGACAAAAGAGGGGATGTCATCCGGGGCATCCCCAAGCTTAGGCTCTTGGTTGTCCTTGAATATTACCTTGGGGTGCCTTGGGAATCCCCAATCTTAGGCTCTAGCCACTCCTTATTCCATAGTCCGTCGAATCTTTACCCAAAACTTGAAAACTTAACAACACAAAACATAACAGAAAACTCGTAAGCTCCGTTAGTATAAAAATTAAATCACCACTTAGGTACTGTTATGAACTCATTATAAATTCATATTGGTGTAATATATACTGTATTGCAACTTCTCTACGGTTCATACCCTCCGATATTACTCATAGATTCATCAAAATAAGCGAACAACACATAGAAAACAGAATCTGTCAAAAACAGAACAGTCTGTAGTAATCTGTAACTCTCGAATACTTATGTAACTCAAAAATTCTACCAAATTAGGAAACCTGAGAAATTTGTGTACAAACCCATAGCAAAAAGAATCAGATCAAAATCACATTTGTGTGAATTATCAAAACTAATTTACCGGGTGCAAAAGTTTCTGATTTTCAGCAGGATCAACAGAACTATCACCATAAGCTATCCTAAAGGTCTTACTTGGCACTTTATTGAAACAAAAGTTGTAACACATGATTACTACAGTAGCATAATCATGTGAACACACAAAAACAGTAAAGGTAAATATTGGGTTGTCTCCCAACAAGCGCTTTTCTTTAATGCCTTTTAGCTAGGCATGCTGATTTCAATGATGCTCGCATAAAAGATAAGAATTGAAAAATAAAGAGAACATCATGAAGAATATTACTAACACATTTAAGTCTAACCCACTTTATATGCATAGGGATTTCAGTGAGCAAACAACTCATGGGAACAAGAATCAACTAGCATAGGAAGGTAAAACAAGCATAGCTTCAAGATTTTCAACACATAGAGAGGAAACTTGATATTATTGCAATTCCTACAAGCATATGTTCCTCCCTCATAATAATTTTTAGTAGCATCATGAATGAATTCAACAATATAACCATCGCATAAAGCATTATTTTCATGATGCCCAAGCATATAAATTTACTACTCTCCACATAAGCAAACTTCCTCTCATGAATAGTAGTGGGAGCAAACTCAACAAAATAATTATCATGTGAGGCATAATCCAATTGAAAACTAAAATCATGATGACAAGTTTCATGGTTTTCATTATTCTTAATAGCATACAAGTCATCACAATAATCGTCATAGGTAGCAACTTTGTTCTCATAATAAATTGGCACCTCTTCTGAAATAGTGGATTCATCACTAAATAAAGCCATGACCTCTCCCAATCCACTTTCATAATTATCACAATCATATTCAACATCCTACAAAATAGTGGGATCATTACTTCCTAAAGTTGACACTCTTCCAAACCCACTTTCATCAATATAATCATCATAAATAGGAGGCATGCTTTCATCATAATAAATATTCTCATCAAAACTTGGGGGACTAAACATATCATCTTCATCAAACATAGCATACCCAAGCTTGTGGCTTTGCATATCATTACCATCATGGATATTCAAGGAATTCATACTAACAACATTGCAATCATGCTCGTCATTCAAAGATTTAGTGCAAAACGTTCTATTGCATTCTTCCTCTAGCAATTGAGCAAAATTATTGGAATCCTTATTTTCACGAAAGACATTAAAAAGACGAAGCATATGAGGCACCCTCAATTCCATTTTTTGTAGTTTTCTTTTATAGACTAAACTAGTGATAAAACAACAAACTAAAATATTCGATTGAAAGATCTAAAGATATACCTTCAAGCACTAACCTCCCCGGCAACGGCACCAGAAAAGAGCTTGATGTCTACTACGCAACCTTCTTCTTGTAGACGTTGTTGGGCCTCCAAGTGCAGAGGTTTGTAGGACAGTGGCAAATTTCCCTCAAGTGGATGACCTGAGGTTTATCAATCCATGGGAGCTGTAGGATGAAGATGGTCTCTCTCAAACAACCCTGCAACCAAATAACAAAGAGTCTCATGTGTCCCCAACACACCCAATACAATGGTAAATTGTATAGGTGCACTAGTTCAGCGAAGAGATGGTGATACAAGTGCAATATGGATGGTAGATATGAGTATTTGTAATCTGAAAATATAAAAACAGCAAGGTATCAAGTGGTAAAAGTGAGCGTAAACGGTATTGCAATGCTAGGAAACAAGGCCTAGGGTTCATACTTTCCCTAGTGCAAGTTCTCTCAACAATAATAACATAATTGGATCATATAACTATCCCTCAACATGCAACAAAGAGTCACTCCAAAGTCACTAATAGCAGAAAACAAATGAAGAGATTATTATAGGGTGCAAAACCACCTCAAAGTTATCCTTTCTGATCGATCTATTCAAGAGTCCGTAGTAAAACAACATGAAGCTATTCTTTCCGTTCGATCTATCATAGAGTTCGTACTAGAATAACACCTTAAGACACAAATCAACCAAAACCCTAATGTCACCTAGATACTCCAATGTCACCTCAAGTACCATGGGCATGATTATACGATATGCATCACACAATCTCATATTCATCTATTCAACCAACACAAAGTACTTCAGAGAGTGCCCCAAAGTTTCTACCGGAGATCCAAGACGAAAACATGTGCCAACCCCTATGCATAAGTTTACAATGTTACGGAACCCGCAAGTTGGTCATCAAAACATACATCAAGTAGATCACGTGAATATCCCATTGTCACCACAAATAAGCACATGCAAGACATACATCAAGTGTTCTCAAATCCTTAAAGACTCAATCCGATAAGATAACTTCAAAGGGAAAACTCAATCCATTACAAGAGAGTAGAGGGGGAGAAACATCATAAGATCCAACTATAATATCAAAGCTCGCGGTACATCAAGATCGTGCCATAGAGAGAACACGAGAGAGACATCAAACACATAGCTACTGGTACATACCCTCAGCCTCGAGGGTGAACTACTCCCTCCTCATCATGGAGAGCGTCGGGATGATGAAGATGGCCACAGGTGAGGGATCCCCCCTCCGATAGGGTGCCGGAACAGGGTCCCGATTGACTTTTGGTGGCTACAGAGGCTTGCGGCGGTGGAACTCCCAATCTATGGTGCTCCCCGATGTTTTTAGGGTATATGAGTATATATAGGCGAAAGAAGTCGGTCAGGGGAGCCATGAGGGGCCCACAGTTATGGGGGCGCGCCCAGGGGGTAGGGCGCGCCCTGGACCCTCGTGGCCACCTCGTTCCTTCCGTGACGTCTACTACAAGTCTCCTGGATAGCGTTCCAAAAACAATTCTCCCGAAGGTTTCATTCTGTTTGGACTCCGTTTGATATTCCTTTTCTGTGAAACACTGAAATAGGCACAAAAAAACAGCAATTTGCACCGAGCCTCCGGTTAATAGGTTAGTCCCAAAAATAATATAGAAGTGTATAATAAAGCCCATTAAACATCCAAAAAAGATAATATAATAGCATGGAACAATCAAAAATTATAGATATGTTGGAGACGTATTATCCATCTCAGCGCCAGCATGAGCGACGGAAACAGGCCACTCGTGGAGCCGATCCGGCCCAATCTCCAACCACCGCGCCAGCCGCGTGAAACTGTTCGGCACGATGGAGCCCGACCACAGGGCCGTCGTCATCGCTGCGTCGGCCTGAGAGAGCCGCCCCATCTTCGCACCCAAGACTCGCAGACGAGCCTCAGCGGCGGTCATGATCTTCGGGAAGGTCCAAGCCACTTGTGGGTCGGTCCCAGAGCCAACGACCCCTAGTGGGTCGCGCTGAAAGCGGACGGCTTCCTCCGCTAGCTGGCGCGTCTTCGGGAAGGCCCCTTCCAGGAGGCAAAGCAAGTCATAAAAATTCGCCAAGGGCAAGAGGCCGGGATCCCAACCCGGCAAAACTCAAGAAAAGCACTTACTGGAAAAGGACTCTTCCAGGTGATGCGCTGTCACACCCAATATGCGATACTATCCTAAAGAGACTCGAAGGTCCCACCAAGGATAGAACCGCATATTGAAAGGCTTTTGCAAGGTGGATATCATTACATCAACATTACATAATAGATGGGGATACATACATAAGGCATACAATGCCACACGAATACATCATCACAACACATAAGAGCAACATCCGACTACGGATGAAACACAAACAGAAACTCAAACGACATCCACCCTGCTAGCCCAGGCTGCCGACCTGGAACCTATCCCCTGATCGAAGAAGAAGCAGAAGAAGAACTCCAAGACAAGCAAACATCGCTCTCGCGTCATGATCATCGCATAACCTGTACCTGCAACTGTTATTGTAGTAATCTGTGAGCCACGAGGACTCATCAATCCCATTACCATGGGTATCAAGACTAGCAAAGCTTAATGGGAAAGGAAGGGGTAAAGTGGTGAGGTTACAGCAGCGACTAAGCATGATATGGTGGGTAACATACGCAAATAAGAGCGAGAAGAGGGCAAGCGGAACGGTCGTGAAGCTAGCAATGATCAAGAAGTGAACCTGAACTCCTACTTACGTCAAACATAACACAGAAACCATGTTCACTTCCCGGACTCCGCCGAAAAGAGACCATCACGGCTACACACGCGGTTGATGTGTTTTAATTCGGATCTGGTGTCAAGTTATCTACAACCGGACATTAACAAATTCCCATCTGCCTATAACCGCAGGCACGGCTTTCGAAAGATTATACCCTGCAGGGGTGTCCCAACTTAGCCCATGATAAGCTCTCGCGATCAACGAAGGATATACCTTCTCCCAGGAAGACCCGATCAGACTCGGAATCCCAGTTTACAAGACATTTCGACAATGGTAAAACAAGACCAGCAAGACCGCCCGATGCACCGACAATCCCGATAGGAGCTGCACATATCTCGTTCTCAGGGCAACACCGGATGAGCAATCCGTACAACTAAAACCAGACCTCAAGTTTCCCTGAGGGGGCGCTGCAAAGGGCTCTAGTTCGGACCAACACTTAGACAAGCACTGGCCCGGGGGGGCTAAAATAAAGATGACCCTCAAGAGAGCGACTCCCAAGGGAAAAGTAGGTGGTGGTGAGGCAAATGGTAAAACCAATGTTGGGCCTTGCTGGAGGAGTTTTATTCAAAGCGAACTGTCAAGGGGGTCCCATAAATCACCCAACCGTGTAAGGAACACAAAATCCGGGAACATAACACCGGTATGACGGAAACTAGGGGCGGCAAGAGTGGAACAAAACACCAGGCATAAGGCCGAGCCTTCCACCCTTAACCAAGTATATAGATGCATTAATTAAATAAGAGATATTGTGATATCCCAACATAATCCTGTCCACCAAGGAGCAATCTTCAACTTCACCTGCAACTAACAACGCTATAAGAGGGGCTAAGCAAAAGCGGTAACATAGCCAAACAACAGTTTGCTAGGAAGGGTGTCAAAGGTTAGAGGTTCATGGCAATTGGGAAGCTTGAAGAACAGGTGATAGGAAGCGCAGCATAGTGATAGAGCAAAACATCTAGCATAGCAATGATAGTAGTGAGATCCATGGTAGCGGTCATCTTGCCTGAAATCCCGCAAGGAAGAAGAACGAGTCCATGCAGAAGACGAACGGATGAAGCCGAACCAAGCGTAGACGAACAAATCCTCACGATCGCAACGAAACGGGAACTATCGAGAAGAACCACACAACATAGTAAACACACCACACATGGACAAGGCATGATGCACAAACAAGCATGATGCATGACAAGACTACATGAACCTACTCATGGCAAGAGATGATGCAAACAAGAACAAGACATCAAGGCAAGTTTAAATGAGGCCGGGAATGACATATAACAAATCCGGTAAGTCCTCATATGCAAATTTCGAAATTGGTCCAGATCTGAATAAACCTTATGTTCAAGTTGTTAAACATAAAGTTAAGATGCACCAAGATGATCTACACGAGATTCTAGTCAAGTTACATATAAAGTTCATTATATTTGGAGCTACAGCCTAGAAGATATGAGCAAAACAAGTTAAACATGGCATTGATGCAAAATGCATTCAAACATCAAGAAAACACCTCAAAACAAGGATGCAACATGATAATATGAAACTACATGCAAAATCAAGCAAGTTTCATATAGAGCACACTCAAAACAGAGCAACGGTGCAACCCACACACACACTAAACAAGTTATAGCAACAATCTGTCCAAAACAGCAACTAGGTATATTGCAAGCATAAAAACAACCTGCTACAGGACCTCAATAAGAAAACAAAAGGCATGGACATGATGTACAGGTAAAGCATAACAAAACATGAACACTGAGCTATATCCAGAAATCACTAGAACATGCTCAAACACACATGGCAAGATCGCAAATAATAACAGTTCAGACTTTGCAGAAAATAACATCAGGTTGCAATGTTTAGAGCTATCAAACAACATGCTACAGGAACTTATCATGGCAAACAAAGGCATGGAATGAATCTACTAATTGCATAGAACAAAAATCCCTTACTGACCATGAGCCAAAAAGGATCGGAAAATATGATGGCACCCATGTAAACATGGCAAGTTATATTACAGATTCAACCATGGCAGGAACAACGATAAGTAGGCATCTTGGTGAGCTTGTACCACTCACCACAGAGCAACAAATGGCATCGCAAGGCAACCAACAGTAAGAAGGCATGTTATGAAGCTAAACATGGCAAGAGCAAGTTCATAGGGTGCATGGATCACTAACAACAATCATGCAACAACTGAACTTAATGTTAACAGGCTGACAACAACATTATTTAGCAACTTCGGAGCACGATTATAACAGCTATAATTGCAACCAGGTGCATGGATGGATAGAGAATAACATGTAGAACAAAACACCCTTAGTGAACATCTCCATATTATGCATAGAATGACTAGTAGGAGCAAGTTTACATAGCATCACGAAATAACAGATTCAGCCTAGCAAAACAGTAACAGCAAGTACACTACTTTACGAGCTCGATTCACTCACCGCAAGTCATTGCATGACAAGATAAGCATAGCATCAGCAACAAGACATGTTTATGAAACTACCCAAGGCAAGAACAAGTTCATAGCATGCAAGGATCAACTACAACAACCTTAGCAAAATTGAATAACATGTAAACAATCTGCCAGGAAACATTTTGTAGCAAAAGTAGAGCAAGAAACTGATATGCTAGACTACTCCAAAATTACAAACAGGGGCATGAATGGATAGAGAAAAACCATATGTTCAAAACATCCCTACTGAAATATCTCAAAATATGCATGGATCTCTCTGTAGCATCAAATTTACATGGCATCAAAGTAACAGCAGAACAGGGACTAAAATCAGCAACATCACGAAGCCTAGTTTGCATGCTTGTTCTAGTCATCACATTGATCACAAAAATACATGTCATACACCACTGTAATGAAGACATGGAATAGATCAAAACACATGTAGACATCAACCTCATAATATGCACACATCAAATATGGCAAAAATGACAAATGAGCATGTTCTGTTAACAGACAGCAGACAACATCATATAGCACTCTTGCAATGATGATTCAGGCATCAAGATGGACTCAAATGAACATGATGCAATGGAATGAAATGTAGAGCATCTCACAACGAACATTTTGACATATTACATGCACGAAACGGAGCAGTATGCATGGAGATATAGCACGTTGAACAGAGCAACAAAATGCACAAATCTCAAGGACTTAGCAGTTTTCAGAAAAAAAAACATGCGAGCGCATAGTAACTATACATCGCCCGGGGCGGGATTCCATGGGTTCTCACCTAGCGGGCCAGACCTAGGTCAGAGAGGAGGAGGCCTGGCTTGGCGGGGCTGGGCCGGCAGCAGGCCGGTTCGGGGTCACGGTTGGGCCGGCCGACGCGGGGCCCACGCGGCGGCGCTGGAGGCGCTCGTCCTCCTCCCAATCCCGCCTGGATCGGGAGAGGGCAATGGCGACGGCGGCGGCTGGCTCCGGCGACGAGACGAGCGGCGAGGCAGGGGAAGAAATGGCACGGGGGCGGCAGATCCGGCAAGGGCGGGGCCAGCGGAGGCCGGATCTGGACGGAGGGGCCGCTCCGGGGCGTGGAGGTGAGGAACCATGGCGGCGGCAGCGGTTCCCTGGCGGGACGACGGCCTCGATCTCCGACGAGGCGAGGCCCGACGAGGTAGGCGGGGTCGCGGGGACGAGGAGGCTAACGGCGGCGAGGTCTGGCGAGGAGGCGTGAGGCGGCGGCGGCTTTGGTCGGGAGGACGGGCGCGCGCGGGCTGCATCGGCGGCGATTTGGGCCTGAGCGGGCCCCGGATGGGCCTCCAGGGCCACGGCGGCTGGGAGGAGAGAGAGAGGGCGCGGGGGGAGGGGGCGACGTAGCGCTGCGGGATTGGGCGCGGGGGCGGCGACGATGACGTGGCGGCCTGTGATACGCCGGAGTGAGGTGGCTGGAGGCGGTGGACACGTCCGGCGGCGGAACGGACATGTCCGGCTGCGGGAGGAGGAAGATGGCTAGGGTTTGGACTGCGCGAAAAATCCGGGAGGGGCACATATTTATAGGTAGAGGGAGCTAGGAGAGTCCAAATGAGGAGCGGTTTTCGCCCACACGATCGTGATCGAATGACCGAGAGGATGGAGGGGAGCTTGCTGGGTTTTGGGCCACTTTGGAAGGAGTGTTGGGCTGCAAAGAGAAGGGGGGTTTTAGGCTACGCGGTTAACCGTTGGAGTATCAAACAACCTCCAAATGGCACGAAACTTGACAGGCGTTCTACCGGTGCTATACCAAGGCCGCTTGGCAAACCTCGGGTCATTCCGAGAAAGTTTAACACCCGCACACGAAAACAAGGTCTGAGAGGGGCGACGGGAGCGCGCGAGAGGTCCGGACTCCGAACGGACAATGGAGAGAACCGGGAGAACCCAAACGGATGCAAGTTTTGAAAAACATGCAGATGAAATGTAGATGATGACATGGCAAAATGCAACACGCAAGCAAATGACTTGGCAAAGAAGGCGAATAACTGGCAGACACCTGGCGCATCGAATCCGGGGCGTTACAACCAAAAACTTGAATTGAGTCCGCTGGAAAAAGAAAAGGGGTGAAAATGACGAACGAGACGAGAATTCACCGGTTGAAATGATTGAGGGAAGACTGAAGAGGGTCCGTACGAATGAAATAGATGGTCGAGAGAGAGTTAGACTCCGGGAAGAAAAAGGGTGGGAGGGTGGGAAAACAAAGGCAACTTGGAAGGGGAAATCAATGAATATCTTGAAGAGAAAACACCGGTGAAATCATTGAGGAGAGAGAGCAAAAACTTCACACGAGTAGGATGGATACTCGGCCCCGACATGAAAAGGGGTGGGCGGCCGGGAAAAGAAAACAACTGAGGACGACATTGAGAAAGAACCGAGGATTGATCTCGTAAACCAAAGAGGTCGCATTGACTTGACAAGAGGATGCACCGGATAAAAAGAGCTGAGGAACAACGATCGGAAAACCAACTGCGTGACCCTAAAGAAAAATTTGAAGGGGAAGAGAAGTGATTCAAAACACCTACGTCGAGATTCCTCACCAGAGCGATGAAGGGGCAGAGGAGTAAAAAGAATTCCTACTCTCCGATATAACTAGACTCCGAAAACAGTTTATTCTAGACTCAACATCGGCCAGACTACACGATCAATCAAGGGGGCTCCTCGGGTCGGTTTTCGGCTCTGATACCAACTTGTCACGCCTAATATGCGATACTATCCTAAAGAGACTCGAAGGTCCCACCAAGGATAGAACCACATATTGAAACACTTTTGCAAAGTGGATATCATTACATCAACATTACATAATAGATGAGGATACATACATAAGACATACAATGCCACATGAATACATCATCACAACACATAAGAGCAACATCCGACTACGGATGAAACACAAACAGAAACTCAAACGACATCCACCCTGCTAGCCTAGGCTGCCGACCTGGAACCTATCCCCTGATCGAAGAAGAAGCAGAAGAAGAACTCCAAGACAAGCAAACATCGCTCTCGCATCATGATCATCGCATAACCTGTACCTGCAACTATTGTTGTAGTAATATGTGAGCCACGAGGACTCAGCAATCCCATTCCCATGGGTATCAAGACTAGCAAAGCTTAATGGGAAAGGAAGGGGTAAAGTGGTGAGGTTACAGCAGCGACTAAGCATGATATGGTGGCTAACATACGCAAATAAGAGCGAGAAGAGACCAAGCGGAACGGTCGTGAAGCTAGCAATGATCAAGAAGTGATCCTGAACTCCTACTTACGTCAAACATAACACAAAAACCGTGTTCACTTCCCGGACTCCGCCGAAAAGAGACCATCACGGCTACACACGCGGTTGATGTGTTTTAATTCGGATCTGGTGTCAAGTTACCTACAACCGGATATTAACAAATTCCCATCTGCCTATAACCGCAGGCACGGCTTTCGAAAGATTATACCCTGCAGGGGTGTCCCAACTTAGCCCATGATAAGCTCTCGCGATCAACGAAGGATATAACTTCTCCCAGGAAGACCCAATCAGACTCGGAATCCTGATTTACAACACATTTCGACAATGGTAAAACAAGACCAGCAAGACCGCCCGATGCACCGAGAATCCCGATAGGAGCTGCACATATCTCGTTCTCAGGGCAACACCGGATGAGCAATCCGTACAACTAAAACCAGACCTCAAGTTTCCCTGAGGGGGCGATGCAAAGGGCTCTAGTTCGGATCAACACTTAGACAAGCACTGGCCCGGGGGGGCTAAAATAAAGATGACCCTCGAGAGAGCGACTCCCAAGGGAAAAGTAGGTGGTGGTGAGGCAAATGGTAAAACCAATGTTGGGCCTTGCTGGAGGAGTTTTATTCAAAGAGAACTGTCAAGGGGGTCCCATAAATCACCCAACCGCGTATGGAACGCAAAATTCGGGAACATAACACCGGTATGACGGAAACTAGGGGCGGGAAGAGTGGAACAAAACACCAGGCATAAGGCCGAGCCTTCCACCCTTTACCAAGTATATAGATGCATTAATTAAATAAGAGATATTGTGATATCCCAACATAATCCTGTCCACCAAGGAGCAATCTTCAACTTCACTCGCAACTAACAATGCTATAAGAGGGGCTGAGCAAAAGCGGTAACATAGCCAAACAACGGTTTGCTAGGAAGGGTGTCAAAGGTTAGAGGTTCATGGCAATTGGGAGGCTTGAAGAACAAGTGATAGGAAGCGCAGCATAGTGATAGAGCGAAACATCTAGCATAGCAATGATAGTAGTGAGATCCAGGGTAGCGGTCATCTTGCCTGAATCCCGCAAGGAAGAAGAATGAGTCCATGAAGAAGACGAACGGATGAAGCTGAACCAAGCGTAGACGAACGAATCCTCACGATCGCAACGAAACGGGAACTATCGAGAAGAAGCACACAACATAGTAAACACACCACACATGAACAAGGCATGAGGCACAAACAAGCATGATTCATGACAAGACTACATGAACCTACTCATGGCAAGAGATGATGCAAACAAGAACAACACATCAAGGCAAGTTTAAATGAGGCCGGGAACAACATATAACAATTCCGGTAAGTCCTCATATGCAAATTTCGAAATTGGTCCAGATCTGAATAAACCTTATGTTCAAGTTGTTAAACAGCAAGTTAAGATGCACCAAGATGATCTACATGAGATTCTAGTCAAGTTACATATAAAGTTCATTATATTTGGAGCTACGGCCTAGAAGATATGAGCAAAACAAGTTAAACATGGCATTGATTCAAAATGCATTCAAACATCAAGAAAACACCTCAAAACAAGGATGCAACATGATAATATGAAACTACATGCAAAATCAAGAAAGTTTCATATAGACCACACTCAAAACGGAGCAACGGTGCAACCCACACACACTAAACAAGTTATAGCAACAATCTGTCCAAAACAGCAACTAGGTATATTGCAAGCATCAAAACAACATGCTACAGGACCTCAATAAGAAAACAAAAGGCATGGACATGATGTACAGGTAAAGCATAACAAAACATGAACACTGAGCTATCTCTCAGAAATCACTAGAACATGCTCAAACACACATGGCAAGATTGCAAATAATAACAGTTTAGACTTTGCAGAAAATAACATCAGGTTGCAATGTTTAGAGCTATCAAACAACATGCTACAGGAACTTATCATGGTAAACAAAGTCATGGAATGAATCTACTAATTGCATAGAACAAAAATCCCTTACTAACCATGAGCCAAAAAGGATCAGAAAATATGATGGCCCCCATGTAAACATGGCAAGTTATATTACAGATTCAACCATGGCAGGAATAACGGTAAGTAGGCATCTTGGTGAGCTTGTACCACTCACCACAGAGCAATAAATGGCATGTCAAGGCAACCAACAGTAAGAAGGCATGTTTATGAAGCTAAACATGGCAAGAGCAAGTTCATAGGGTGCATGGATCACTAACAACAATCATGGCAACAACTGAACTTAATGTTAACAGGCTGACAGCAACATTATTTAGCAACTTTGGAGCACGATTACAACAATCTACAACAATCTATAATTGCAACCAGGGGCATGGATGGATAGAGAATAACATGTAGAACAAAACACCCTTGGTGAACATCTCCATATTATGCATAGAATGACTAGTAGGAGCAGGTTTACATAGCATCATGAAATAACAGATTCAGTCTAGCAAAACAGTAACAGCAAGTACACTACTTTACGAGCTCGATTCACTCACCGCAAGTCATTGCATGACAAGATATGCATAGAATCAGGAACAAGACATGTTTATGAAACTACCCAAGGCAAGAACAAGTTCATAGCATGCAAGGATCAACTACAACAACCTTGGCCAAATTGAATAACATGTAAACAATCTGCCAGGAAACATTTTATAGCAAAAGTAGAGCAAGAAACTGACATGCTAGACTACTCCAAAATTACAAACAGGGGCATGAATTTATAGAGCAAAACCATATGTTCAAAACATCCTTACTGAAGTATCTCAAAATATGCATGGATCTCTCTGTAGCATCAAGTTTACATGGCATCAAAGTAACAGCAGAACAAGGACTAAAATCAGCAACATCGCGAAGCCTAGTTTGCATGCTTGTGCTTGTCACCACGTTGATCACAAAAATACATGTCATACACCACTGTAAAGAAGACATGGCATAGATCAAAACACATGTAGACATCAACCTCATAAGACGCACACATCAAACATGGCAAAAATGACAAATGAGCATGTTCTGTTAACAGACAGTAGACAACATCATATAGCACTCTTGCAACGATGATTCAGGCATCAATATGGACTCAAATGAACATGATGCAATGGAATGAAATGTAGAGCATCTCACAACGAACATTTTGACATATTACATGCACGAAACGGAGTAGTATGCATGGAGATATAGCACATTGAACAGAGCAACAAAATGCACAAATCTCAGGGACTTAGCAGTTTTCAGAAAAAAAACATGTGAGCGCATAGTAACTATACATCGCCCGGGGCGGGATTCCATGGGTTCTCACCTAGCGGGCCAGACCCAGGTCGGAGAGGAGAGGAGCAGGCCGGTTCGGGGTCACGGTTGGGCCGGCCGACGCGGGGCCCACGCGGCGGTGCTGGAGACGCTCGTCCTCCTCCCGATCCCGCCTGGATCGGGGGAGGGCAATGGCGACGGCGGCGACTGGCTCTGGCGACGAGACGAGCGGCGAGGCAGGGGAAGAAATGGCACGGGGGCGGCAGATCCGGCAAGGGCGGGGCCAGCGGAGGCCGGATCTGGCCGGAGGGGCCGGCTTCGGGGCGTGGAGGCGAGGAACCATGGCGGCGGCGGCGGTTCCCTGGCGGGACGGCGGCCTCGATCTCCGACGAGGCGAGGCCCGACGAGGTAGGCGGGGTCGCGGGGACGAGGAGGCTAACGGCGGCGAGGTCTGGCGAGGAGGCGTGAGGCGGCGGCGGCTTTGGTCGGGAGGACGGGCTCGCGCGGGCGTGCGCGAGCTGCGGCGGCGATTCGGGCCTGGGCGGGCCCCGGATGGGCCTCCAGGGCCGCGGCAGCTGGGAGGAGAGAGAGAGGGCGCGGGAGGGGGGCGACGTAGCACTGCAGGATTGGGCGCGGGGGCCGCGACAATGACGTGGCGGCCTGTGATACGCCGGAGTGAGGTGGCTAGAGGCGGTGGACACGTCCGGCGGCGGAACGGACATGTCCGGCTGCGGGAGGAGGAAGATGGCTAGGGTTTGGACTGCGCGAAAAATCCGGGAGGGGCACATATTTGTAGGTAGAGGGAGCTAGGGGAGTCCAAATGAGGAGCGGTTTTTGCCCACACGATCGTGATCGAACGACCGAGAGCATGGAGGGGAGTTTGCTGGGTTTTGGGCCACTTTGGAAGGGGTGTTGGGCTAAAAAGAGAAGGGGGGTTTTGGGCTACGCGGTTAACCGTTGGAGTATGAAACAACCTCCAAATGGCACGAAACTTGAGAGGCGGTCTACCGGTGCTATACCAAGGCCACTCGGCAAACCTCGGGTCATTCCGAGAAAGTTTAACACCCGCACATGAAAACAAGGTCTGAGAGGGGCGACGGGCGCGCGCGAGAGGTCCGGATTCCGAACGGACAACGAAGAGAACCGGGAGAACCCGAACGGATGCAAGTTTTGAAAAACATGCAGATGAAATGCAGATGATGACATGGCAAAATGCAACACGCAAGCAAATGACATGGCAAAGAAGGCGAATAACTGGCAGACACCTGGCGCATCGAATCTGGGGCGTTACATGTGCTTCAAGCAACATACCGCACCGCTCCCGAGCAATGGTGTGTCACGCTCCTGGAGCGTCTTCTCCAAGTCGGCCACCTTGGCAAGGGCCGCCTTCAGCTTGGCGTCCTTGTCCTCGGTCACCTTCTCGGACGCCTCACGGCAGCGGGTCTCCCCTTGCCGGGTCTCCTCCGCCGCGGCCACCAGCCCCTTTAGGCGCTCCACCTCGGCCTGGAGATGGCCCTTGTCGTCGGCCAGCTTGCCGCGTTGCTGGTCCACTTCGGCCAGGGCCCGCTGCGCCTCCACAACCTTGGCGGCTTCCGCCTTGAGGCGTTCCACCTTGGCCTCAAGACCGCTCTTGTCGCTCGCCAGTTGCTCCTGTAGCCGGCTGGCCTCTTCGAGCGCTTGTCGGGCTCCTGTCGCCTCCGCCTTCGCTTGCGCCACCTCGGCTCCAAGCCGGCCGGCATCAGCAACAAGCCGGTCGTAGTGAAGGCCGGCCGGAAACAGTCGGGTCTTCCGAGACAGGACCTCAGCTGCAAAAAGAAGACTCAGAAACAAAGGACCAGTTTAAGATTCGACCCAACTGCTACGCAGTTGGCCCAAATCTCGGGGGCTACACCCAGTGGGTGCGCTAGCGCGCCCCCGCTAAAAAAAGAGCATACGAGAAAAAATACCTGCGGCGAAGCGGAACTCCTCCTCCTTGGCGACAAGCTGCTCTTTGAGCTGCCGATACTTGCCTAGGAGCCGGTTGAAGGCGCTGACCCGGTAGGAATCCAGTTGCTGCAAAAGCAATGATCAGCACGAGGCAGCAGTTTTAAGATTCGACCCAACTGCTACGCAGTTCGCCCAAATCTCGGGGGCTACACCCAGTGGGTGTGCTAGCGCGCTCCCACAAAGAAGAAGCCAAAGAAAAGAAAAAGGAAGAAGACAAGGAAAGAACTTACCAGCACGGCGCGCTCCAGCTCCCGCATCTGCTCTATCTCGGCCTGGGCGAAGACCTGGATCCGGTCCGTCCGCCCTCGCTGGTGGCGGCTGACGGCATCCATCACCGCCTCCTCCTGGGTATGGGGCCCGAAGAGGACCTAGCCAGCCCTGCCCCGTGCCGGCAGCAACCCGGCGGGCCGATGCCCTCCTAGCCTGAGCGCAAGGGTGTGCTCCCCGCTGGCCGCTCCCCCGCGGCCAGCGCCTCCTACGGCACCCTCTCCGACGCCTTCTCCGGCACCGCCACCGGCTCGGCAGCCGGGGTGGCCTGCGGCACCACCACCAGCAGCGCCTTGCTCGTCGATGCCCGGGGCGCCCCCTGCGGCGCCTCCTCCAAGCCGGCACCGCCGCCGCCTCCGTCCGCCCCCGCCCGCTCGACCACCTCGGTCCGCAGAGGGGTGTCGTCCCCAACAACCACGACCTCTCGGTCGAGGTCCATCACATCCGCACGGCCCCCTTGGCCGCGCTCCCCCTCCGATGATGGCTCGAAGACCGTCACCACCACCATCGTCCCTGTCGGCATCTTCGGCCATGCCGGCTCCTCACTGGCTCACTCCCATGTTGTCACGGTGTTGGTCCAGGCCTGCACCAATGCCGCCTCCAGCTCAGCCTCGGCCCTGTTCCGGTCCCGCCGGGCCAAGCCTTCGGTGTGGCCGGGTCCAGGCCAAGATCCGGATCCGCCAGCTCCTCCTCCTCATCCCGATCGACGGCGCTGGATCGGCTCCTCCGGAACGCGGCGCCCTCGGTGGATGCAGCATCCGCCGCCGCCCGCGCCAGCGAGATCGGCAACCTGAAATTCAAGACGAAGTAAAAAAACAAGTAGGGCCGCTCGGTCACTCGAACGCAAGCAAAAAAGAAACTCACCCCGACATCACCAGAATGGCAGGCCTCGCCGGCCTCCCGTGCGGAGCGCCCCGCCTCCTCTTAGCGGGCGGTTTCGCACCCCGGCCGGGGCCCATGGCGCGATGTTGTCCTTCTCGTGCGGCCGGCTCGCCGCCGGCGCCCCCCGCGACGACCTGGCATCGCGCGCGCCGCCAGCTCCTTCGCCTAGCACCACTACATCAACAGCTCACGTCAGCATCGCCCATGCTGCATCGCGCCTAGCAATTCAAGAAACACGGAAGACAAAGCTTACCCGCATGGCGCCCTGCGCCGACGTCGGCAGCCGCCTCCTCCCGTCTGCCGCGAGCCATGGGCTCCTCCGACTCGGCCCGCACCACCAGCGATGGTGCCCGGGTGTAAGGAAGCCGGATGGCGTTCAGAAGCACCTCTCGCGTCGCATCGGGACGAATAAGAAGATGGGCGACAGCAAAGTACGGAGACCAGGGACTCATCATGGGCACCGGGTTCACGTGGATGTACGGCGGCTTCCCAAACTGCCACTCATCATGTAGCGTGGCCTTGGAGATGTCGTTGACCCGGCGCGCGATCTGGTCCGCCCCCAGAGGCATGCCCGACATGCGGTTGGGATCCTAAAGGCCGGTCATCTGACCGATGAGGCAGCTGCGTTGCTGCAGCGGCAGCACCCGGCGCATGATGAAGGCGGCGATGAGGTCGGTGCCGGTGAGCCGCTCCCGCTCCTTCATCTCCGACACCCGCTGGTAGAGGTTGAGCACCTCCTGCGACGGGTGCCTGGGGTAATAACCCCAGTTCAGCTTCGCCTGCTCCTCAAGGGGGGAAACTGCGAAGGCCCTCCCATCCGAAGACGACAGACCTTCACAGCTTCGGGGACTATTGTCGGGGGATGAACCCCGGGCAGGCAATGGAACCCAGATCCTTTTCAAAAACAACGGGGCCAGCATCGCCCCTCAAGTCGGCTCGCGCTTGGCCAGGTCGCTCAACCCGGCCAAGCCCCCTCAACCCGGCCAAGCTCTCCAACCCGGTCGTACTCCTCAACTCGGCCCCAACGACCAGCTCAAGACGTCCAAACTCGGCATATCAAGACTTCCTCAACAAGCCAGCTCCACCCTTGGCGTGTTCCTCAACCCAGCCACGGGTCAGCTCTCGTCCCATTCAGGCCATACGATGGGACGAGTCTCCATCTACCGATGACCAAGGCAACATTGCTTTGCCCATTCCTCCGGTCAGCCGGAGCGTGGCAACAGTGCCCCTCACCTACCCGCTGACCAGGGCTGGGTGGCAACAGTTCCCCCGTCATCACTGCTGACGCCAGCAAGTGGCAACCTGACGGAGCGCCACTGTATCTGACTCGACTCGGCCACTACCTGACGATCGACAAGACGGCGAACAGTGCCCCTAGGCATGCGGGGCCCGCGCCTAGAGAACCCGGCGAGCCCTGGCACCCGGCGTGTCCCAGCTCCGGGTTCCCAGACGCTGACAACCCGGCCCTACGGCATTGTAACATTACCATTGTACCCCTGGGGGGTTGTCCTATAAAACCCCCCGGGAGCCCTCATGCATGCAAGTAAGCAAGGAGAGAGGTAGCAATCGGCTCAGTAGAACACACAAACACGCCTCGGGACAAGGAGCAGCCTAAGCCGTGGCCTGCCTTCCTTCTTCCTCCAAACAGCTCTAGGAGCGACTCTATACTGTTGCATATCAACCACACTCGGCACGACTAGGGGTGTTATCTCTCAGGAGAGCCCCGAACTTAGGTATGTCTTGCGTTCCGCGCTCGCTCATGCCGACCTCGCCTCTGGAGCCCACCAGTTCCCTCGAGTCTCCTCCTCTCTTTAGCCATCCCATGGCATCCGTGCGCCCACCACGACACACTTATTAACTATTTGGTTAATTAGTT
Organism: Triticum aestivum; assembly: GCF_018294505.1. Classification (NCBI taxonomy): domain Eukaryota; kingdom Viridiplantae; phylum Streptophyta; class Magnoliopsida; order Poales; family Poaceae; genus Triticum; species Triticum aestivum. The sequence continues at coordinate 418,425,812 of NC_057807.1, forward strand.
GTCGTCTTCAGGTAACTGTTTGGTTCAATTCTGCAAATTTGATGTTCAATTCTTCAGGCTGCAATTTTGTATTGTCTTCCATGTGTGAAAAATATCAAATTTATCTTTACAAAATACATGAGAAAGGAATACAATTGCTATATTTCTAAGTTGTCAAGCATGCTTGGTTTGGTTATACAATGTGCAATGTGGTGCTCAGTTAACGTTTGGTTTATTTGTGTTGTGGTGTTTAGTTAACTGTTTGGTTCAATTCGGCAATGCGATGTTCAATAGTTGTGGATGCATTTTGTTATTGTATACCATGTGAGAAGTATATCGAATTTGGCTGTACTAAATACATGAGAAACAAATACAATTGCTATATTTCCAAATTGTCAAGCATGCTTGATTTGGACGCTGCACATTACAAATGTGGCGCCTATGACTTGGGTGTTGCACGGCTGGCTGTGGGGCCGCACCTGGCCCCGGGCTGCCATGCTGGCCAGGTGTGCGACGTCCAGGGCAAAGGCGCTGCATAGTGAAGTGCAGCGCACTGATGTCAGGCGCCACACGAAACGGTCAGTTTATGACTTTTTATACAAAAGCCCTTCAGATCTTGATTTGATTTCATCCACATGTCAAATATGTGATTTTTGCCACAAAATTGGGTGGAGCCGTTGTCTGATGTGCTGCGTTGATGCTCATGTTTTGTAGAACGGCAGGTGTAGGAACTCGTCCATCTCTCCAACGATGGTAGCTGCACCAACGCACTGGATGAATTGCATTGGTAAGCAGGATATATTACCCATCTCTACCAAATGGTGATGTGAATTTTCCACGTGGTTTTTATCTGGCCATGAACATTTCACCCACGCATCCTTTCCATGGAATTATCTCGTCTTGCAACCAAATAAAGCCTAAAAATAGAAAATAAATGACTAGCACATCACCACGCTTCGGTTTCTGCAATCAACACTCATTGACATAATCCTCCACCAATACTCTTATTTAGGCCTGATCATCCATCGACCATTTTATTTTACACATTGCCTTAAGGAATTTGTACATTGGTATTGTGAGTGTTGATATTTTTTTGTAAACTTGATCAAACTTTAAAAAATTTAACTTTAAACAAGATTAATAAATGAAGTAAGAGAAACAAATGGAGTGTTAAATAAATAAAACCTTTTTGTGACTGAAAAATATTTGGGCAGCCCCATTTTGAGTAGTATGTGCGCTCAAGGTCTATTCAACGAAAACTAATTGAAGAGTACTCCTTTCAAAGATCACTCCCACCTCATCAGGTTGTGACAAGTGGCGCACTGCATGTGTGCCACTTGTCGCAACCGAAAAGTTTTTTTTCCTTTTTCGTTAATCTGTTTATTCAAAATGTTTTATCTCTAAAACAGTGCATCTAAATCTTAAACAGTTTTCACCGTTGTATTCCTTGCAACGATATATTCAAAACTCGATACCATGTTGATAGGTTTTGACGAACTTTTTTTCATGCAAAAACCGGACGCGAACCAGGAGCATGTTTTTTATCCCTTTCCGGAAGCCATTTCCGAGAGGCACGGCCATGCCTCTCGCAGAAGCAAATCCGCGCCTCCCGCGGAAGCAAAACCGCACCTCTCGCCGAAGAAAAAAAAGATTTTTTTTTTCGTTCCGAGAGGTACGACCGTGCGTATCGCAGGAAAACCGTGCCTCCCACGAAAGAAAAAAGAGAATACATTAAAAAAATCATTTCCGAGAGGCATGGCCGTGTGAATTTTTATCCGTTTCACGCATGGTTATGCCTCTCACTGAAGCAAAAACTGTGGCTCTCACATGAAAACCTGAAGAAAAAGGTGGAAAAAAATCCCAAAGAAAACCATACCAGAGCGAGCCTACAATGACTCGATCAGCAAGAAGCGGCCCGCGCTAATGGACCGACCAAATAGTGGCTCGCTCATAGGTGATTGCTATCCGGAATCGGATGGGCGAGCCATAGTCCTCGCCCATACCGATTCCTAATTTTTTTGAGAAACCCGTACCGATTCCTAATAGGAATCATCTACGGGTGGGAGAATACGACCCGGCTCATCAGCTCGGCCGCTCGATGCCTTCGCTCACACGCGTCTGGGCGCTGTGTTCGATCAGATGACTCCAGATTTCCCCACTCTTTTTTTATTTTTATGTTGTTTTTTCTGTGATTTTCTTTGTTTTCTCAAAGGTTTTCTTCCATTTTCTTTTCTTCTTTATACTTTACTTTTCTTTGTTTCTTTCTTGAGTTTTTTTTGTTCTTCGTTTTTCTTTTTTTCCCCACTTTTCTTATTTCAACACATGTCCACTTTTTCATTCACGTTGTACATTTTTCTTGTACATGAAAAACATTTTTATACAAGGTTAACATTTTTACAAAAAAAACATGAATGTATTTTTCAAATACATGTTAATTTTTTAAATACATGTTAAAAAAATTCAAATGATAATTAGAATATTTGTACATTGTGGAAACATTTTTACATTGACACGAACACATTTATTGAACTTGTGAAGATTTTTTCAAATGTGACATACATTAATTTGAATTATACATTTCTACTTTCTACATTTGCTTTTATACTTTGTTGTATACAGCTGAAACATTTTGTATACATGTTTCACATTTTTAATGCAATTTTAAAACTTTTATATAAATTTATTTTGTAATATATGTGTTTGGAATATTTCAGAATTAAAATAAAAATAAAAATGTGAAGTAAAAAACTAGAAAACATGCATGATGTCTATCATGGCGTGAACACGATGGGCACCTAGTAACTGGGGCGGCCTGGACTCCTGCAGGCAAGCCGTTCCTAGGCATTGCAGTGGCGGCACATAGCCGCACCCTAGCTCTCGTGACGTCCTTCGGGGAGCCTACCTCTTTTTGAGAAATGTGTACCCTTTTAGTAAGTAGTAATGTTCATGGTGACACAAAAATTATTGGGCAAACTAGTAAGCCGTAGGTGGCACCTGGAAGGAAGAGAAGAGGTTGTCTTTGCAGGTACATGGATTTCTTCGTTATGCTTGCACTTCTCATGGCCAAATGAGTGCACTGAATGAACCTCTGTGATGATTGATTTCACGGAGAATTGTGGTGTGATGGCAAGGGGCTTCACTACCAATATTGGCCACAATCTTGGCACAGTCAGATGCCACACAAATGGGTGAGATGTTGAGATTAGACGCTAGAGCCAAAGCCTTATTACAAGCATGAGCTTCAAGGAACAACGGGTTAACAAGGCCATAGAAAACCAAAGTTGAAGCGCCCAGATATTCGCCCTCCTTGTTTCTGCAGACCACTCATGTTGCGCCTCAATTGCCACTCTGGACAACCCCCCATCGACATTCATCCTTGCTTCAAAGCCGGGGGGCAGGAGCCGAGTAAATGGCTTGATAAATGAACCAGTTACATGCAGGTCCCTTGGAGTTACATGCAAGTCCTTGGGCGTAACATGCAGATCCTTGGGCACGACGAACGTTCTCATAGCTACCAGTTTGAAACCTTCCATGAACTTTGTGATGAAACATAATGTGCTAAGAGGGCTTTTGAACCGTTCGTCATGTATAGCTCGCCTCCTAGCCCGCCAGATAGCCCACATTGTTACCAAAACACGTGTAACATCACTTGGCGGTAGTGTGTCAACTAGCGAAAAAATCTAAAGCTTTGTGTCCTCCGTTTAGTTTGAGATGACTACCTCTATCAATTCTCATCTGCTAAGGCCCAAACACACCTGGCCATCTCACAAATCAAAAAGTGAATCACGCCACCAGTCCATCTCTACATTGCAGATTGAGCATGCAGGTGACTTTGCGATCTTTCTATGGTGTCGAACCTCATCTGTAGGAAGAGAAGTTTCTGTGAGCTGCCATGCGAAAGCTTTAATATTTGAAGGAATCTTTAGGCTCCACAATTTTCCCTAGGACCGATCAGCCTCAGAATTTGAATGGCTAGAAACACATTCTAGCCAATCAGTACTTGTTGTTTTCTGGATAATATAAGTCAGTATGCCGATCTCATAGAAAAAGCTTCCCACTTCTGTTGTCGGCGTTCTGGATATAGGGGTATCCAGACTTGCCTGCCTGCGGCCCACCACATGGCTCCCTCCACGGCCTGATACGGCCCAGCTTCGATATCAGCAACTCAAGACCCTCGGGAGGGGCCAAGCCTCGCGAGGCGGACAACGCCAAGACCCCCGAGGCAATCGGCCTCTTCAGGCTGGCTCCTGAGGGGCGGAGAGTTCTATGCAAGGTGCACCTCACGAGGCTCAGCTGACATGAGCCATGACGAGCAAGGCTAGGCGGGCGCCAGCTTACTCTTCGGTGCAAGGGAGGCAAGCCACAGGCGCGGTGTCCCAAGGAATCAGCCCAAGGTTTCCATTCTGGTGCAACAAGACCAAGACCGCCAGGACGGCAGGACGGAGGTCATCATCGAGCCCACCGCAGCGTCACGACCAGAGGCTTTTCGCAGGCGAAGACTACTTTTGTCAAGGTAAGATGTACTACTTGTCCCCTTTCAAATCCGGCCGTTGTGGGATCCCTTCCCGCCAACATTTGGGAAGAGGACCAAGGCCATTATAAATAGGACTTAGCCACCACCATAGGAGGATGGGATCCATTCTGACCCGACCACCTCACCAGCTCTCTCGAGCTCAAGAACACCTCACCTCCTGAGGCCAGTTCATCCACTGTACTAGTTCATCCTTAGCCCCTCGAGGCAATTCACCAAAATGCTGGAGTAGGGTATTACACCGCAAGGTGGCCCGAACCAGGATAAATTGTTGTGTCTCTTTGTCTCTTCGAGCTCGTCGCGCTAGGCTTAGGAGGATCGCGAGTAGGCAGGCTAGGTAGGTTGAGATCTCGGCACGCACCCCAGAGTTCAAACCTCTCAAGGGTTTGTGGGACCCGTAATCCGACATTTGGCGCGCCAGGTAGGGGTGTGTCGGATCTTCTATTCTGTCGATCGATCCACCATCACTCTGATAACTCAATGGCCGACGCGCGTCGAGCTTGCGTTGAGCGCTGGGCCGCAGTCACCGCTCGTGTTGCCCAGACGTCTCCGGCGGGTAATGGTTATGCATGTCGTGTTCCTTCTCCGGCGGCCAACGCCGCCACGGGCCCTGCCGGCCATGAGCAGCAAGCTTCTTCGCTGCACCCGTAGGTGCGCCGCGACGGGCGCACCGCTACTCCGTCATTGAGTCCAGCAGCTTCGTCCTCCCACGCGCGTCACGTCCCGGCGAACGCGCAAGCCGCTCTGCTCATGGAGCGGGAGCTCCTTCGCTACCGCCCGGTCGGTGACTTCTATGAGGAGTGGCTCGAGCAGATCGCTGAGCTCGTCAGCAGCGCTCACTGCCTCAGCAGCCGCCTACCACTAGCGACGTGGCTCACAAGGCTCCTCCACCACCTCTGGCCCAAGGCGTCATCATCGAGCCAAGGCGTGTGGCACCACGACACGACCCGCCGCGCCCGGCGCCTGCTCGGGAGGATGTGAGCTGCCAGGTGGTGCAGCGACCTCAAGAAGAAGCGCTCGTACTTCCAGCACCCCCGCACTAGGCCCGCGTACCGCCATAGGAGGTGGCCGTGCACGTGCACCAGGACCAGGTTCCACCTCCTCGACGGGTTCCAGTGGCCAAAACAGGATGAAGCGCGTTCACCCCGGAGCTCTGCAACGTCGTCTAGCCGAGCAAGTTCAAGCCTGACCTGCCCCCACACTACAATGGCACCACCGACCCCGTCGAGTTCCTGCAGCTCTATGAGCTGAGCATCGAGGCGGCCAACGGCAACGAAAAGATCATGGCAAACTGGTTCCTGATGGCCCTCAAGGATGGCGCGCGTTCATGGCTCCTGAACCTTACCGAGGGGTCGGTCTCTTCCTGGGAGGAGATGCACGGCCGCTTCTTCGCCAACTTCCAGGGCACTCACGACCGTTCGCCGGCCGCGAGTGACCTGTGTCGCATCAAGAAGCAGGCTGGAGAGACCCTGTAGAAGTATATCCAGTGCTTCAACAACGTTAGCCTCAAGATCCCCAAGGTGTCAGACGAGGCCATCATCTCAGTGTTCACTGATGGCGTCCGCGATGTCAAGATGAAGGAGGAGCTCGCCATCCATGAGTATCTCTGCACAGCCCTGGAGATGTTCAACATGGCGAACAAGTGCGCAAGGGCTGAGGAGGGGCGCCTCTCCCTCCTCGAGCTCCCCGATGCTGACCCAAAAGACAAGAATGCCAAGACCAAGGACGTGAAGCGCAAGGGGCCAGCCGTGCTTGCGGCCGTGCCAGAAACGAAGCGTGGCTGTGACCACCCCGAGTCGTCCAAGATCAACCGAATGTTCTGCGTCTTCCACAATGTTCATAGCCACAACACCAACGACTGCTAGGAGCTCAGGGCCCTCCGCGGTCGAGGCTATGGTCGCGGAGGTGGCCAAGGTAGAGGACGCTGGGACAGACGCGACCATCGCCAGGAGTGGCGCGACCATCCTCGGGAGGACCGCTGGCAGGGTCAACCTCGAGAGGGCGCCTGGAGGGAGCAGCCTCGTGAGGAGCGCCCTCAGGGGAATGCAGGTCTGCTTCCACTGCCTCCATCGCCAAGAAGGAACGAAGAGCATCACTAGGACGAGGTGGCTAGGGGCTTCCAGGAGCCTCGAGCCATCGCCTGCATCATAGGCGACTCACAGGCCCCAGCTTCCCACCGCATCTTCAAGCAGTTCGCGCGCGAGGTGAATGCAGCGCTCCCCAAGCCCAAAGCTGAAGGAAATATTCCCTAGAGGCAATAATAAAGTTATTATTTATTTCCTTATATCATGATAAATGTTTATTATTCATGCTAGAATTGTATTAACCGGAAACATGATACATGTGTGAATACATAGACAAACTTAATGTCACTAGTATGCCTCTACTGGACTAGCTCATTAATCAAACATGGTTATGTTTCCTAACCATAGACATGAGTTGTCATTTGATTAACGGGATCACATCATTAGAAGAATGATGTGATTGACATGACCCATTCCGTTAGCTTAGCACTTGATCATTTAGTATGTTGCTATTGCTTTCTTCATGACTTATACATGTTCCTACAACTATGAGATTATGCAACTCCCGCTTACCGAAGGAACACTTTGTGTGCTACCAAATGTCACAACATAACTGGGTGATTATAAAGGAGCTCTACAGGTGTCTCCAAAGGTACATGTTGAATTGGCGTATTTTGAGATTAGGTTTTGTCACTCCGATTGTCGGAGAGGTGTCTCTGGGCTCTCTCGGTAATGCACATCACTATAAGCCTTGCAAGCAATGTAGCTAATGAGTTAGTTACGGAATGATGCATTACATAACGAGTAAAGAGACTTGCCGGTAACGAGATTGAACTAGGTATTGAGATACCAACGATTGAATCTCGGGCAAGTAACATACCGATGACAAAGGGAACAACGTATGTTGTTATGCGGTTTGACCGATAAAGATCTTCGTAGAATATGTAGGAGCCAATATGAGCATCCAGGTTCCGCTATTGGTTATTGACCGGTAACGTGTCTCGGTCATGTCTACATAGTTCTCGAACCCGTAGGGTCCGCACGCTTAAAGTTTTGATGATAGTTATATTATGAGTTTATGAGTTTTGATGTACCGAAGGTTGTTCAGAGTCTCGGATGTGATCACGGACATGATGAGGAGTCTCGAAATGGTCGAGACATGAAGATTGATATATTGGAAGCCTATATTTGGATATCGGAAGTGTTCCGAGTGAAATCGGGATTTTACCGGAGTACTGGGGGTTACCGAAACCCCCCGGGGGCTTAATGGGCCATAGTGGGCCTTAGTGGAGAATAGGAGAGGCGTCCAGGGCTGGGCCGTGCGCCCTCCCCCCCTAGTCCGAATAGGACAAGGAGAGGGGGCGGCGCCCCCCCTTTCCTTTCTCTCTCTCCCTCCTCTTTCCCCCCTTCTCCAAGTCCAACAAGGAAAGGAGGGAGTCCTACTCCACTACAAAAAAAAGACACATCCGTGACATTTTGGGCCGAATGAAATTTTTTTATGTCATACATATGACACTTCTATGACGATAATTGTGACAAAACCCGGTATCATCATAGATGTGGTGGGCTCCTACTTCTATGACAAAAAATCATGACAGAAAATGGGCTTTTCGTCCTGGGCGGGCCGGAGACGTAGCTGCATGACATTCTTTGGGTCGTCCATGACGGAAAAAACTATGGTAGAAGTGAGGGGGAGGAAAATTTCGGGGAGTTACCGGTTGGTGGGAGGTCGGGGGCCGAGCGATGCGTATTTCTCTCATACACGTACGCGCGTGTGTGCGAGGCGTTGGCTCTAACTGAACCCGAGCGAGGCGTTGGGCTCTAACTGAACCCGAGCGATTGCACTGCAGGCTACGCGTTACTGAACCCGAGCGATCGATCGATGGCTATTAACTGAACCCGATTGAGCGATTCCTTCGCTACTGCTGCTAACTGAAGCCGATCGATGCTACCTCTGGGATGAAC